>NC_050089.1:2078867-2375709 GCF_009764565.3 Dermochelys coriacea
CGGCACTGCCTGAATTGCGGGTTGGGTTCTTTTTGGGTGGGGGTGCTCATTGCCATCACACAGGGCTCAGGGGAACACACAGGTTCCCTCCCAGGTGAGAGCAGATGCTGGTGGCCTGATTGTGTCTCACGCTCAGCCACTGGACACCTGCAGCAGGGAACCCACCCCCAGGACAGACATTCATTGTCCCCCGTAAGGGACTTCAGTGGAGATGCTAAGGAGTGAATGGGGTCAGGAGCCTGGACCTGCTCCCCCCTCCTGCCACTGCCCATGCTACACCAGGCCCCAGACCTGCCAACCTGCTCCTCGCCCGCTCCCCCCGGGCCCTGCAGCATGGCGTCTATAAGATGTTTTCTAGGCTCCCTTTGCTCCCCTCAGCTTGGAGCCAGGGCCGTGTCCAGTCCCCAGCGCATCCCTTGTTGGGAGCACGAGCCGGGCAATGGGCTGGCTGCCATCTGTTCTGCACCTGGTCACTGTCCAGCGGTCATTGTGCTTTAAGCTACTGCAGACAATAAGTGGGCCATATATCAAAGAGCTGCTCAGTCCTCCCCCTGCCTGCCGCAGCTCCCCCTGCCCCCAGACTGACAGACCCATGAGCTGCTCTGACATCACCCTCTGAGCTCTCCCGGCCCCTGCCATACGCCCCTGCACTCACCCGGCCCCACCTGTGCTCGCCTGGCCTCTCCCCGCGCTCATCTCCCCTTCCCTGCACTCGCCCGGTCGCTTAAAACGTGCCCCTGCGCTCGCCCGGCCCCAGGCCAAACTTGCTGAGGGTGCAATCCACACCATCCTCCAGATCATTTATGAAGATATTGAACAAAACCGGCCCGAGGACCGACCCTTGGGCACTCCGCTTGATACCGGCTGCCAACTAGACATAGAGCCATGGATCACTACCCGTTGAGCCTGACAATCTAGCCAACTTTCTATCCTATCCGACCTACCCAGGGGAGTCACGCTGTGCCCATGGGGAGCGAGGCGAGGTTTGGCGGAGCCATAGACCCACTCAGGGTTAAACCAAGGTCATTCGAGGTCATTCCCAAGGACAGGCATGTCCGCATTCACTGGCCATGTGCCCCTGGCTCAGCCAGGACAGGCCTAGCCAGCCCCCGTGGAAGGGGAATGAGGGGAGGGGAACAGGGGAAGGAGGCTGGGCAATGGGGGAACAGGAGGGAAGGGGAACGGGGGGAAGGGGGCTGGGCAATGGGGGAAGAGGAGGGAAGGGGGTCTAGGGACAGTGTCCGTGAGATAGCGTCTCTGTGGAGATGGGGTGTGCACCTTGAGGAAGGGTGGAGATGGCTCCTGCCCTGCACTGATGATAGGTCTCGCACTGGCTGTTGCTCTGTGGAGTGAAGTGGGGGAAGTGGAAGCTCATGAGGGCTCTGTGGGTGCGGGGAAAGGCAGCTTACACCCCAAAACCTAACTGCCCCTCTCGAAATGCCCCCTATGCTGGCCCTGCGAGATTGCCTGGCGTCTGGGCTGGCTCCAATAGCCCCGGGCAAGCTGTGTTGCTCTCCGTGCTGAGCTCCCGGCAGCCCCTCTTGCAATCAGCCCGGCGCAGCACGCTAATGAGGTGCCGTGTGATGGGAGCATGGCGTGGCGCGCTGCATGCCCATGGGTGTGTTTGGGGGATGTGCCAGAGAATTACTCCACTGTCTCCAGCTCGCATCAGCACCTGCTCTCCCGTCCTTGGGGCAGAGCCTGGCCTGAGGTGTTACCGGCCCCCCTGAGACAGAGGCTCAGCTGGGGCTGCAGTTGGTAAAGAGGTCCGCAGAAGAGGAGCGGCCAGGCTAGACTCCCCCATTACACTGAACCAGAACAAGGGGAGGAGCAATAAATCTGGAGCAGATGCTGTCCGATGATGGCTGACAGGACAGCGGCTGCCAGGGGCTCAGGCTGGGGAGACGTTCAGGCTCATTCAGACTCTTCAACAGGACCAGCCTGCAGCTCCCTGCCCACCTTCTGCTGGGGACCAGGCCCCGCTGGTCCACGCAGGGCTGGCAGCTCTGCCAGGTGGCAGGGGAGTGATGAGGCAGCTTCTGTTTGTATGAGGCGGAAGGTGGCAGACACCCCACACAGCAGGGCCACTATCTGTACCACACTTGTCACCATGATACCCGAGCAGCTTCCACACTCACACAGCATGTGGTGGGTGTCACCCGGTCCCTCCTCACCTGTCACTCGGCCTAACTCAGCAGAGTTAGTTGTTTCACTCTTTCTCCGTCCATCAGTCCATCCAGCCCCTGATTGTTTCTGTGGCTCGTCTCTGAGCATCCTCCAACTTGTCAGTGTTTGAGCACAATATCAACAGGGCAGGGTTCCCAGGGCATTGTAATCAGCCTGACAACCTCCCTGCATGGTGAGGGCATGACTCTGATAGGAAGGCCAAAACTGCCTTGGTCTTTTGTGCTGCCATAGAGCACTGCAAATCCTTTATAACTCGTTCACTGACGTCGGGAGATTTCTCACAGCTGTTACACCTTTCTAGGTTTCTGCCTTCCGTGGGGTAGCTGGCATGTAGATGATTTCCCCCCATCTGTGTTGGCTGCAAGACGCCTACACCCCCAGTTGTATTGCTTTTACTGTCCTGATACAACTCCAGTTATATGGGTTAAAGGTGCTTTTTCCGGTGTAGCTATTCCCTGGGAAGGAAGGGGAATAAAGCACCTTTGTACTGGTACAGCGGCATCCACACGCGGGGCTCTATTAGTATAACTATTCTGGTAAAAAAATCACAGCTCGACTCACTTCATTACACCAGAACAAACATTGTGTGCAGCCCAGGCCCCAGCACGTTGTTGTCAAATGTGCCTAAGTGGTTTAGGAACCTCAGTCCCATTTTATCAGTGAGATAGAGGCTCAGGATGCTGCATGACACTGACAGGCAGTGGGATTTAGGCTCTGAAGGGCCAATGTTGCTTTTGAAAATGGGACACTGGCTTGTACGTTGCTCAGGTGCTTTTGAAATGTTTGTCTTAAAACTCCCAGGCTTAGCTCCCACTGAGGTTTTCAGCAGCCGTAGGCCCTTTGTTTTGTTCTGGGTGGTCCCCGCTGTCTGTAACTCCATTCAGTTTTGCATTATCTGTGAATTTCATTACCCCGCTGTTTACTCCTGCTCTCCTGTTAATGAGACTGGTCTAATGCTGATCCCTGCAGGACCTACTACACACACCCCCTGCAAGCTGATCCATAGCTCTTTGTCTGTCCCCTTGTTTACAGCCTTTTAGCCAGCTTCCAGTGACAGATCCAAGCCACTGTGAATTAAGGTTTCAGGTAAGATGATGTGGGATCCAGAATCAAACATTGCCGATACCCCAGTACATCACTGAGAGGTCCTGCTTGGGACACCCAGAACCGTGAGCCATGGTGTTACCCCTCTGGCTCAGTGAGTGAGAGCTTTGCTGCCAGCCAACTCCTCAGGACTCTGCTCATCCAAACCTTGCCATGCAGGTAAAGTTCACCAGCCTTTTTATATAACTGAATGTAAATGTATATATCTAGGAACAAAGACTGTAGGCCATACTTACATAATGGAGGCTCTATCCTGGGAAGCAGTGACTCTGAAAAAGATTTGGGGATCATCGTGGATAATCAGCTGAACATGAGCTCCCGGGAAGATGCTGTGGCCAAAAGGGCTAATGCAATCCTAGAATACATAAACAGGGGAATATTGAGTAAGAGCAGAGAGTTATTTACCTCTGAATTTGGCAGTGGTGTGACTGCTGCTGGAATCCTGTGTTCAGTTCTGTTGCCCGCAGCTGAAGAAGGATTTTGATAAACTGGAGAAGGTTCATGGAAGAGCCACAAGAATTATTAAAGGATCGGAAAACATGCTTTGAGTGAGAGACTCGAGGAGCTCGATCTGTTTATCTTAACAAAGAGAAGGTTAAAGGGTGACTTGATCACAGTCTATAGTACCTACATGTGGAACAAATATTTACTAATGGGCTCTTCAATCCAGCAAAGAAAGGTCTAACACGATCCAATGGCTGGAAATTGAAGCTAGATGAAATCAGACTGCCAGTAATGTGTCAATTTTTAAGTGGGAGTAATTAGCTACTGAAACAATTTACCAAGAGTTGTGGTGGATTCCACATCCCTGACAGTTTAAATCAAGATTGGATCTTTTTCTAAAAGCTCTCCTCTTGGAATTATTTTGGGGCAGGTCTCTGGCCTGTGTGATACAGGAGGTTAGACTAGATGATATCATGGTCCCTTCTGGCCTTGGAATCGATGAATCTATAAGAACCAAAAACAGAGAGAGAGAGAGGAAAGCAAGCTGTTCCTTAAAAGAGAGAGACACAGTTCGCTCCACCTTTACTGTTAGGCTATCTGTCTGCAGATTGACTGCTGCTAGGTCCAGATCATATGCATCTCTAGCGTGCCAGCAGGAACAGGAAACCCCATAGCACTGAAAGTGACAGCTGACAATTTCAGTACAGTTTTCAATACACCGCAGTACCTGAGTTGTCGGTACGGTGCTGGAATTCAACAGAAAAGAGCTCTCTGTGCAGGTCAATCCAGAGCCTCTGGGAGGCCAGCAGGGCCTTTCCACTGACCTCACCAGGCTTCAGCCAGTCCCTAACTTTGTTAAAAAGAAGAAGAAAAATCCCTTTGGCTTGCCCCTTCCCATTGTTGGTGGCAGCCCCTAGGCAGCTGCTGAAGGCTGGAGTGAAGCCGCCTGGCAGAGCTGGGTTTGTGTCACAGGAAGCAGAGGGCGAACAGTTCTCATCTGTGTAGCGTGTAGCCCCAAGCTTTGGTCCTTCCCCTCCCGACAGCACAGGAAGGCTCCAAAATGCTATCCGCGAGATCAAAGGGTTTCCAGCCTTGCGGACACTTCTTGATCCCAGGGAAGGGCAAAGCCTTTCAGGCCACCCTGGTTTGCTGGCTTCAGCTTTAGAATGAGGGCAGAGACATTACTTGCAGCATCAGACACAAGGACAGGCGCTCCAAGCACCCTAGAAAAGACAGGGGTGAGATCCCCAGGGAAGCCGGCACCCCGGACAGACAGAGAGAGCTCCAAGAAAATGAGCACAGGCAGGCATAGTGAGACGTTGCTTGCTGTCAGGGGACACTGTGAGGTTAGACCTCGGTTAGAGAGTGACTCTGCAGTAGGAAGCATGGCGCGGTGGTTAGGGCACCTACTTCAGACTTGGGTGTTGCGAGCGGAGCTCCCTGATCCCTACGCGTAGGTGTAGACTAGCCCGCCCACCTCTGCGTGGCGTTGAGGACGATTACACTGCGCCCAGGGAGGTGCAGAGAGCTAGGTCACGGCTGCGTGGAACTGTGCCCGGTGTTTGGAGAGACTGATCGGTCCACAGCTTGATATTGTGCCGCCATGAGTCCAGCCACGCGGCCTCACCAGCTGGCGTGTGATGGGGCAGCAGTACCCACATGGACTGGCCTCGGCTGCTCCAGGAGAGGAAGGGTGGCTTGGCCAGAGAGGGGCAGTGCTCAGTAGGGCAGGGCTCTCCCAAGCACTGAGCCCCTGTGCTGTAGGAGGGCAGGACTTCGTGATTCTCTCTCCTCTCCCGTGGGGCTCAGTTCTGGCACTGGCTGGACAGAAGACAGCACCAGCCCGGCCCTGTCTGCTCCATGGAGACATGCACCATGCAGAAGCACCGGGCTCCCCTACATCTCGTGCTGACCTCCCCATGCCCACTCGCTGCCCTGGGGGTGGCACAGGCACATGCCAAGACTTCTGTGACTCAGGTTAGACCTGAGAGCAGCCTCCCATGCCGGATATGCCACCAGCCCTGGGGAGCTTCCCTTCCCTGGGAGACGGTGACCCAACCCATGCCCTCACCAATGCTCTCCCAGGAGCTGTGAGAAGAGACGGGGGCAGGGGCAGGGGCAGCTGAGAGTGAGCTAGTGACTTCCAAGGTGGCAGGCGCTGGGGCTGGGCTGATACACGCAGCAGGCTTGGCCCTGGCACGCTGGCTTTAGAGGTGAGGCAGCATCACGCACCACACAGAACTTCACTGCCAAGAATCTGTTCCCCCTTCCCCCCCCCAGCCCATCTCCCCAGTTCCCTCCCACGAGCCGGGCTTGCTGCCCTCTGAACCATGCTGCAAGCATGTGAAAGGAGCTGGCAGTCCCCAGGGAGCAGCTGGTCCCCACCATAAAAACTACCATCCCCCTGGGCACCCTGACTGGTTGTGGCTGCCCCAGCTGCTATACAACTGCATGGGGGCTGGGGGCGTCTTACTGCCCATTGCTCCTACCCCCAGCCACATGGGGCCCTTTTACATTGTCCTAGCCCAGACAGGCCCTGAGTGCTGAGGCATGCGGAAAAGTGGAGAGGGGCAGTGCTGCCATGTGGCAAAACTGCGGCTCTTGCCCCCCCCAGGGCTGTCAGTCTAGCACCTTGCACCCCAAAATAAAATCAAAGTGTGGCCAGCTCCTTCCCTGGGGCCTCCCAGCCCTTCCGCGGCTCGTTACTAAATACAGCCACCGCCAAATGTTTAAATATGCAGCTCAGTGCGGTGTGCCTGTGCACATGGGAAAACGGCATGAGCCACTCCCTGCCAATCCAGCCCTCTGCACATGGCTGTCGTCTTTGGGGTGTCACTCAGAGACACAGCTTCCAACCAGCTGCTTCCCAAAGCACTGATTTACTCCAGGCCCCCAGAGCAGCAAGCCCCCGCCCTCCTGCAACCAGGAGGGCCACGCATGAAGGGAGAGAGGGGGAGAGTGGAGAAGCAGTTCTCCTCCAACCCCTTCTCTGAGCACAGGGAGCCTGGACCAGGACAGTGTCACGGCTAGAACTAGGCAATGCCTACGATCGTCCCTCCAGCTCAGTGTCTTCCAGGGAGTAAGAGCTCCCTCTAGAGTTCTCGGCCAGCATAGCCCTTCCTTACTCTGTCCCCATGCGGTGCATTGGACAGAACATCCCCAACTTCATGAACTCTGGAATAATGAGATCCCGGGGGCACTTCCAGACATGCCGCTGCCATGCCTCATCTCCACAGGCACCAGTGAGCCATGCTCTTTGCAGGCGAAAACACCCGGTGTGATCAGCTCACCCTAGCACAGAGCGGGAAATGACATAATGCTGCCAGGCCTTGCGCATGGTACGAGAGGGAGCAGCCGCAGAGCAGGGGCCTCGCTCTGCTCGGAGCTGCACAGGACCCTCTGCGCTCCCCGCCGGCTCAGCACCTTCAGCCCGTTCAACGCCCCACCCAGGCACACTGCAGCATCGAGCCCTGAATGCCACTGCTGCAAAACTTGCACATGGCCCCAAGGCAGCTTCCCATTGTTCGGAGGAGGAGGCTGGCCATGCAGGGTCTGGAATCTGCAGGCTGTGGGCAGGTGCTGCTCACTGTGGTTGTGAGCGAGGGCACTTGCCTCATTCAGAGCCCAGGGTGCAGCGATGCCAACCCTACAAGGGCAATAAGCCACCGGGGAGTTAAACAATGGGCAAATTGCCTGGGCTTGGCTCTGCCTTCTGATATTTTAACCTTTCCAGGAATGCTCCCTGCCCTCAATTGACACGTGATCTTTGCAGGTTGAACCAACAATTTACACACCAAACACAGTCCCTCTGCCTGCTGGTGCAAGGGGGCTCTTCCCATGGGCGGGGTAGCTGCCATTCTATCCCTCTTCTTCCCTTGGGGCCTCCTGCCCCTGCACTGTCCCCTGCTCTCCCTCTCTTCTCAGTTTGGGGCACCTAGCTTTTGAATCTGTTGGCTTTGCTGCATTGAGATTCTCAGATGTTAATGTTCTCAGGATATCAGCAGGAAAAGGACATTTCCTGAAAAGCACCGTGGCTGGTGGTGGCTGAGTAACCGTGAATGCATCAGGGCACTGCCTATGTAGCTACCCTCTGGCCCTCTTTGCTGTAGTATCTGAGAGCACTGCTTGGTATGTCCCTGAACCCCAGCAGCACCAAAGAAAAGGACCAGCAAGTGCAATGAGCCTTGTCTCAGGGCAGTTCTAGTGTGTCAGATGATCTCTAAGCCTGTGTCCTTTCAGACCTGGACAAAGGACATCATTGCGGTGACCTGGGTGCTATTCCCTTACAGGAAAAGAAGCACTTCACATGGGTGGAAGGTTCTTCCCAGTCATCTAGAATTCTTTATTGGTTAACCACTTCCCTCCACCCGTGGTTCAGCCATGCCCCTCACTCAGGGTGATGGGTCCAGGCCAAACTGGGGATCTCAAGCCACAGCTGTTTTTCATTATCTAAAGGACCCAATACATTTGATCCATGCGTATAATTGAGAAATGGGGGAACAGAATTTGGGTTAAGATAGAGCAGGTGCCATTTCAACCCCAAAGGAAAATGCAGTAATAAATGGCTGCATATGGGGTTCTCGGGGCGGTGGCTTTTTGAATGTATCTAGCTATATGGTGACATAGCCACTAGCAGTCCGCACGGGGATGGGCGATCAGCAGAGGTCAAGGTTCTGCCACCCTCAAGAGATTTTAAGAGTATTCTCGGAACTAGCAGAATGAGGTTGGGCCGAGTACGCGATCCCATGGTTTTCAGTGGCAATCTGATTAAAAACCCCAGGGAAACAGCACAGCAAGACCATTGACGGCTGCATGCACATTACTGCCATACCCCGTGCTGCAGTATGGCGGGCGCAGTTCCAAAGCAGCTGAAGAGAGCTGGGCTAACTGCCATCCAAAAGAATCTGCTGGTTGCCCAGTTCTGCACTCAGAAGCGAGGAAAAGCCAGCACTCAGATAGCACTACTGCTGTCCCATGTGCATTGCAATCGTCATTAATTACGGATCATCCACTAGTTATCAAACAATGCAATGCAACTTCAGACAATTCTTTCCATTGGCTTAGATATGCATGTGCAGCCTCCCACCTTACCAGTCTGATTCTTCTTTATTTAAAGGAAGTTTGCTGTCAGAAGCCTGGCCTGTAAGACGGGGGCCGGGCTTGTGGTTAAAAGACTCCAGCCATCTGGGTTCGGCACCTAGCTCTGTCACAGATTCACTGGCGAAGTCCTTCCAGCTCTCAGTCACGGCTGTGAAATGAAGGGGATTTCATTCCTTTTCCCCACCCTGTGTGGATTGTGAGGTGTCCGCCAGCTCTCACTGACTGTAGGTATAGCACCTAGCACATGGGGCCCTGCAAGGAGACCCTCCCTGCCATTTAGCCCCTCCCGTGTCTTTATAGTAAGATGCCTGAATGAAGCTCCCCTGAGGGTGCTGAGCCTGTAGGG
The DNA here is from genome assembly GCF_009764565.3 of Dermochelys coriacea. Lineage (NCBI taxonomy): Eukaryota > Metazoa > Chordata > Testudines > Dermochelyidae > Dermochelys > Dermochelys coriacea. Next base: position 2,088,049 of record NC_050089.1, read on the forward strand.
ACTGAAAGAATTCCCGCTGTCCTTTGATTCCAAGCCCCTCTAAGTAGCAACATGTGGCCACGGTTGCTCTTGAGGGTGTGAGGCAACACACCTCTTTCCTCATGCAAAAATCAGTGTTTCTCCCTCTATCGATGGGGGGGGAAGGGCTGGAGTAAATCCGTCCTTTGCCAGAGGGTTAGTTCATAAGGTTGGTTTATTTACAGGGTAGGCCCAAAGGTTGGCCAACGAGATTTCTTCACACAACAGCAAACAACGAAGATTTCTGAACTCCCACTGGCGTCTGCCTTATGCTGGCTACCAACTGCCAGCCCCCCGCTCTAATCCACTCTGGGCCCAGCCACGCTGGGAACCAAGGCCCCCAAACAGACATAAACGCAAGCTGTCCCCTTGATAGAAAAGGGAGTTCTTAACCCAGAGAGGCCTGGCTGCACACAACCCTTCTGCACCTTGCTTCTCATCCCTCCTCTCCCCTCTCGCTCACTGGCAGAGGTATTGCAAGGTCACAAGCAGCCCTGAATTGGACTCAGGTGCCCATATTAACCCAAGGTTACCTCTTGCGGTTCATAGGAAAACGGGCTTTCACCATTCTACGATGGACATACCTGCCTTCGACCGCCCCGCCAGAACTGTCAGGTCTGACTTTGTCATACGGCATTTGCAGTGTGTTGTCCAAGCATCGCAATGGGTGAATTTCTCCTAGGATTCCCTTCCCTGGGGCACTTGTCTAGTGAGCACAATGCCCACTGTGTGTGTGTGTCTCAAAGGCCTCACCCAGTGCCCCGCAGCACCATCGAGGCCTAATCAGATGGAATGTAAAATCCTTCCAGCCTCTGATGGGGTTGCTCAGTGAAAAATAATCTCCACGAGCGCATCAGTGATTCCCAGATGAGAGCAAAGCAAACACCCTCTCTCTGCAATGCATGCAAAGCGCAAGCACTAGGTGCCAGATTCTGCCACTGTCGCTCTAGCTGAACCTTCCTGCACAGGTGGCAGCTTCTGACCCTACGTGAATTGCCTGAGTGATGCCTCTGTGCCCAGTGCCACATGGCTACAGGTGGGATCTGTGGAGACCCCTGAGCTGGAGCAGCCATGGTGTGATGGAAGGGGACCAATACAGGGTGGCATGAAGGCACGTGGAATGTGTTTCCCTCCCTTGGCCCAGCCCAGATCTATGAACAGGCTGCAAGACTTGCTTTGGCCATGGGGGAGGGGCAAGATGAGTTATTTTACTGTTGGTGAATGGTGGTGGGTTAGAGATATCTGGGCAGGCTATTGGTATGTTATTATACTGTGTCTTAAGTGCTGATGGTTATAGTTTAATTATTGTGAATATGAATTGGTAACGCGCTGAGAGCTTTGGATGGGCACTTTGATTCGTTATATAGTTAAATGCATACAAGTAATTAAAAGACAGAACACACAACATATGACAGGTTTAGAGTAGCAGCTATGTTAGTCTGTATCCACAAAAAGACCAGGAGTACTTGTGGCACCTTAGAGACTAACGAATTTATTAGAGCATAAGCTTTCGTGGGCTACAGCCCACTTCATCGGATGCATAGAATGGAACATATAGTAAGAAGATATATATATATATATTTATATATATATATATATATATATATACACATACAGAGAAGGTGGAAGTTGCCATACAAACTGTAAGAGACTAATTAATTAAGATGAGCTTATTTATTAACACAACATATGGTTATTTAACACTTTAATTCATTGCCACTAGGTGGCAGCATTGTCCCCTAGAAGAGTGACCCAGAACATGGGAGCCTTTGGCCGGCAATCTTCCTCCACGTTTCGTGGTCTTCACGCAGCCTCAAGAAGCCCTGTAGAGCATCCTGTCCAGTCAGCCACCTCCTGGACCCATGCTCATTGCGAGTGTCCCCTGCTCCTGGCATGTGGCACCAGTCCCTGCAAAACTATCTTCAGCAAACTTCCTCCGCTCATCCACCCGCCTGGCCCACAAACTCAATTTTCCTTCGTCCACTCGTCCTGATGATGTCTGGTTCCTTCTGGGTATGCTGTAAAATTGGGCAATTGTGTGTGTGAGATAGAGCTAACGCGCAGCAATCACCTGCAGCATTTCAGTCACTTTCTAAGTGACGTTCAGCATCCCTTGTAGTCACGCTACCGAAATATTCCAAGTGCTCAGCACACTCTAGTCCCTCCTCAGATTTGGGTAAGAATATCTTCGCCTTAGATGTGACCATTGTCTTTGTCTGTTTGTGGGATATCTCTAGACCTAACTTCTCTGCTTCCACTGCTAATCCTTCTAGCAGTTTTTGCACCTAATGACTAATGTCATGCATAGGTGACTAATTTTGGGTTACACCCTTCTGCAGGTTTCCATCTGCAGCTCTCCTGTCTGACACCTGCCCTCGATTCCAACCGACTACACAGCTCACACCCCACAAACAATGAAGCCATCATGTTCCATAAAGATTTTGTATATGCCTTATTACATTAGACCAGCTCCACCCAGCCACAGGATTGCCCCACCAGGTTTGTGCCATATGCTGTCAAACGCCTTAGCAAAATTCCCCCAAACAGCCTTCCCATCATTCCCCAATGTTTTCTCACTGCGCATGCAGATGGAATATTTGCTCTGCCATACTGCTTTTGGGTCTAACCCCAGCTTGCCCTTCAGCCAGGAAGTTCTCTCTTGTGGGTGCAATTCTTTCCAGCTGACGCACAGCGCTGTGATGCTAGGGAGTGGCAATAACAAGACTGTTTGGTAATTGTCACAAACAGCGAGCTCCCCCTCTTTGTAAACAGGAATCATCAGGGCCTGTGTCCAAGGCTGGGGCATCTTCCAGACTTCATAGGGGTTGGGAGCTCATCCCCAACCCCAGCCTGGACATACCAGCTCTTTGGGAAGTGAATCAAGATTGGAGGGCTCTCCAAGATAGGCTCCAGCTCAGCCAGACATGGGCTTCATGCCAGGCTCATTGGGTGGGGCTCTCTGGCATGTGCAACGCAGGACTCAAGAGTAGATGATCACACAGGTCCCTCCTGACCTTACACTCTATGAATTAAGACCCTGGGAACTATGCATGGTGCAACAGCTCCTCCAACAGCTGGGGTCTAATGGCAGAGGAGCAAAGGCCAGGGAAGCAGTCAGGGTCAGGACCATGCGCCCATGTTCTGACTGAAGGAAATACTCCAGCCCACGTTTTCAGAAGTGGGCAGTGCCCCAGTTTTTGGGTTCCCCGCTTATGACAGACTTGGGCCTGACTGTCTGAAAACCAGGCCAGCGGCAACTCAGGAAAGGGAGCTGTTCTGTCTCCACCAAGGGATACTCATCGACATACATGCATGTCATGAGGTTCTCTGTTCTCAGTCAATCTGTCTCCATGTGATGACTGGGCAAGGGACACCTCCTCATGGCTTTATCCAGGCAAAGTGCCACCCTCTAGGAGGTCCGTGGAAGTCTCCTTGGCTTTCTTTTGGGGGAACAAATAACATATTTCAGTCTCACCAGCTGACCTGAGAATCCAGGGCAGTCAGCACCCTGGAGTCATGCTGGGGTAGGGGCAGCCCCCCTTGGCCAGCCCATCTTGTAGTGTCCACAGTGCAGTGAGGATGCTGATAAACGGAGAGGGCTCAGAGATGAGCCACGAGGATGACTGCAGGATTGGCATGCTCGCCCTGCAGTGACAGGCCCCAGGAGTTTGGTCTCAGTTCAGGAGCTGACGGCTAAGGGGTTTATGCCCATATGTTTGAGGACAGGCAGGGAGGCTGTCTCAGAGCAGGGACTTGAATGGGCCTCTCCTGAGTTCTAGGCCACATCTTTAACCACAAGCCCACCCTACCCCTCTGGCAGCGCCGGGGGCGGATTCTGTATCCATGCTAAATCTAGTAGTTCCATCAGCAGCCTTGGCATAAACTGTGGCTCTCAGGCCTATGGGCTGGGACTGCACTTGCAGAGGACCCAAAAGACAATCTTTTCTTCTTCCTCTGCAGAGTCCTCCAGAGTCAGAGATGGGCCCTTGTTTTTCCCCATAAAGATGACCTGAAAGGCTTTGTTAAAAAATCTCGCTTGTTTTAACCCTTAGACATATCAGGAATGCCGAGTTTGGGGCTCCCTGGTTTTCTGGGGACTCGCTGGGCTCTCACAGGGACCCTTTCCCCACTAGCTCAGGTTGTGCTGCCTTTCCTCCTCTTTTCCTTGGGCATCCTTCTCTTTCAGTTCCACGGTTTGGTGGTGTGCTTCCTCCTGTTTTTCTGCCCCTCTCTGTCCGTCCGAGTCAGCTTCCCGTTTTTGGTGTTCACGTTCTTTTTCTCTATGTGCAGTTTCCCAGCTCGGCCGTTTGCTTGGCTTCTTGTGCTGTATCTTTTCGATCAGCCTCTAATCTGGCCAGTTCTAACTTTGTGGTGCTTCGCTGTTGCTCATTTTATAGGTTTGTTTGTTCTGTTTCTTCACCTGAAATAACCAGACAACCACAAACTGTAACCTTTTCTGTTTCCAGCCCATCACTCTGAATTACGTAAGGATTTAGTTTAGCAGTGCTTGAAGTGTGAACCTCCCTTGACCAGCAAGCTGTGTGTAAATCCTGCTGACTATGCCACTGTGTCATCATGCTCAGGGCACCCAGAACCAAGAGTCACCATGTTACAGTCATAGGTGTAGTTTGACTTCTGCGGAGACAGCTCCAGTCAGGGCTGTTGCGGGGGGGGAGGGGAGGAATTCCGCACCTGCCTGAGGCTTGCAGTTTGGGGGGACAACACCCACCTAACACCCTCCAAACTATGCCCATGGTTACCATTCTACCTTAGTTCTAAGCTGCATATCAGCTCCCTTACACACCAGCCTGTCTGCTTTGCCAGCCAACTCCTTGGGACAACTGCCCATCTAAACCTTGCCTGGCAAGTGACAAATCAGTGAACCCCAGTTCCTGAGTTCCCCTGAGATGTCTCCCTGCAGTGTCCAGCCCCTCTCCCTGCAGCACTCACAGGAATGATCAAGTTCACTGCCTCCAAAGAGACAGAGCACTCCTCAGCCTGTTTAGGGTAACTGAAAACTTGCACTCCACTTCAGTACTGCAGCACTGAGATGGTTTACAGTAAAACTAAGAAAATGTTTATTAATGAAGAACAGAGATTTAAGCGAATACAAACGCAAGAACAAAAAAGGCATGCCTGGTTTCAAACAAAACAAATGCTTTCTAGCAAGTGAAACATAATTTTAGCAAGTTACAATCTTTGCCTAACCAGTTTCCTTACTGACATCAAGTTACCAGCATCCCTAGACTGCCAGACTAGGGGATCCAACTTTCACAGGCTCAGAAGGTGCTTACCCTGTGTGGCCCTGCTGATGGATAACTAAAGGGGTTTTTGCTCCCTTTTTATTACCCAAAGTCCATTGTCTCTTGCCTCAAGAGACAGGAGGCCTTCCTGGGGTGCAGATTCTGTCCTCCGGTGTGATTGTTTAAACAGTCTTCTCTCACACTCAATTCAGCCTTATGGCTTTGTTTACCTTATATGTAAATGTACTTTCATTGTCTTCTACCTGCAGCCATGCCAGTCAGACAGGTAAATACACATTCCTTTGTCTAAGGCAGGAGGGGTTGATACTCTGCCTCCCACACTCATTTCAAGAATATTTCAAGCACGACACGAAGAATAAATAAAATTATGATAACCAATTACAATACACAAGAAAGAACTTGGGTAAGCACCAGCAAGCATACAGCGATTACTTCTGGAAGCACACAAGCGTGAGATGACTTACAGCTGCAGATAGGATGTTAGCTAGGAATTGCAGGTGCAGTATCAAAAATGTGATGTGCTCCACTTGATGAAACCCAACCCGAGGATCTGGAACAAGCAGTGACAATAAAGGTGAGCATGATAAAGGCATCATGTGCCACATTGCGAGGAATAGGCGATGATAAATAGGTATGAATGAAATGCTAAAGCAATAAGCAGGCTCTAAGTGACGTACACTTCCCATCTGCCCAATCCCACTACAATAGTGAGCTTTCAGTGATTTAAGGGGTTGTGATGGGGGTGTACTGGCCAGAAGGCGGTAACAAAGGTCTGTGGGCCCTATTAACCCTGCCCTGCTACATCTGCCATACATGTAGGTCAGACAGGAAGGAGAACAGAACATATCTCTGCCTGATTACAGCCAGGAACTTAAGTTCACTTGCCAGCTAGACACACTCCCCTCGGGCCCGAGAAACTGGGCTCAGGGAGACTGACTGGGACTGTTTGTCCAAAGACAGGCACTGAAGGGAAGCGTGGTGTCCTGCTCTGATGAAGTGGGAATTTTCTGAGATATTTTTATAAATCCTTGGCTTGCCTCAGTTTCCCTCTGTACATTGCATTGTTACCCAGTGGGTGCAAAAGTGTTAACACTGCTCCTGGACCAGCACTAGAGACAGAGAGGTGTGTATGTGTGTGTGAGACCACGCTGTCTGGGTGGAAAGAACAGAGTATTAAATAACTGGCTGAAACCAACCCAAACCAACCAGAAGGTCCAGCAAGACCAAGGGACCCCCAATGACTGAACAATCAGCACATAAAGACTGCAAGCAGGACTTGGGTACCAAGCGGAAAAACAAGGTGTCAGGGGACTGGAATGAGGACTGCCCATCTGGAGGATCTCAGGAGCCCGGGGCCCTGGGGAGAGAGATGGAGGGGATGGAGAGAGAGCCAGAGACGGAGTCCATCACAGCTTGGCTGGCTCCTCATGACACTGGCTTGACCAGGATGATCTCTGGCTTAACTCTGCCTTTCTATGCTAACCTCAGGATGTTCAGAGTCTATAGCCAGGTGACTAAGGAACGGTCCCCTTGTTTGGAAAAGGCTGCCTGTAAATACTCAGTGAGAGCACTGTACCCTGGAGGGGCCCAAAACAAGAATCTGGCTGTGCTGCATTCACCACAGGGAGAGACAGGGATGGCTGGGGCTGAAGGCCCCGTCTTGCTTAAAAAAACCCAATTGATGCAAAGGAAAAGTAATATTTAGCTCAGTTACAGAACACCACTGCAATGTGGAAATTCACTGATATGAAATCACCAAAGAGTGACAAATAACTGTAATTTGGCAAAGAGATTAGCCAAATCAAACAGATACAACATTATACCAGAGATACAAGACCTTAACACAGTAAAACACAAGAACAAAAGACCCCACTGTTATAATATGGTCAGAGCATGGCTGGCAAGAACAAGCTACACCGGATAAGGAATGCCGCCTCGTTCCTCCTATTCAGTGACATTCGGTGACCAGACACAGTTTACGAAGGAAACAGAAACAACTGAGAATGGGGCTGAGAAAGAAAATGAGCAGCTAGCAGAGAGGGGGAAGTGAGAGCAGATGCACTGGAAGAGCAAAAGGGCATGTTTGGGCCTATGTGAAAGAGCTGGAACAGATGTGGGAAGCAGCAGACACGCCTCAAGCTGTTTTAGAGTAAATCCAGAAGATTCCCATCAAGTAAGACTGGATAAGGCCTGTTGTGTTGGTACTGTACCAATACCACAAAAGATGGTGGTAAGTTGAATCACTGTATTGTTAGCATTTGTGCAGCCATAGGATTTAGAAGAAGCATTGTGAGGGTAGGTGTGAGCGACAGAGCCATGCTTCGGGGGAGGTTTAAAAATGCCCCGTGCCCTGCAGGACACTGTGCAGTGCCCTCTCACCCGCTGACAGAGAACACAGCCAGGTTGATCCCAGCAGGATCAGCACTGTGATGCTTTGGCAGGTGTTTCTCATTGTTAGTTAATACCCTGCTTTTCTTAGAAGTCCCTTCAGTCTGACTGAAATGTTAGCCTCTCACCTCCACTGTGAATGCCCTGGGACAATTTTAAATGCTGGTGGACAGGTTGCCTCACTCCATTCTCCTCCAGCTTGGTTTTGATATTGCTGAAGCTTATTTCACGGGGTAACTTTAATGTCTATGTCAGAGTGATAGTGTGGAAGCCTACAAGGCTTTCTTTGTGAGCCAAGGAGTGGGCTTTAGCTCCAGGGGCAGGATTACCGAGCATCCCCCCAGAATGGGGGTAATTCCTGCAGATCCCAGGACAGATAAACAACTCCTGAGAAGTCCCACCCGTGGAGCAAGCCCCATAGACTGGTTCAAACCAGGTTCAAGAGGTCCTGGTGGCCCTGCACACGAAGAACAGGCTTTTATTATAAAGAGGAGGCTGAACTGACTCCCAGACTCTCATCAGATCCTCAGACAGACACAGACTGGATCCAGAGGGTAAACCCTGTGGGAAGGGTTGGAAGGACTGGACCCTGCCAGGGTCTCCTAGCGGAAGATCGGAGATGTCTGGGAAACTAACTTGCGTGGAGCCTAGTCATTGTTTTATGGTGTTTTCTCTGTAATGCTTTTGTTCTAAAATGAATGTCCTGTGCTTTGGGAGAACTGGCTGGTCACTGGTAAGCACTGTCATGGCCCCTGGGAGAGAGCAAACTACAGGTGCAGGACTAGGTTCAGACCTATTGGAGTAATCACGGTGAACTGCAGGGTCTCTGGTCTGGAGGGAGGGGGACACAAGTTCCCACCTATAGATAGGTGACAGCTGAGACCTTAAGTGGTGCCCGTGAGTAAATCACCAGGGGGGCAGAGGGACAATTAACCCTGAAACTGTGAAATATAGGCAATGGCTTTTCTAGACTGACCCGTGAGCACATGGATGTCGTGACAGCTAGGGACTGGGGTCACACCTTTGCCATAGTCAGATCCCACCTCTGCTCCTGTCAGGGTGGTGATGGAAGTTAATGGAACCAGTAAGCTTTCAGTGGGAGAATGCTGCCCAGCTGATGGATTGCACTGTCTGTAGCCTGGTAAAAACTTCCCACCTATAAAGATAGTTAAACCCTGGGACAGGTTACCAAGGGAGGTTGTGGAATCCTCATCAAGGGAGGTTTTTAAGACCACATTAGACAAACACCTGTCAGGGATGGTCTAAGTTTACTTGGTCCTGCCTTAGTGCAGGAGGATGGACTAATGGACCTCCTGAGGTCCTGTCCAGGGCTATATTTCTATGAGTCCAATTATATGTCAGATAACTAGTCCCCCCCATGCCATGCTCATCCCCTTTCCTTAGTATTCAGATGGACTGTGAAAGACAAAGGAAGATGAGGGAGGCTAGAACGTCACTGGTAGAAATCTCCTCTGAGCTTGATCAGTCATGTCACAATGGTCATCATTATGGAGAGGGAACACCCTCTTTTTAATTAAGATTGCAACGAGCCTTTCTGTTATAGAAGTTTATTTTAGTGCCCCCTACGCCGTAAATTTTAGCCTTGATTTGGCCTGAAAATGGCCAGATTTCTCTGAAACCAAAGGAGAACATTCTGAAAAATTTTGGAAAAGATTTATCAAGCTATTTTTGGCTACAGGGTATTAAAAATTAACCTGACTTGAAACAGAAGTCAAATCTGCCTCTCTCCAGCTCAAACTTTATATCTAGTTAAATCTCTTTGAAAACTCATGTGTTAGCTATATTTTAGGGAAATCGGTTATAATTAAGCAAAGTTATTAATGGATTTTGTGTGGATCATCTGCGGCCTAGTCCCGCTCCACTTGATGTGAATGGGACTCTTTTTGCTATTGACTTCCTTGAGGGAATGGGATCGAATGTTGTATGTTTGCGTCAACCAGTTGCCTTCTTGGCAGGGGTCAGCACCACCATGTTGACAAAATTACTGTACTTAGTGACGGACATTGGGCGTGGGGGGTGTTATGTCATTCAGTCATTCAATTTTTTGAAAAATTACCACAGACCTACTTGTGTCTGTGTACGGACACATTGCTGACCCCTGCTTCTTGGCATCTATAAAAGATTATCTTTGTTGCTCTTCATTCTGACCACATGCCCTGCATCCCCCTGTAGCTCCCTTCCTTCAGCAGATCAGCTTCAAGCTTCTGTCCTTACCTTTAAGACCCTTCACAACTCAGCCTCTCTCTATGTATTGGCTTCTGTATTTTAGAAGAATGTCTGACAGCCTCTTGCGAGGGGGCCAGTGCAAACCCCCATTTGTCCACTTTGTCCTGCAAGCTTTGTAAGCACATTTTCCACTTTCTTTTCTGCTAGCCCTTGTGCATGGGATTCTTTCTCAGAGCTAATCCATAAAACCACAAAACATCAGTCCATGAAGCCCTATCTTCCTTCCACATTAAGACCCACCTCAGCCATGATGCTTCCTGTAATGACCAGGTTGCCATCTGGAATAGCAGAGATGGATTTTATTGATTGGATTAAAAAAAAATTTTATACCACAGTTGAATTACTTGACACAGCAACTGTTTCCTATTACGGTCACCCTAGCCCTCCCTTCTCCATTCCTTCTGTTTGCTTCATCCACTTGCTACATCTTGTCTCCATTACATGGTAAGTTCTTTGGGACAGGGACTGAATTTTATAAAGTGTTTGGACAGGGCCTATCACAGTCAGGGCCTGATCCTAAGTGGAGGTCTGAGTTTTACAGTAATACAAATAATAATGATAGATCCTTATAGACCATGATCAAATTGCCTCTCACCCTTTTCTACAATAAGCTAAATAGACTGAGATTCTTAAGTCTCCCACTGTAATGCAGATTTTCCAGACTTCAAATCATACTTATCACATTTTTCTGAGCTCTTCTTTTAGCTCAAGTGATAGATGACTGCAATAATATAACTAGCACTATAAAAAAACCAGTGACGCACCTATTAAATTGGATTAATTGGATTACTGGAATACTGTGTCCAGTTCTGGTATCCACAATTCCAAAAGGATGTTGAAAAATTGATAGGGTCTCAGAGAAGGCCTACAAGAATGATCTGAGGCCTGGAAAACCTGTATTGTAATGGGAGACTTTAAAAAGCTCAGTCTATTTAGTTTATCATAGACAAGGTTAAGAGGGAAGTGATCGTGGTAGATAAATACCTCCATGGGAAGAAGATTTTAAGGTCAGGCTTGACAAAGCCCTGGCTGGGATGATTTAGTTGGGGATTGGTCCTGCTTTGAGCAGGAGATTGGACTAGATGATCTCCAGAGGTCCCTTCCAACCCCGATATTCTATATTCTAAGATCTCTACAGACAAATGCATAACACGATCCAGTGGCTGGAAGCTGAAGCCAGACAGATTCAGCTGAGAATAAGGTGCAGAGGTTTAACACTGATGGGAAATAACTTGTGGAACAACTTACCAAGGGTTGCAGTGGATTTTGCCCCACTTGAAGGCTTTAAATCTAAACTGGGAATGTTTCTAAAAGATCTGTTTTAGCCCGGCCAGAAATTATGGGCTTAATGCAGGAATCACTGGGTAACATTTTAAGGCCTATATTTAGCCAGGAGATCAAACTTGGTGAACACAATGCTCTGTTAAGGCCTTAAACTCCATGAATGTATTAATTCTGGAGTCACAGGACCAGCCACTCGCCCTGGGTCTGGGAAAGAGGCGGTAGGAACTCTGTAGCGAACACTGATTTTGATACCTTTCATAACTCAATTCAGAAAACCTGTTCCTCACATTTTCAGATGTCCAGGGTTAAGGCTCATTGGCAACTGGTCATGGTCTCATAATGTTGAATCAGAGCTGGTGCTAGTCATAAGCAGACTGAAGAAGAGGAGTACTTGTGGAACCTTAGAGACTAACAAATGTATTTGAGCATAAGCTTTCGTGAGCTACAGCTCACTTCATCGGATGCATTCAGTGGATGCTCAAATAAATTTGTTAGTCTCTAAGGTGCCACAAGTCCTCCTTTTCTTTTTGCGAATACAGACTAATACGGCTGCTACTCTGAAAGCAGACTAAGCAATTGCTTAGGCCCTGAGCAGCTCATCAGTCGATTTTTATTATGATTATTATTTTCACAAGAACTTGTGTTGTGGACGTGGGGGGAATATTCCTGCGTAGGGCCCCCAGTGGGTTAGCACCACCTCTGCTGAACACATTAATTACTTTTTGAGATTAAAAGGATTTCAACATTGAAAAAGTTTCAGAAAGGAGCCAAATGTCTAACTTTCTTCGTGCCCTGCTGCTTACCCAATGAAATCGTATTACAGCACAGCATTTGAATCACACCTGGAATTTGACAACAGGTGACACAAGAGGCAGTTTTGAAGGGCAGGACAGTAATTTTTTTTTAAATTGACATCATTTGAAAACTGGACCTGATTCTCCATCATTCAAGCTAAGGAGAAATAATAAAGCCAGTGGAGGCCCCCGTCATCTGTGAATTCTTCCAACAACCAAAGCAAAGAGACTGAGTGAAACCCTGATTGTATCCAGTGTATTGTCAAGGATCAGCTATTTTCACAATAATTTCAAGGTTGCCGCGGTACACAGATGTAGGTTTGCAGTCACACTTTGCTTGGCCAACTCCACTTGCTCTTTAAAGGTGCCCTTTTTAAGTTTGGGGCAGGGTGAGAGATGAACAATCTTATGAGTCTCCTCCTGGTCCATGAAGATCCATTTCTGTTTGCTTTACTTTTGTCAAAACCTATATTTTCATGATTTTTTAAATTTAAAATAGTGGCTCTGACAGCCTCTTCCCTGCCCAAAAAGAAAGTGAAAGAGATTTAGTGATAAGAAAAGGAGTACTTGTGGCACCTTAGAGACTAACAATTTATTAGAGCATAAGCTTTCGTGAGCTACAGCTCACTTCATCGGATGCAAGTGAGCTGTAGCTCACGAAAGCTTATGCTCTAATAAATTTGTTAGTCTCTAAAGTGCCACAAGTACTCCTTTTCTTTTTGCGAATACAGACTAACACGGCTGCTACTCTGAAACCTGAGATTTAGTGATGTCACCTCTATTTGTATGCCAAGCAGATACAAATAAAATTCCACTCTCTCTCTCTCTGTCATATTCTCACACATTGCTAGATTGCTGCTTTCTAGTATAGTGTGTGTGAGGAGGGAGGAAATGCCCAGATTACGAGGAATTCACATTACTGCCCTGATTAACATGTCCATAGAGTTTGTGAGGTTTCTTCCCTACACAGAAAACAAAGCTACATAAGCTACTGAGGCCAAAGGCAAATTTCAAGGAGAAATAAAAGATAGATGAAAAATTGCTGTTGTTGTTTTTAAAGAATTAGTGGGATTTACAAAGACAGATGCTAACGGATGAGTGTGGCAAGAAAAAAAAGTCACCTGACCTTTGCAACAATATACCCATCTGCAGAGCCCTTCACTCCATGTATGTAAAATATTACACCCAAAAAGCTGCATTAAAAGAATGGTATTAGGTTGCAAGTCAAGCCCTTGAAAGGTAGGAAATGCCAGATTTATAGTTGCCAGTGCAATGTTAGTTCTACCCCTTACGTGTCCACCCTGAATGCGACTGGGGATCTGATCATGTAATTAATGATTGTATCACAATGCATAGGCACCAGGGAGCAGGTCTGGCATTGCTCAGGCAACCTAAACTCTGGTATTACCTAACTTTTGAGTGCTTCACCTTGCAAACTTAAATAATTTTGTTAGTGTTTCAATGGAATGTTTATCCCCCCCTGAAAAAAAAGATTAAAAACAAATTCTATGATATGCAACAACTTCCCCACATTATCAACAGGGCTTCAACCCTGAATGTCAGCAGTGCAGCATAGACTATTACCTCTTGAATTGCAGGACATTAGCTAGCAGCTGCAGAAGGCCCCAATCCTGAGGTCAGGGGTATGGTTGCCACTCAGTCTGGTTTTTGACCAGAACGCCTCGTAGAAAAGGGACCTGGCAGCTCTGGTCAGCACCGCTGACAGTCATTGAAAGTCTGGTTTGCCACCCGCAGTGGGGCAGGCAGGCTCCCTACCACGCTCTGCATGGCTCTTGAAAGTGGCTGGCATGTCCCTCTGGCTCCTAGGAACAGGGGCCGTAACGGGGGCTCCCCTCCCCAAGTGCTGGCTCTGCAGCTCCCATTGCCCAGGAACCGGGCTCAATGGGAACTGCAGGGGCGGCGCCTGCAGGCAGGGGCAGCGCAGGGAGTCAAGACATCCAATGCCCGCAACCTGAACCCCCTGCCCTGAGCCTCCTCCCGCACCCAAACTCCCTCCCGGAGCCCACGCTCCCCACCCACTCCCGCACCTCAAGCCCCTGCCCCAGCCCTGAGCCACCTCCTGCCCTCTGAAACTCTCATCCCCAGCCCCTTCCTGCACCCCAAACCCCTCATCCCTGGCCGCACCCCCTGCAAGGGGAATGGAGTGACCAGGGGCGGGGCCTCCGAGAGGGGGCGGGGCAGGGCCTCAGAGAAGGGGCGGGGCAGGGGCGGGGCCTCAGAGAAGGGGCGGGGCCTCCGAGAGGGGGCAGGGCAGGGCCTCAGAGAAGGGGCGGGGCAGGGGTGGGGCCTCAGAGAAGGGGCGGGGCCTCCGAGAGGGGGCGGGGCGGGGCCTCAGAGAAGGGGCGGGGTGGGGCGAGGCCTCAGAGAGGGGCTGGACCGAGCGAGGCTGTTTGATTTTCTGCAACTAGAACCGCCTTAGTGTGTATCCGCAAAAGGAAAAGGAGGACTCGTGGCACCTTAGAGAGGCACCAATTTATGTGAGCAGATGCATCCGATGAAGTGAGCTGTAGCTCACGAAAGCTTGCGCTCAAATAAATTGGTGCGACTCTAAGGTGCCACGAGGGATTTGGGGCAAACATTGGGGATTGGTCCTGCTTTGAGCAGGGGCTTGGACTAGATGCTCTCCTGAGGTCCCTTCCCACCCTGATAGTCTATGAGTCCTCCTCTTCTTTTTGCCGACAGAAAGTTGGGCACCCTCTGGGGGTGCACAGGTGGGCTCAGCTGCTAGGAGAGTTTCCTGGCCCAAAGGGGCGGGCTGTGTTCTTGCACCACGGCACCGCAGTGGGTGGCGGGCAGAGCAGCCAGGCACTGTTAAGGGGCGTTGCACTGGGGGGGGGGTCACTCGGTTTTGGGGTGACACCGGTTTCAGTTCGGTTTCGCACTGGCGCACCAGGCGGGCGCCGCCAAGCCCAAAGAACGGCCCCTCCCGCCGGCCACGCGCCCCCTCGAGCCCCGCGGACAGGCAGCCACGCCCCGGCCCAGGCCACGCCCCACCCTGTCCTCCAGCGCGCGCGCGCGCGAGCCCCCCTCCCCCCGCGCCCACGGCACGTGCTTCCCGCGCGGGCGCGCTCCCCCCGCCTTCCGCCCCTCGGCCGGAAGCCCCTCCCCCAGGCGCGCGTCATCTCCGCCCGCTCGGCTCCGCAGCTCCAATATGGCGGCGCCCTGTGGCTCCTCGCAGCTCCCGGCCGCCGAGTCGCCGCTGAAGATCCCCAAGATGGAGGTCCTGTCGCCGGGCTCGCCGGGGGCGCTCAGCGACGGCAACCCCAGCCTCTCCGACCCCTCCACGCCCAGCGGCGCCTCCCCGCTGGGGCCGGGCGGGCCGGGCTCTGCCAGCGCCGCGGGGGCCGGGGCGGGGGGCGGCGGGGCGGGGGGCCGCGGCGGCGCCTCGCCCTCCGTCTCCTTCTCCCCCGGGGGCGCCGCGGCGGCCGCGGCCGCTGCCGCTTGCCGGGGCATGTCGTGGACGCCGGCCGAGACCAACGCGCTGATCGCGGTGTGGGGCAACGAGCGGCTGGTGGAGGCGCGGTACCAGCAGCTGGAGGGCGCCGGCACCGTCTTCGGCAGCAAGGCCCCCGGGCCCGCCATGTACGAGCGCGTCTCCCGGGCCCTGGCCGAGCTGGGCTACGAGCGGACCCCGTCCCAGTGCCGCGAGCGCATCAAGGTACCCGCCGGGCGGGCAGGGGGGCGCCCCGCGGCCGGGCGGGGCTAGGCAGCGAGGCCTCTGCCCGCTCCGCCGGCCGGGGCAGGGGGCCGCGCCCGCTGGGGCAGAGAGACCCGCGCCCTCCCTCGGGGCTCGCTGGCGCATCCGGCCGGACCCCGTGGACAGCTCCCGGGGACAGCGCCGGCCGCTCAGAGGAGGATCAGTCAGGCGGCGCCGTCCAGCAAACGGCTGCTTCCCGCGGGTGGGTGGCTGGGCACCCCGGCGAATCCGCCCTGCCCTGGGGTCAGTGGGGTTAGGCCGGGCTGCGAACCGGCCGTTGCCGGATACCGGAGCTGTGCCTGGTTCATGGTCCTCGGATGGATGGATGGATGGATGGATGGTTTTTTTGCTTGGCGGGGAGGCAGCGTTCCCTCCTCAGGGCTTTTCTCCCCTGGTCTGGGACTCTGGGGCAGATTGGGGAACGGGCATGTGCATGTAGTGATGAGCGAGACTCCAGAGGCAGGCTGGGTGGCTTGCTTCAGAGCATCCTGAACTTCAGATAACCATCCCGTTCTCATTGGGTGGGAAACCTCTTGCAAGCCAGTTTGCTTGCAAGACTTTGTCAGGTCCTAAATATGGTGAAAATAGCTGTTTCCACTTCCAGTGCCAGTGGAAACCAGGCAGTGTGGAGGGGCACAAACTTCAGTCAGATTTTTAGTCTGCCTTCGGAGCAAACATTCGGTGTAGTTCTTACTAGCTGAATGAGCTTGCTCCTCCTTTGTTCCAGGTTAGAATATGCCTTCTGGAGCAGCAAGAAAGAACATCTTTCACCTTGTCTTGCTAGGGCGTGAGATGAGTAGTGAAAGCCTGTTTAATTGAGGTGCTTTGAGTGTAGCAGATGTGCTTATCAGAAGTGGACAAATAGGTTTTCTTCGCGTATATAGAATGTGATGCTGAGAAGGTAGTGGAGCTTTTCACCAAATCCAGATTCACCATTTGGGTAATCTTAGTCTTCCTTATCAGACGTTTTAACCTTTGTAAGGTTAACCATTCCACACTTTTTTTTGTGAGTTTGTTTTTAAAAGGCGGAGAGAGGGACAATTATTGTTTGAAATGTTAATTTTCTAACTTGTTAAGATATGTTTTAATGCTGGTCAGCGGAAGACAAGCACTCATGGTCTAGGATTTTGACCACAATAAAATAAAAAAAAATCAGGGTTTCCAGTGATTGATGCATGTGAATGTCTAAGGTGCTTTTGTTTTTATAAAATAATTCACTTTTGTAAAGTTTCATTCAAAATGATCTGTTTAAATTTCCCAAGTCTTAATGTTTTCTTTTCTATTCCGTGATACTGACAATTAAATCATCATTCTTTGATCAGCATTTTCAGTAACATCTTGGCATTACCTCTTGCTCACATGTCTTATTGCTATGCAGTCAGTGAAGTTTTCTGTGTTCCCAATATAGTATTTCTGAGTAATCTAAAATCTAGTATTCTTAAGTACCCCCGGCATTTTGGCCTTGCAACATTTCCAAGTAAGTTTTTGAGAGTCTGGTAGAAGACATCTCAGCTGCGATTCTTCTGTGTGGAATACTTTGCCGAGAGACAGTGCTAATCAGATTCCTGTTTTACCCTCAACCCTGGATTCTGAAGACAGACTTGTCTCTGAAAAGTTGCCTTTTGCAGGGCACAACAGAAGCCAGATGGGTATCCATCTCTTGGGATATTGAGCTTTGAACCTGGTGAGGTGTGGCCCTGGATATAATTTCTTAAACAGCTGCTGTATTTCTATAGTCCACTTAATTGTAGATTAGGCAGGAATGTTTGTACCATACTACTGTGGGTTTTGGGTGGGTTTTTTGTGCATCTCAGCGGTAAGATTCACTCACATTACATTTCCATGCATTAATAGGAATGTAATCTTCATCTTCGGAGAGAAAAGTACTGTGTGTGCTGTCCCACTCTACATGTGGACTTGGTTACTCGTCTTACCTTCCAAGTGGTTGTGTCTCTCTCTCCTGCTTCTTGACATACCATCTCTTTGCAGGCCACAGGTCTGCACTGTTGCTCAGCTTAATCATTTCCATTTACACTTGAAATGCACAAAATACTTATTCTTGAAGCAGGTGCTGGTTTTATGCTTCTACTTGGTCATTTGATGCACTGTAAAACTTCTTTGAGTCCCTTGTTCTTGGGCATCTTCCAAGGATTTGCTGTGTAAATCAATTGGACTTCCATGAAACGTGTGCATTTCTAGTTTTACTACAGGTACTAGACCTGGTGAAAAATTAATTAAAACTACTCCTCACTAGGACTGCATTGTTTGTCCAGTTTTCTTTCATGACTGTCTTCCGCTGTGTCTACACTTAAAACGCTACAGCGGTGCTGCTGTAGCATTAAGTGTAAACACTTCCTATAGCAATGGGAGGGATTCTCCCATTGCTGTAGGTAGTCCACCTACTTGAGAGGCAGTAGCTAGGTCGAAACAAGAATTCTTCAGTCAACCTAGCACTGTCTACACAGGCGTTAGATTGTCTTAAATACGTCTGTGAGGTGTGGATTTTTCAGATCCCTACAAGACATAGCTATGTCGATGTAATTTTTCAATGTAGACCAGGCCTTGGTTGCTACAGGATGTGGAGGGAACCTTTATGCAGTGACTGCGGAAGACTGTTGGATTAATTCAGCTGTACTTGTTACACACTCTGGAGTAAATTTAATGTTTCCCAAGAGCATTTCATAGTAGGTTCTGTGGTGATGGCTGTTACATTTAGTGGCATTTGGAGCACTTGGTTTGGGTGAGCCTGTTGGTTTGAACAAGTCAAAAGATTGGCCCAAAAAAAGTGTCTGTATACCAAAGTGAACGTTTTAATGATTAAGTCCATTCACGTAGACTGTTCTAAGCTTATTTCTAGGAAGAGTCTCCCCAGCCCCTTCCAATTAGACTGAAAGTTTTGAACAGAACTTTGCTAGCCTGAAATGATCAAGGTTGGTAAAGTCAATGAATTAACTACATTATTTCATGCTTACGTATCACAATGATAAGCGGTTGAGGAAAACTGAAGGTTTTCTGTTATCAGGCTTGGACTTGTCATGTAGCGATATCTCCAGCAGCATCACTTAGCATTTTTGTCAGATACTTGTCTACAGACCCTTCTGAATCAATCTGATAATGAACTGGGTAGGCTATTCTAAGCATTAGAAAGTATCACTTTACAGTACTGAAACTTTCTTGCTCAGGGGTGTGAAAAAACACTTCCCTGAGTGAGGCAAGTTTCAGCTCTATAAAGTGGCAGTGTAGACAGTGCACCAGCGCTGGGAGCTACTCCCCTCATGTGGGAGGGTTGTTGTTTTTTTTTTTTTTTTACAGCGCTGGGAAACCTCTCTCCCACCGCTGGTGTCGCGACTACACAGCCACCTTAAAGAGCTGCCGTGGCAGCACTTTCATGTTGGCAGTGAAGACATACCCTTAGTATCTGTTAAAACTATTTGATTTACTTTTTTTGTGTGTGAATGGTTCCCATTGATGCACTTTCTGTGAGAGGCTAAACCTAAGGCTTGCTGCCAAAATGGACAGGTGAAGAACAGCAGTTAAATGTTAGCGCTGTCCAATAATGTGACTCAGCTGCTGCCACTTACTTAGTGAAGTTGCCTTTTTTTGGTGCATTCTTATTACATCTTGAACACATTCCATAACGGTGCTTAATGTGTTACAGTGAGTTCATGCTGATACCTAATCTTTTGCATATCCTGGAACCCTGCTGTTACGATGCTCTTCAGTACAGTCATCTGGGAGGATGAGAGTATCGTATGGAAAACCTGTTCAGAGGACCATTCAGGATAGTGCTGGGGTGCTCAAAACCAGAATTTTCTCACTAATTATCTAGCATCAGCCATGGCTGGCGCTTTTTTTTTTTTTTTTTTTTCAAAGGAGCCAAGTGTTGGTCTTGATGCAGAAATTACTGAGTGAAATTCTCTGGACTGTTTATGCACAACACCAGGCTAGATGATCACAGAGATTCTATTTTTCCATGATATAATATTAAAAAAAAATTCTATGATGGAAAAAACAGTCTGAACTTCAGTTTTCCTAGCCACGCTATATTAGTTGAACATAATGTTTTATTGATATGGTGGAACCCCATTTATCTGATCTAATTGGAACCAGGCCCCCCTCAGACAATCAAAAATTCGGATAACACGGAGAGCTAAGACCAAGGTGACGGGACTCGGGCTCTTGGCTTAATACAGAGAGCTGAATAATGGAGGCTCAGATAGACAGGGTTCTACTGTATGGATTTTTTTTTCCAAAAATGTAAAAACTAAAGATTCTCCGTAAAAACACGCAGTCTACGTTTCGTCCGTGGTGCCCCCCTCCCCCCGGGCATTTGGATTTCTAGGATCCCCGACTATCACAATTGTACTTTCTGGCTTTAAAATACCAACTCCCATGGAATTTCAGTGAGATGTGGATGCGTGGCTCCTTTGGAAATGTTGGCCTAAATTACTTAATTAAATAAAGTTATAGCTGAACCTCCACATTGATTTTTATAATCTATTTTGAGTGATATCCCTTGACATGCATTAAACAAAAAAACTAAAATTAATGATATTGCAACTATAGTGTATAAACATAAATGCCACTTTTCTTAAGTCAAGATTTATGCTTAGTGTTTTTAAACAATAACTTTATTTTGGTTTTCCTCAAACACTTACATTCCATGGAATCTATAGAATCTTGATCCACCTCCACCTACGAACTCATTTAGCCCACTCTTCTGAAGAATAGTGTTTTCCATTTTTCAGTTGTATCAAATACATGCATCATGTTTGAATTAGGGTAAAATGCAAAGCATGATCACAGTTCAAATCGCCTGTCTTTTAACATCTGCATATACTTTTCTCCACATACGCACATCTGGCCTGCAATCTAGGAATTCTCTGGACCAATCAGCTTGGTAACCATGAAGCACAGAAAATTCAGATCTTAGTTTCCAGATCAATGATATCCCAAAAGATTTTTTTTGAGCATGTATTTTCCTTATTCTATACATTTTAAATGATATCCTTAATTTTATCATTTCTTGGTCATTGATACTTTCTACTGATTGTTCAATTCAAATTGCCTTTGGTCTCATAGTTCATGTTAACAGAAGAACTATTTGCTAAAATAAATGTGGTTGTTGCCCTGTACTGCTGTTACTCTTCACTTGTATGTGAACAAAAATTATTCAGTAGAGAAACCAGGCAAAGTGATTTACATGGCGTTGGCCTAGCTACCCCGGTGCAGTAAGGTGAAGAGAGAGTCTCTATTGTTTGACTTTGATTCAGAATTTAAAAAAAAACTTTCTCCAGAATATAGCTATCACAAAACATCCAACATCCTGCATGAAGTACAAATTTATTTTTTAAGACAATGTATCTTCCCTTCACCTAAAACACTCTCTGCTTTAAAGAGTGAACAAGAGCTTAGTTCTTAACCTGAATCGCAAAGCGCAGAGATTAACTACATTAAAAACTGAGCTTTTATATAGTGCTTTGCATTGTCAGACTGATGTATGTACAATAATATGAAGATCAAAAGCTGATGTGTTCGTGAAAGTGGTGTTCCTCAGGGTTAGTTACAATACTTAGGTTATGTGGTCTCATCCCAGTCCTAACATTTAAATGCATCACTGAAAACAATACATATAGATGCACTGTGACAGTGGGCACAGTGTGTGAAATCTTAGATCAGTCAATCTCCTCTGGCCAAAACAGCAGAAATGTTCAAAGGTTCTGCTTTTAGGCTTTTTTAGAAGGGAAAAAGAGTACTGTTAAATAGTATACCTATATCATTTAAAAAAAAATACTTTGCAGTAATCTTATACAATTTAAAATCCTTTTTAAACAATTTCTCCTCCAATAACATTTACAGTCTTCTTCAGCAAAGGAAAAATTGTTTATCTTGTGCATTTGACAGCACTGTGTTTATAAGTTTGACTCACAGACAGAAATTTCATGTTAACTTGTGTCAGTTTATCTGTATCTACTGCAGCGACAACTGTCACCATCTTTCAGATTAGTGTGCCTTTCCAGGTGGACAGTACCCTTCAGAGTTGCAACTTAACATTGTATTGATGCTGGTAATGTGTTTTGAATTTGACTCAGTTTTTTAATAAATGGACTATTTATCTTCCATTGTTGTATTCAGTGTTGCCATGTTGGTCCTGGATATTAGAGCAAGGGTGGGCAAATTTTTTGGCCTCAGGGCCACATTGGAGTTCCAAAACTGTATAGAGGGCTGGGTAGGGAAGGCTGTGCCTCCCCTAACCCTATCCACCCCCTTCCACTTCCTGCCCCCTGACTGCCCCCCCTTAGAACTCCTGACCCATCCAATCCCCTCTACTCCTTGTCCCCTGACCACCCCCTCCTGTGACCCCCGTCCCCTATCCAATCCCCCTGCTCCCTGACTCACCCAGCCCCTATCCACACGCCTGCCCCCTGACAGGCCTCCCATGATCCCACTCCCTATCCAACCCCCCCCCCGCCCCTTTCAGAATGCAGCCCTGCGAACATGGGTGGAGGACTCGGGAGGAGCAGGGGCAGCTGCGCAGCCGGAGAGAAGTGGTGGCTTCCCCTTCAAAGCTCCGCTTCTCTCCGGCCGGCTGTGCAGCCGCCTGATGCTCCTCCTGAGTCCTCCGCCCATGTTCGCTGCACTCCTACCACCTGCGCCGCCTGCCTGCTCCCCTGTGGCTGCAGGTGAGCCTCCCTTCCTGCTCTTCCCTGCCCCCGCAATGCAGCCCACTCCTGCGCTGGCGCATGGCGAGCTGAGGCTGCAGGGAAGGAGGGATAGCAGGGGAGGGGCAGGAGGACAGTCTCCCTGGCTGGGAGCTCAAGGGCTGGGCAGGATGGTCCTGCGGGCCAGATGTGGCCTACCTCTGTATTAGAGAGACATGGTACATGAGGTAACATCTTTTATTGGACCAACTTCTGTTGGTGAGAAAGACAAGCTTTTGAGCTACACAGAGCTCTTCTTCAGGTCAGAAGAAAACTCAAAAACTTCTCTCTCTCTCTCTCACCAACAGAAGTTGGTCCAATAAGATGTTACTTCACACTGTTTGGCTTCAGCTAGGATGTGAATCAATTATAAAATATTGATGCTATATCCACTGTTGTGACTGAGCCCTACGTGGCCAGCCTAGTGTTGATCTCTATCTGTATAATGCTGATCTGAAGAAAGAGAACTTACAACTCAAGTGATGATTAGGTTATATTACAGAGTAACTACTTCCACTGATCTTTCCACATGATTCCCATGATCTTAGCTGAATACTTGTGTATAGCAATCATACCCCTCACTCAAAAGTGTTTGGTAGATTTCTGCTGGTCTTCAGATATTCTCAGCAGACTTTCTTACAATTAAAAAATAAAATACTTTTAAATAGTTTTCCTATGATTGATCCATTTAATCTCCAGATGTGGTTTAAATCAGAAGAAAAAAACACCCAGAAGATTCTAATTGGAAAGTCTTCTGCTAGATGACGGAGAGATAAAAGTAAGGGGGAAACAACAATCTGTATTTGAATATTAACTTAAAGTGACCAACACTAACTCTAGAACACATCTCTTGGGCATCCCATTTTAAATTAAAGATTTCAAATCATGATCCTGCACATCTACTATTGAGCTGTTCCAGTGGTGAGTTATTCACTTTTAAAAATTTGAAATTTGTTTTCTGTTTTTCTGTCTTCAACTTCCAGTCACTGGCTCTTACCCCTTTTGTCTGATAGATTAGAGCCCTGTATCGTATCCTCCCTGGGCTGATACTAATAGACCATGTTCAAGTTACCTCTTAACCTTTTCTTCAATAAGCTGAATAGATTTAAATGCCTTAAGTCTCTCAGTATGAGGCATGTTTTCCAGGACTTGATTGTTCTTGTAGCTCTCCTCTGAATAATCACCAATTTCTAAACCTCCTGTATCTCTGAATATATGAGAATAGCTCTTTCTGGTGGCAGCTGTAAGGTGGGGGGAAATTACAGTAGACAAATACAGCAATGATAGGGATGAGTTTTGGAACTTCCTTATGGACATCTTTTTGAACTATGTTGGAGGAGCAGCTCCTGGAGATTGCAGTGGGCTATTGCTGATAATTGTTGTATGTCCTCAAACTGAGTAGATCCTGTTTTTCAGAACTCTTAATATTAAGGTTTTCAAAGTAAAAATTTCTCCAAGGTGACTGAGCTGTGTCTGTTTACCCAAATATACAATGGAGGAATCTTTCTTCTGGAAATTAACTACAAGAGTATTGAAATATACAAGGTAATCTGCACTAGTCACTGTGGATAGTATAGTGGATAGTATGTGGATAGTATAGTCTGTCCCAGGTGGCAAAAGTCACATGAGTAATTCCATAAGTGTTGGTCTAGTGGCACTTAGTTCACTTTTTAAATTGTGTCCTTAACTGATTAAGGCAGACTATTATTTGGGCCTCCTGTCTTTGACAATGATGTTCTGGATTACTTTGTTGGTAGGTAAAAATCTGAATGGCCAAGATGCAATAGTTGCTGCTGAATGATTGAATGTTTGTTTTGTCGTCTTCTACATTCTGTTAAGTGTTTCAGAATTTACTGGATGTACCTGAAACTAATGAAACCCATAAATTCAGAGCAAAGTTAACTGCGGTGCACTGGAATTGTGGGTTTCTGTTTATATGGCTAAATGTACATCTACATTAGTTTCTTGAGCAAGGATGACTAAGACTATGGTCTTGCCTGTTACCTTTTCCTGTCTAACTTTTTGGTTTTGGGCAAGATTGAGAAGGTGGTATTGGTGTAATTTCTTTCATTAACTGAATTCCACACATTTCCATGATCTCAGACAATCTGGTTTCAGATGTATATATTCTCAATGGAGGCTAATATCTCTCTAGTGGTGCCTAAGGTCAAAGTGTCAGTGCTCATCCTAGTATGTCAGCAGCTCTTGATGGTGTTGACTAAATTCTAGGTTCTTCTAAGGGTGGATGAAAGAGCCTTATGCTGGAGTAAGGCCTTCTTTCAGAGGTTAATGCTGGTCTACTTATTTCCAAGAGCCATGAAATGCATGGGTTCTGTCACATCTGCTCTCTTTGGCTTCCTGTGAAGCTACAAGTGAGACACAACAAGATGTAGTGTCATCTAGGCATTAATATTGAACAATGTCACCTCTCCATCATTCCTGCTCTCAGCAGTCTCTTTGCTCTCCAGTGCTTCATGGACTGTGATCTGGATGATGAACCAGCTGTGATTCAACCCAGGTCAGAAACAACTGATCTCGGGGAGAAGCACTTAGAGGAAAGGGTGGAAGCAACATCTACAGAGGATTTCAGCTTTTTGCCAAAGTGGCTTCTGCTCTCATGATTCTATTTGATCCACCACTTCTCAATTCTTAGATGATGCTGGCCCTTACTGCCATATATTCTGCTGCTAGCCAAGACGCTTGACCTATCAGCAGTGCTTTTTGTCACTTCTGTACTGGGAGCTGCCCTTGAAATCTGCCTGCATGACCAGACCGAAGGAATTTGATAGGAAGGTATAAAGGAAGCCCTAATACAGTCTAGGATGAGGAATGCATCTGAAAAGTAATCCTTGATGGCCTTTGAACAGTATGGAGGGTGTTTTCCTTGAAGGCAAGCAAATCCACTCTGGGATGTTCTTAAAAAGCACTAATGGTGATCTTTAATGAATAAGGACTGTTATAAAGTAATCTGCAAAATGTCTTGGTCAGCAGGTGAGAGTGTGGTAGCAAAGATCTGGTGAAGAAAATAATTGTCCCCTCCAGCTCGCCCCAAATGCATGAGCTAATGCACCATGGCTTTGTTTTTGCTCAAGGAGCTGTATCTTGAGATCTTGACACAAGGAAGGACTGCTTTTAATGGTAGCTGTGTTGAAGTTCAAGTAATTCATTGATATGGAGTCTAGTTTTTTCCCTTCCTTTTACCAGTCACATGCTCAGATCTAGATCTGTCTAGTGCTTGTTACCATGATATTGGTGCCTAGATGGGTTCCTCATATCAAATTTGAAGCATTTGTACTCATTAATGCCTCCATCAGTACCAGTAAGACTTTCTGTTGTCTGTCTTTAACTGTAGCAGGAATCCTTCCCCTGTTACTCCACTTCAGGCTTTGCCACCAGAGCCTTAGCACCTAGGAACCCTGACGGTTGTGTTGCCATGAGGGGTGGCACTAGCAGTCCATGCCAGACTTCCTTGGTGCCTTGACTAAGTTGGGACTTATTCTGCTTGCTCCACTGGGCTGGATAACAAGCAAGGGTCTCTTCCCTGAATATGCATCTGCCCCATCTTTGCCATTTTTTTCCCTAAAGCCTTCTGTACTTGTGGAGATCTTCCGAACTGCCTCGTCCTTATGGAGCCATGGGTCCTCAACTTTTGTGGAAATGGACTAGACAGAGATCTCTGTAGATCTCCATCCTCAAAGGAGATGAGGTCTAGCTGCTGTTCTGCTGCTTCCAATTTGGCTTCCCCGGAGCTGTCATCTCAGATATGACAGGTTAGTAAGTAGACACTTCAAAACTTCCTGTCATTCTAATTTTTTTTCAGGAATTACTGTGGACTTCTCATTGCTCCTTAGCTGACAATGTCTGTACTAATAATATCAAGTCCCTCAGAGGATAGGAATGGTTTTACTCCGCAGCGTCTCTGGCTACTGCTGCTGCCACTAATGGAAAAAATCAAGCCAATTGGATCTCCTTGGGGTCTAAAGCATGTGCCTCAGCCATTGCAGATGAGAATCACTAACAAACTACTGCTTTAGTTAAATGAACTGAGGATGGAAGAAAAGTTCAGCATGTCTGAGGGCTAGCTGGTGACCAAATAAGTCCTAAGAGCAAATCAAGAAGTGGTGGATCTGAGATGGTCCAAAATAAGTCAGAGCTGTCTCAGCTTTCTATCTTCTTGTGTGCGGGTTGTAAGTCTTAACTTACCATACAAATGACAATTTTTGATGGGTTTGAGTTGTGTTCCCATGGACTGCATAAGGTCTCAGGGATTGCATTCAGATCTCAGGACAGAGGCAAATGGAGCTCATGAGGTCACTTTCCCCTTCTCTTCTATCTCTGTAAAGACAGCATCCTCTCAGCTATCGCAGTAGATAGCGGACATCCCTTATACGGTTACATTGGATAGAGTGGTCCCGTTTCCTCACCCCAAATTCCTGTCTCAAGTGATCTCTGGTGCTGGACATCAACCTGCTGGTTTTGTTCTCCAAGCCTTAGTAGCATCGAGGGAAGTGTTTTTTCACATCAGGGTCCCTAGTGTGGACAGAAGACTCTTAGCTATTTAAATGAGACCAAAACAATCCAAACATCCCTGGTCACTCTGGCTCATAGGGATAAGAGATAGGGTCAGTCCTGCTCAACCCACAGTGTGATTTATTTTCACAGTCTGCGTATACTTGACTGTTCCGACTTGGCACATGTTCAGCCACCTCTGGGGGTTGGATCACATTCAAATAGGTTTAAGGCAGCCTCTGTTACTTGCTTTTTCAAAATCTTCCTTGCTGAACTATGCAAGGCTGCTCTGACTTTGGAACTCTGGTCCTTTACTCAGCTTTATAACTTGGACTTGGTGGTCTTATCTTATGGCAAATTCAGGATACTCTTAACTAAGCCCTGCTTGCCTGCAGAAGGTTGGCTACTGCTTATTTATCTGCCAAGAGAGGGTCATATGGCTAGCTCTCAAAGGGTCAGTAAGGATTTCTGAATTAATAGATGGAACTGATGGTGGTTTTGACCTCTGTCCCTTTTGTGCCTTATAACTCCAGAGCAATGGGGAGGAGGCAAGTAGCCCCAATAGACACTGCTTGCTTGAAGCTTCTGAGATGAGCGCACACTTCTATCAAGAATGAAGATCTAGATGAACAATTTGAAGAATCAGTGTTACAACTTCTTGTTCTGCCAGGATGGTTTTCAACTGGATTTTGGTATTTGCTCCCTATAGGCTCTAGTGACAGTTTTGAGTAAGCATGTTGGACTCTGACACTAATTCCAGTCTCTTGAATCATCCTCTCATTTAAAAGTTCTTCAAGGCACTAGTTACTGAAAGCATTTCTAGTAAGAGATGTTAAACTCCAAACCCTTTCAGTCCCCTCTGTGTTGGTTTTTTTGTATCTGCTACCATGGCAAGAGGACTTCTGAGATGGGAACTTTAGTAATATAAAGATGTTTAATGTACCATTCATTGGATGGGCTCTACCCACCATTCCGAACTTCATCCCAGAAGGAGAGTTTACTGGTCTCAGAATACAATTTCATTCTTTCAACCAAACTGTCTTTTTTTATTAAAAAAAATAAATAAATAAAAACCTGCTTGCACAACCCGCCTGAGCAGAACAAAAATTCAGATCACCCATGTTTTTCATCCAGTATGTAGATTTTTTTCAGGCCTAAAGGGACCATTTTGATCATCAAGACTAACCACCTGCTTAACGGAAGCCAGAGAATTTCACCCAGAAATTCTTGCATCAAGCCTGTAATTTCTGCTTGGGCTAGAACATATCAACAGCCCTTTGTTTTCAGTTGGGTTTTTTGTTTAAAACTTCCTGGTAATTTTAGTGTCTTATTACAAAATTAAAGGGAGTTTTCTGGATAAATATTCTTCTCCTGTATCTTTTGTTTGAAGTTTTGTTTTTTATACTTCCATGTTCTGAAATGTAATTGGATAGCTTTTCATTTTGAATCCATTTTAGCATGAAAAGTAGTTCACTAGCATTTCATTTGCTCTGAATGCTGATAGCATGGATAACTATCTCCAACAGTGGTAACATGTATGTGCTGGACATTGGATTGAAAACAGTACATACACCAGTGCTCAAGTCATTCTGATACTTCTGAATTGGCTCCCCCAAAGCCTGGACTGGCTCCTGACTCCAGAAGAGGAGAGACCAGTTAACGAGCTACCATCTCTCCTTCCAAAGTGGGAAGCTGTGTTCAGAGAGTTCTGGCACTTCCAAAATATGGGTGAAAATCAGTAAAAACTGAATAATAGCTCTGGTAAAATCTGGGAAATTTTCAGTAAAAATCAATAAACTGAAAACAAAGGGTCATAAATCTATTCTTGATCAAGATCTGGAGTATTTTACAGCAAAGATTTGTAAGACCATTACCTGGTCATACATAGACTTTTAGTAAGCACTACAAAAGACCTTCCCTTTGAATTTTTTCCCTTTAATTGGAAACTGTTTGCTCTTGGAGAAATAAACAAGAAGCTGAGGATCACTGACTTGTACAAGATTTTATCTGTTAACACTTTGAGCATGTGTGGCAGCTCCTCAGCCCTTTTCAGTCGTTTCCATGGAACTTGTTACTTTTGCTTAGCTACGCTGGTGATTCATAACTAGATCAGGTGAGTCAGGTATACAGCTTCAGAAAACATAGCTGCAGTGGGAAACTGATTGGTGGGGATAAGGACATCAGTGCCCATATTGACTGGTTGGAAACTGTAGCTGCTGAGGAAGACTTGGTTCCAGCATTGGTGGGTAAACTACTGGAGGTACCTGTATGCTGCTGCAGTGGCGAGAAGTGACCTGTTTCCAGTGTGGCTGAGCATGTAGTGCAAGTGTCTCTGGATTTCCTAGTGTCACATTTTCTATATGTATGGCTTTTAAGTTATAAATGTTGAGCGGAGATGGTCTTTATTTTCTGAGCATAGAGCACCCAGTATTTGTTTAGTAATAAAATTTGAGAAGGCATCTGATGGTTAGCATCACACATTGAATAGTTATATTAAAAATAGACATTTTTCCCCTTCTGAAAAGACTTATGATGATATAAAGGTGCTGATAGGACACTATATGGAGATGCGTTGTTAATGCCCTTGAGCAGGAGTCCAGTTGCATTCTGGGAGGGACAGAGGGACTACAACGCTTGAAAAGGCCACTCTTCAGTGATAACACAGGAATTCTTATAGATGTAGGGAGAATTAAGGCTTCATTTTCAAAAACAACCACTCCCCCCCCGCTCCTAGTTATAATAATTATGCAGAAAATCTGCATAATGTCTAGATGCCGTGCTGCTTTCTAGAGCCTGCAAACACCTGCAGAGTGAAATGAATAACTCTTGTTAGCGTCAAGGTGGTCATGCAAAATCGTGGGGCAGCAGTGAACCAGACCAGAATATGCCAGTTTTAGTTCAGTGCTGTTAAAGCCGTGTGCTGTAGAGGCATAGAGATATCCATGATGGAGAGAATGGAAAATGTCTGTGTGGAGTAGAAAATAGTGGAAGACCCCTTTCTCCAGGGAAAGAAAATAGACGTCCCACCAACCGTTTTTAGCTATGGGTTGTTGGCAGGAGGAGGGAACCTTTTCTTTCAGAACCTAGGGGGGTTGTAGAAAGCTTTGAATTTATCAGATCTCTACTAACCAGAGGTGGATATGAAAGATGGAATCATCCAAGCAAGGTCCTAGGTCCTTTTGGCAGTAATCTCAGCATATGCTTTCCATCCTACCAAAGTATCTGGAGATGTGTTCTGACCAGGGCACTGCCTCCTTTGTCTTTTGCATTGGTCTCTGCTGAGTAGGTGCTGGTAAACTTCTGCCATGGTCTTAGCAAAATAGCATTAGTGTTGAGGGCTGAATGAAATAAATGGCTGCTAATAAGATTGCCTCTGCTCAAGTCTTAAATGGATAATTTGGTAACATCCGTGCAAGGAAGAACTCTTTTGAAACATAAAATTGAGTTTTAAGCATTTGAGCCAATGTTTGCAGATGTTGAGGACTCCCAAAGGACCTAATCAGAGAATATTGACGCTTCTCAGTTAACTTTGCTGGAGACAACACTGTGTTTATTTAGCTTGGAAGTTAGAATCTCTTGGGCCTTAAAATTGAGACAGCTGTAACATTGTTGCTCAGTTGAATAAGGAAATATTGTAAGGCTTGTAAGAACATAAAATTGTTAGAAAAACTGTTTTAAAATTTGAATACACTGATTTCTAAGAATGAAATGCAGTGGTGGTATAGTTGTCAGTTGTAGGATCTTAGAGAGACAAGGTGGGTGAGGTAACATCCATTTTTGGACCAACTTCTATTGGTGAAAAGGACAAGCTTTTGATCTTACACAGAACTCTTCTTCAAGTTACAAATTATATAGTAGTTTACATTTTACCCTGTGAAACTGTAATAAATGACGTGGAACATTAGTCTAGAGTGAGACAAAGCATCTATCTGAAAGTGTACTTCTACTCTGCAAAGTGACTGTTTAAAACTGGTACTTCCTACTCACATGTATTCTCCTTGTACCTGGGTATTACCTGCTTGGTCTAATCACTTACCTGTTTAGTGTTTACTTCTTTAGCCTTGCAGTGCCTTCTCACCCTGCCCTGCCCCTCAAAAGAAAAGAAAAAAGAGGGATGCAGTTCTCTCATGGATCATCAACAGATTTAAGCATCAAATGCAGAGTCTAGTTCTACCCACAATTACTCATCCACCCCCATTGAACACAGAGTTGTTGGACAGGTAGAAAGTGATGATCAACACTTGAAAACTTTATGAAATGGAGGACTCTGCCTAGTAACCAGTACTAGATACGAAAGACACAGGTGGAAGGGGGACAGTAGCCCTGTGATCAACACCCCATTGAGAGGCCCAATGCCCCTGCCACCTTTGCTCGTATTTCAACTAGAATATTGTCCTACAGCCTTGCTTGGGAGAGAGGGGGGTTGTAGCTCTGACACTTTAAAGCACCTCTTTCCATTTATGGAAGAAAAGGAGTTTCTCTTCCTCTTGGGTCTCCTGGCTGTTGCATCTTGGGTGGGATGAGATCTCTGCTACTCTGCACTGTCCCAGTTTTCATTTTTTGACTCTTCACCATTGAATAGTGGTGTGCCTGCTGTTGGTGCTGTTTATAGCTTTCCCAAGCAGCAGCATGAAACTAGCATGAGTTTTTGATAGCTGCACTCCTGCCCTCCAGGTTTCTGAATATCAGCCCTGGAACTGATTAGAGTTGTCCGTTTCCCACTGCTGTAGCTAGAGCAAGCTAAGAGCCATGCTGGAGCTGTCTTGAGAATCAGGAAGAGACATCAGTTTATATTCTTGGCTTGGAAGGTTGTTTTTGCAACCAAAGGTGCTAGAAACTTGGTGGTTCTGTAGAAGGTGACATAGTAGGGCCTGTCCTCTGCCCAGGAGTGCATCTTTCAAGCCCTAATGGTTGCTTTTGTGAGAGAGAACGCAGCTTGATTTTCTTATTCAAGGTTCAGTTTGAAGTGATGGCAGTTACAAGAAAAATGTTTTGTAAATTGAGTACATCTGATAGGAAGTCCTTGAAACACAGTAAATATGGAGTCCTACAAAGCAATTTTTAGTCACTTTTCAAAGTAGAACCACACTTTGAATTAAAAACATTAAGGGAAATGAATAAAGACTTTCTAAACAGCTCCTCCTTGACTTGGAAAATTGGAAGCAGATGCAGAAGAGTTAGATTTCATACTGTATCTTATTATAATGCATAGTACTTAGCCACTAGAATAAGAAATCAAATAGCTACAAAAAACCTGGTCTAAGCTTGGTGATATGTCTTTATTGGAGGCTTCAAAATCTAGACTGGACTCTGTTGTAATTGATTATTAGATGTGGCCATCTTAGTATTGTTTCTTGATTTGATGTTTGAGTCTGGGAATTTGGAGCATTATTGATTTGACCTCTTTTAAATTTCAGCAGCTTCCCAAGAGACAGAGTGAGTTAGTAAGGAATGCAAAATATGTAAGTAATAAATTTTACTAGCTAAATAGTTTAGGCAAACCATTTTTTACCTTGTATCTTCTTACTAGAATAAGGAAGGTTGGACTGTCTTTGCTTTTGGGGACTCTTCTTTCTTTCTCCCCCTCCCCCACCTTCTCCAAACTGTGGGCACAACAACGGCTGTACTCTCTCCTTCCTGTAGAAGGTGTGCATTCTACGGGCTGGCTGGTATATTGGATGGGATTTGTTTGTTTTCCTGTAATATGTAGCAGATTTATGTGTTCTCTCCCCTGCCCTCAAAATCCCCAACTTTGAAACTGGTGAACCTGTAGATGCTATACAACTTTGTTCTTTGTATTTGATATTCAACCTAAAGCATCATGTGTCAGGAACATCAAAGTTGTGATGCTTCCTGTCTTACAAAGGTTAATTTGGCAGTTTGGTGATTGGATTATAGTACTTGAACACATGTGACAAAGATTGAGCAGTATAAGTAAAAAAATAAACAGATTGTCTAGCATTCTTATTCTATCTGCACGTGAGTGTGTGCCATTCTGGAAAGCTAGCAATTGAGTAACACAAGGTTTTGTGTCTTAGACCCTTCGCAGGTGTTACAGTCGAGTGAAAGAACATGGTGTTGGGAAAAGGAAAAGCAGTTACACATTTGAACAATTGGAACAGGTGTTTGGTCAGGGAGGATGGGACTCGCAGCCCTGCCAACCTGTACTCATTAATAGTAGCGGCTTGTACCAGGAGCTGGAATCGGATGGCAGCACTATGGAGGAATATTCACAGGAGGATTGGGGGAACCACAGTCAGGATCTTCACTGCTACCAGGGAGGAGACCCGGAATTGGGTAAGAAATTGATTATTGATCCTTCTGTATGTTTTGGTTTTGGCTGTGCTTGTAGCCACTCTAGTGCTAATCCTACTCCATAATCCTAATCCATCCTATGCCATAATGCTGCTATACCTACTTCTGTGTATTTCTTATACTTGCAGGCTTAAGACTTGTCACAAGCCAGAACTGTTATTGGGAAGTAGGGGAAACGAATTCCTATAACTTGTATAAATCTAAGGTGCATAATTTGCAGGACTCCCTAAAGCTGTCAAACACCTTCTCTGTGTAACTATAAATTGTGGACTGAACTGATTAACTGCTAGTTCTTGCTGCTAGTGAATTCTAACAAGTAGATAGATATTACAGAAAGATCCACTTTCCTGAAAATATGCTTACATTTAACTGAGTAAGTATTTTGTATAGAGGTACATTCTTGCCTACCATAAATAGGAGGGAAAAAGGTTTATGTATTGACTGAGTCTATGGAACTTATCAAAGTTAATTTAAAAGATTCCAATGGGATTGTAAGAATGAGGCAACGTTTACAAGGGAAGATGAATAAAGGCACTGTTCTTGCTTTTTCTATCCTATTTGTAGGTTAAATTGGGGGACGAGGGGAAAGGCACACAAATATACCTCCATCTGTAGCTGTATTCAGGGGACTGGTAAATTCTGACTTTCACCAAGATATGGATTAAATTGTATTTTCAAATGAAAATAGCAAGCCTCCTCAAAATAACTGAAGTATGAGAAAACTAGGAATGTTTGTTTATTTTAAGAGGATCAGAATGTATGGGGGACTTGGGGAAAATAAAGCATAAAAGGGAGCTACTTGAGATAAAAGAGAGGGGAAGGAGTTTCATAAACCATGTGTTTTAAAATGTACAAAAATGAGGACTGTAATTCCATATGGGGTTCTGGTGACTCAGGCTTTGTTCTGATGGCTTGTCACCATTATCCTTCAAAAGAATTACAGCAACATTTACATGCAGTTGGGGCTCACAATATTCTTTATGTTCAGTGAATGGTTATGAGAAAAGTATTTAGCGTGCACAGTCTAAATGGAATACAGATACATTTGTTCTGGTGCTTGCTCTTCAGATGTGCTATTGAAAACAGAATGGCCTTTTTCAGAATGTAGTTTACAATGAAATCAACTTGTGATTTAATAGCAGGAATTACTCTTGTCCTTGAACAATCTTGCACATGTGAAGCCAGGTTTTGATCCTGTAGCTAAAATTCAGTGATGGTGATGTAGCTTACATAGTAGCTGGTTTTAAGAGCTGAAGCAGTGTCCTCAGAGTGTGACATCAGAATTTTACTGGAAAGCACGAAGTGAACAACTTATTACCTTTCAAAGTAAAAAGCTTCAGGAAAGTTTTAAATATATAACTCTGTCTGAACTTTGCTTTTCAGATGAAATGCCTGCCACAAAGAGAACATTAAAGATAAAACAGGAATCTTCAGAAGAAGCACAGTAAGTAACTTATGAATGCTTTACTATTGAGTGCATTTCCCTAGGGGTACTGCGCGGGAAGAGAGATGTTTGAAACTTCTGACTATAATTATAAATACGTTGTGCAAGACT
Source organism: Dermochelys coriacea (assembly GCF_009764565.3). Lineage (NCBI taxonomy): Eukaryota > Metazoa > Chordata > Testudines > Dermochelyidae > Dermochelys > Dermochelys coriacea. Next base: position 2,122,842 of record NC_050089.1, read on the forward strand.
ATTGAAAAATCTGCTTTTTGTATCATTCCAGTTACCTCAAAACATGTGGAAAGCTTCACAACTCAAGTCTCTTTTGGCTCCGTTATACAGCACATGAAAGAGAACTCTCTTTACATGAATGCAAAAATTTAAACTGTGTAAAATACACATCATAACCTTTGGGGATGTGGGTGGGCAGGTCTTGGGGTGCGCTGGCAAAAATCGTGACTCTTGGATCTATTTGTAATTTGGTTTCCATCTGCCTAAAGTTTTTTTTTGTCTCTTTGGGCATGCAGGAAAAGGAGCATTTTAAATGTAGGTTTCAGAGTAGCAGCCGTGTTAGTCTGTATTCACAAAAAGAAAAGGAGTACTTGTGACACCTTAGAGACTAACAAATTTATTTGAGCATAAGATTAAGTTTATGATCTTAAGCATAAGCTCAAATAAATTTGTTAGTCTCTAAGGTGCCACAAGTTCTCCTTTTCTTTTTATTTTAAATGTAGATATTCATTAAAGTGTATGGGTATTCCCACTAATGAATATAACTATAGTAGCTTAAAATTAGTACACAGACATCTATCTAATACTGGCATAACACTGGAGAATACAGAAAGTAGCTTAAAGGAGATGGAAAAATCAAGAAAAGGAGGAGAGGGGTATTGCTAGTTGAGCAATGTACATTTGTCGGCCGTGAGCCTTACTTGCCTTATACTTGAGAACAGGCAAGTAAAACATTTAGCATTATAAGGGATGGGCAAGTTTTACTCTGTGCCTAGATGGTAACTTTTTCTGCAATTTTGCAAAGCTAGATTGTAATCTTTTGCTGCATTGGTTTAACCTGGCAAATGGTGGGGAGTTTAATGCGTCTTTGCTCTTGTGGGAAACACATGAATCTCTTTCTCCACCAGCCCCTATTTTGGGGGGCAGGGCGCACATGCTATGTATGGATATTCTTTGCTGGAGAATGAGCCAGTGTGGAATAATAGTTTAATCTTATTTTGGGGCTGCATTTTTATGTAATGGCACGGTGACTAAGTGATAACTGCCTTACATATTTCTCTACACACTTAACTGTAGAGGTCAGTGCCCCTTCTATTAAAGTAAGCACCATGATTTCCATTTTACTACCCTGTTTTCAGTCTCTATTTTTCAAGCTTTCAGGCTGGGATTTTCCAGGCTTGGTCTATGCCTCAAAGTGAACTTCAAATCTGATCAAAATCATTTTAGCAGATTGAGCATGAATTAGGAATTTTCATTTTCCCCCATGTAAACATTTGTGGCCTCTTTTTGAGTCGCTCTACAGCGGGAGGTCAAAATTTATATTTAAATAGTCCCAAGAAGTCTGTAGGGGACGAGGGTATTCCTTAGAAAATGGACTTTCATTTTACTATGCTCAGACTTTGAAGGACATGTTCTGCTTGTTTACAGGATACTTGACACTGTTCATACAAGGCTGGGAAGATTTGATTTGTTCACAGATGCATGGCTAAATTACACAGTGGCTTTACATCCTTCATATCTTAAGATACCTTTTTATAAAAAGCAGAGGAGCTTTCTCTGAACCCCTGCACACTTTGCAAAGTGCATAGGAAGTAGACCTGCACTGAAGCACTTCAGGAGCTCCACAACTGAGAGGTGTAAAGCATCTTCCGTAGCCAGACTTTTCCTGAGATTGTGGGGGAGTTTTTGTTTTTTTTCCTCTCGCCAAGGAGCCTTTTAATTATGCTTTAATTCTTTATTTAAAACAGGTTTAATTAAATACAGAGTAACAGGATTTGCAATCTTTGCTAGAATTTTGATAGCATTGCATTAAGCAATCAAAATCTGAATGAACATCCTTCGCTCTGTCCTTTGTACGTATGAATATGATGTAGGCTGTAATTGGATTGCTAGAGATTATCATAAATGGGTGTGTATGTAGAGTTGTAGAAAAACAGGGTCTGAACTAGAGGCTGTAGCATAATGCTCACAGCCACAATAGGGCAGAACATACACTGTACATTTATCCTTAACTTCCACATTCCTTTTCTCCTGAGGGCTAATTAGTGCTATATTAGAATTAGAAAAGGTTCATAGAAGGGCAACAAAAATAAGAGAATAGAACAGCTTCCGTATGAGGGGAGATTTAAGACTGGGACTTCTCGGCTTGGAAAAGAGACAACTAAAGGGAATATGATAAAGGTCTATAAAATCATGACTGATGTGGAGAAAATGACGACTAAGAGAAAGTGTTTGTTTATCCCTTCACATAACACATGAACCAGAGTATCCAATGAAATTAATAGACAGCAGATTTAAAATAAACATAAGGTAGTACTTCACACAATGCAAAACCAACATGTGGAACTTGTTGCCTTGTTGTGAAGGCCAAATTACACTGGTGTTCAAAAAAGAATTGGATAAATTAATGGAGGCTAGGTCCATCAATGGCTATTAGCCAAGAGGGTCTGGAATGCAACCCTATGCTCTGGGTGCCTCAGCCTCTGACTGCCGAAGCTGGGAGTGGACAACAGGGGATGGATCCACTTGGTTGCCTGTTCTGTTCATTTCCTCTGAACCACCTGGCATTGGGCATTGTCAGAAGAAAGGATATTGGGCTAGATGGACCCGATATGGCCATTCTTATGTTCTAATTTTACAGCATTAGCAGTTCAAACATATTTCATATAAAATAATGCAGAACTGTGTGATAGCTTGGCTACTTGTGAAGCTACTAGCTAACAAAGTTAAATTGCATATCTGCAGTTTCCATTGTAACTGTTGCATGGCTTTCTCATGATATCTCACACTTTTTTGTATTTGCTATGTACCAAACAGTGTGTCTGCTTTCTTTTTGGAAATAAGGCAATAAGATAAGCTTTCCAGTTGGAATGGTTAGAGCAGAGTCTGGGCAAATTTGGCCTAACATGTAGAAATGCCTGACACTTATCTAAAAACTTGTATAATATTAAAGTGTACAGTGTGTTAAACACTTCTCTGCAATGTTAGCAATGCAGTGCTAATGCATGAGAATTTGAAACTGACTAGAAACACAAATGAGATTAATCGTTTTATTTGCATGGTCCAAAATGAGATTGCACAAAACAAGTGACATAAATAGAAAACTAGAGAATGTTATTTTTAATCACGTATTAGGAATAGCCAGTGTTCTTAAGCTGTATGGTTGATAGAGCATTGGGGCCCTGAGTCAGCAAGGTACTTAGGCACATGTCTAATTTAAGCAGGAGTAATTCCATTGAAATCATTGGACTTAATCACATGTTTAAAGATGGGCACATACTTCTGTACTTTGCTGAATCAGGGCATAGGTCAAACCTTTTTTAAAAAAATGGGTGAAATAGGGTCCTTGGGCCACTTACTTAGTACCTAAGTATATGTTTAGGAGCCTAATTCTTGGCCCTAGCCTCTCTTCCATTCCACAGGTCAGCTTAAAGTACTCAGGTAAGGAAGGGAGCAAAGCCAGTGTGGTATGCTCCTTTTCCCCCCTAGCTCAGAGAAGACCTGCGTCTACTCGCTTCTCTGGGATTGCCCTGATTTTAGGAAAGTGGGACTGGGGGGATGTTTCCCTGCAGACCCCGGAGGTTGAGCTTGAATTTCAGGTAGATGTTAATTCTATTACTGCTGCTTTTATCAGAGACAGGTGGGACAGGGTAGGCATCCAGCAGTAGCATACGTCCATGGCCAAAGGCAGCTGTAAGAGTAGCGTGGAGGAGCTGATTCTTTGCTCTGCAGATCTAGAGGGATGTGCCATACCTATGCACTTCTCCTTTAGGGAAGCTTGGGGGAAAATTCCACAGGGTATACCTTGTGTGGTGTCCTAAGGCCTTTATACCCCTTCTGCAGTCCTACAGTGAAAGGACACACCATAACACATGTGGTGGGGGTTTTTCCCTGACAATGGCCCTTTGAAGTGGAGGAAATCAATGCAGCTAGCGAGGGGCAACTTTCTAAGAGACTTGTCACTGAACCATACATTGGAATTAGTATGGCACTATCTGGACACTGGTGGTTCTGACTAAGCCTTTGTGGCTGCACACGTACATACATGAAAACCATTCCCATCAACCACCTGCAGAAGCAAGGAAAGTGGCACATCGCTTCCACCCTGTTCTGTGAATTAATGGAACAGCTCCACTTTGGGCACTGTTCCAGTAGAGGGACCCAGTGCATAGGTTTAATACATAGTCTCTCTCCACTAAGCCGCTTGTGTAAATACATGGCTCATCACACTGACTCTGCTGCCTCTCTTGACTTAAGAACGGCCAGACTGGGTCAGACCACAGGTCCATCTAGCCCAGTATCCTGTCTGTCGACAGTGCCAATACCAGGTGCCCCAGAAGGAATGAACAGAACAGGATCAAATGATCCATCCCCTGTCACCCGTTCCCAGCTTCTGGCAAACAAAGGCTAGGGACACCATCCCTGCCCATCCTGGCGAATAGCCATTGATGGACCTGGTCCTCCATGAATTTATCTAGTTCTTTTTTGAACTGTTATAGTCAGCCGTGACAACATCCTCTGGCAAAGTGTTCCACAGGTTGTCTGTGTTGTATGGAAAAAATGCATTCTTTTATTTATTTTAAACCTGCTGCCTATTAATTTCATTGGGTGACCCCTAGTTCTTGTGTTATGAGAAGGAGTAAATGACACTTATTTACATTCTCCACATCAGTCATGATTTTATAGACCCCTATCATATCCCCCCTGAGTCGTCTCTTTTCCAAGCTGAAAGTCTCAGTTTTACTAATCTCCACAGCCGTTCCAGACCCCTCATCATTTTTGTTGCCCTTTTCTGAACCTTTTCCAATTCCAATATCTTTTGAGATGGCATGACCACATCTGCACGCAGTATTCAAGATGTGGGTGTACTAGGGATTTATATAGAGACAATATATTTTCTGTATTATTGTCTATCCCTTTCTTAATGATTCCCAACATTGTTTGCTTTTTTGACTGCCAATGCACATTGAATGGATGTTTTCAGAGAACTATCTACTCCAAGATCTTTCTTTAGTGGAAGCAGCTAATTTAGACCATCTTTTGATATGTTAGGATGTCAAACAGTAAATGCCTCCAAGCTCTTATGTGAGATAGGTAATTATAATTTTCCCCCTTTTATAGAGGTGAGAAGTAAGGAACAGAAGTGAAGTGGCTTGTCCAAGGTTACACAGCTAAGTTAAGAACATCTGTGATAGAATTCAGGAGTCCTCCCGTAGTCCCTTGCTCTGTCATTAAGTCATTTTCTGTCTCTTCCAAACTTAGCTTTGACAGTTGGGCCTATAATATCTTTACCCCAAAATGTACTGAATTTATGGCATAGCGTGCTTGTGCTTCTCTGGCTAGACCAGTATAGTGCCTAGGACTGGCTTCCTAAATTTTTCTGCAGTACCTGCAACAGGATCACGGGGTAGGAAGTGCACATGTGATCGTGCAGTGTTAGCTTTCTGCTGTGCTATTTGGAACCCTGTATGTAAAGTCTGATGTGCAGTGGGACCCTTTCTTAGTTGATATGGGCCCAACCATCATAGGAATTGGAACTTATTAACTCCATGAGCTACTGTCTCGGAATAAAATGAAGGGGGGAAATATTTAAGAATTTGTTCTGCTATTTTTATTCACTTGTGAGACAAAATAAAGAACTTTGAAACATGTTGGCTCCTTCACTGAAACAGTTTTGCTAGCCTCTGCTGCTTGGAGTCTGATTTGTACAGAAATGGTTTAAAATTCCCACCAAGCTTTGAATCACCACTCATTTGAATCATGTAAGATTTCAGCAAGACAAAGGGAGCCATTCCACCATCAGTGGTCAGTGTCCTAGCTGCAGCCATGCAGTTGGGAATTCCAGCTCTACCGGTAACTTGCTGCGTGGCCTTTGGGAAAGTTACTGAACTCCTATCTGTCACTGAATGGCCTACCTCACTGGCTGTCGGAGGGTTAATTCATGGTTATAAAGTGGTTGGGGAAGCAGTTGCAGTGTAGCACACTTTTCTCTGTTTTGTGTGCACATGTGGTCACTATTACATTATCTGAAATTCACAGGTAGTTGGTACAGTACAGCCTTTTAAATTGCATGATCCCTATTTATAACTTCCCTATTGGTTTGAAGACTTCAAGTCAGACTGAGATGCTGGATATAATCGTAGAAACCCTGAGTTAGAAGGAACCGCTGCTGAACCATCTGAGCCTCAGGGAGATGTCAAACTTTAGATGTCAAAGTAGTTTCCATCATCCTTGTAGCTTTCAGAGTGCTTGGGTTGGTGATTCTGTCCTTGGCAATCCTTGCGTCTTCTCTAAAGCTCCTCTTTACCTATCACTGCCCTAAGTGAAGTCACGCCTCTTCCTGCCAGCACTGGCCTATTACAAGAGATGTTGTTGTTTTTTTCACCAGGAGTCTCAGTTTGAATTCATCTGAAGTTAATTTATTAATCACCTTGTGTAGTACTATTTTACAAGAGACTTTATTCTAAGCTGTCTCTTCCACCGTTCAATTGAAAATTATAAGTTCTGGTTTATCAGGTTTTGAACAGAAGTGTTTCTCTAAGAGAAAATTGAGGCTGTCCGCTGCCTTTTAACAAATAAATGTATAAATGCTGCTGCCAGCATAACTCTGTACTCAGACAGCAATGTACTTAATAAGACAGCCAATTATAATGTCACCTTGTCTGTCTTGTCCCTAGAAGATGATGAACTTACAGTCCCAAATGTCTAAAGTGAAAGTTTGAGATGGCATATTCCAAGCTGTAAGTGACACAGTGCTGCTCAGCATCTCTGAGGCTTGGAATCTGAAGAACCAACAGCAAAGCCATATATAGAAGGCTGTCTTTCCATCTTTATCCATTGAAAAAGTACAGGCTTGTATGCTATAGTCTTTCATGTGTAAATGTAAATGTGTATCTTGTATAAATACTTAGGAATATTGTAAAGGTGCATATCTTTATCCTCCTGTTTCATGCTGCTAAACCTGAGCAGTTCCAGGTACTCCCCCAGACTGTTTAAATAAGAAGCTACCATTAACAGTGCTTCTAGCACAACAAGTGTTCTTAGCAAATGGCTGGCTGAGTCATAACTCTGCTCCTGTGGTTTTTCAGCAGGTTCTTTCAATGGCTTTCTAGTAATTAAGTGCAGCTGAGTAAAATGTTGATTTAAAAAACTGTCCAGAAATCATAGTGCGTTTATGGTATAATTACTCTTGATGTGTGGCTGAGACGCACTGGATGTTAATGACCTAAAGCCACTGCTGTGCTGGCTATTAAGTGCTCTGTGAAGTGAGTGATCTGACTACTCTTAATAGAGCTGTTGCATCATTAAATCCTCCACCAAAATTGCACCATCACCCCCTTGTTCATAGTCTTGTCAAGGCTCCAAGGCTGGGCACACACTACCCTCTCACCTGGAATTGGCCCCCCATAGGTCAGGGGTGGATACTGTGGGGAAAGTGCCACTCCCATTCACTAGAGTGTGAATTAATGCTTGACCTCCAGGGCTATCGGCCAGGCACCATTCACTATTCTAGAAGTGCAAGTGGCAGCATCAGCTGTTGCACCCATTCCCAGCTTACATCCACTGTGGAAGGAGTCCTGGCTGACTTGTGCAGCTTTAAGGCTCACATTTACAAATGCTTACTATGAAATCAGTGAACAGTGGTTATATAATGTCTTTCCTGTGTATAACCCGAGCATTGCACTTGTGTAAATGACACAAGGTGTAAGCCAGTGGTGAATTGGGTTCCCACTACCCTTCATCTTGGGCATTGTGCTACCCCTTCAGTCTGCGATCCATCCTGTCCCCAAATGTCTGAAGAAAAATATGGCCTCTGTAGCTTGGGCAGACGTTGGCAAATCTGGGCTCTGGTGGTGCAGAAGAGAAGAATTCCAGAGCTGCAAGATTCCATGGAGATTGGCTTCCTCTTGATTGTATAAGGCGGGCTATAGGTCAAGCACCACTGCTGATTCAGCTGTGGCAGTGTGCCATTGGGTGAAAAGGGGAGCCTCAAGTAACCTGGGCCCAGTCCATGTAGGGCTTTAAATGTTAGAAGCACCACCTTGAGTTTCACCCAGCTGCACTTGTCTGCGGCTTGTGGAGTGATGCTCTCTTGGCATGTCGGCCTACTTAATACACAGGCTGCTGCTTGTCGCCTTCATTTCAGCTTCTAAGCAACCTTGAAACAGCCCCAAATTACAGATTTTACGAGATTCTGATCTTGAGGCGTGTAGCCTTCAGTGGAGTGATCTCCATCTTGGAGAAGCAAATAATAAATCATTGTGGAGCTGGCCCAGGCTCAGAATAAAGAGCCGGGACCAGCTCCGCAATTAGTGTAAATTGGCATAGCACCACTGATTTCACTGGAGCTATGCTGTGGTTTCTGACAGCTGTACTCTAACCCTGAATTTCCATGCCAGTTACTTTGGTGGTCACAGTCTGCATATATGGTATTTTCCTTTTTCAACAGAATATGTATGAAGCTTTCGGGGAGGCAGCAGTAGCTCTTTAAATTCTGAAATCTGTGGGATACACGAGGAAGAATCTCTGCAAAATAAATGAGTTTTCTGGTTTTTATGTAACTAGTGGCCAAATGTGGAAAATGGCAACATTTTAAAATGTATTGCTGGAGGAAATGATTGATCAGGGACTCTGCCGTCTCCTTTTGAGAGCTCTCCTGAGCTCAGTGTAGCCCTTTTCCACTACTGAAATACCAGTTTCAGCTATAGAAACATTATTGATCTGCAGCCAGAAAACACATCCTAGTCCTGTTAGTCTATGCAATAGGGAATGTCGGTAGTCAGAGACAGCCTGTGTGAGGACGGAGTACAGAGTATGTTACTAGGTGTACACGCTGAGTTTGAAATTCAAAATCAAGAGGTTAGCGAGTTATCTAAATTCAAAAGATTCTTTGTGTTTAAATTCTCAGATTTTTTTTTAAATGAAAAAATACAATTGCATAACGCATGTCCAAAGGACTGCCTAAGGCGAGGATTTAGGTTTCCTCCCCATGTCCCCTTACTCTGTCTATCTCAGGCACTTACTTGGCCCTGTTGTTGTAATATCTGGATGCCCCACAATTTTCAGTGTCTTTATAGAGAAATGCTCTTACCCCCATTTTATAGATATGGAGCTGAGGCTGTCTCATTTCACCATAGCTCCTCCATCACCCAAGCTGGTACAGGGAATCTGTAGCAGCAGGGGAATTGAACCCAGAGCTGCTAGGGTGTAGCCTTGTGCTCTAGCCACTGGCTTCTCAAGAGTCTCCCTTGCTAATTCCTCTCCATGACACTTCACAGCACCAGGTTGGCTTTTCCAGAGTCGGTGCTGCTTCTCTCAGATGCAGGGACATAGTTTCATAGAGTATCAGGGTTGGAAGAGACCTCAGGAGGTATCTAGTCCAACCCCCTGCTCAAAGCAGGACCAACCCCAGCTAAATCATTCCAGCCAAGGCTTTGTCAAGCCAGGCATTAAAAACCTCTAAGGATGGAGATTCCACCACCTCCCTAGGTAACCCATTCCAGTGCTTCACCACCCTCCTAGTGAAATAGCGTTTCCTGATATCCAATCTAGACCTCTCCCACTGCAACTTGAGACCACTGCTCCTTGTTCTGTCCTCTGCCATCAGTGAGAACAGCCCAGCTGCATCCTCTTTGGAACCCCCTTCAGATAGGTGAAGGCTGCTATCGTATCCCCCCTCCCTCCCCCCACTCTCTTCTTCTGCAGACTAAATAACCTGTTGCCTCAGCCTCTCTTCATAAGTCATGCCCTAGCCCCCTAATCACTTTTGTTGCCCTCAGCTAGACTCTCTCCAATTTGTCCACATCCCTTCTGTAGTGAGGGGGGATCAAAACTGGATGCAGTACTCCAGGTGTGGCCTCACCAGTGTCGAATAGAGGGGAATAATCACTTCCCTCGATCTGCTGGCAATGCTCCTACTAATACAGCCCAATATGCCATTGGCCTTCTTGGCAACGAGGGCACGCTGCTGACTCATATCCAGCTTCTCGTCCACTGAAATCCTCAGGTCCTTTTCTGCAGAACTGCTGCTTAGCCAGTCGGTCTAAGATTTTTTCTTATCAGACTTTGCTGTCTCCTTCCCTTCTAATGCTACTTTGTTTCGTTTCTCCCCTTCGTTTCTTATTGTCTCACTTTTCTCTGCACCTGTTTCCAAGAGGTCCCTTCCCCTTATCCCCAGCTCTGTAGTAACTAAGGGACACGTGTGCAAGGCCTGCACACCAGAACGCATTGGTGCAGTGCCTCTCTTCTCCGTAGGAGGTGGGGCAGAGATTCCGTGCTTTGTAGGAGAAGGGAGAGCACTTCTGGGTGAGCACTCTTGGGCCCTCCAGAAAGAGCACTTATTCTCTGCATGTTTGAAGATTCAGAAGAGAATTTGCCCATGGTGGTGGAGAAAGGAGATGGCCACTAGATCCAAAACACTCTCTCCCCTGCTTGTACCCAATTGTAGGGGACCAAATACAAATTCACTACAGTTGATGAAAGCATGAGAAGAGTTAAAATGGCATGTGTTTTACAAATGGAATTTAGTGGACTGAGACGGATTTCTCAATTACTAAAAGAGCTGTAGTACCTGCTTGTGGCTCTGATATGTTAGCTTGTTCTTTACTGCTGATACAAATAGAGTGCCTACCCTGTGTGAAGCTGCTTACGCTTGCATCAGATGTGTGCAAATAGACTTGGCTAATTAGTTATAAAAGTACAAATTCTCTTATTGGTATTTGATTTGACATTGTTAGCTAACAGAGTGGATTGATTTTAATCAAATTGATTTAAATCACCAATTGTAACCATGATTTTGATCAGTAAGCAGGAAACATTGATTTTAATCATGTTTTGCATTTGTATTTTGTAGGTTTTTTTTTCCTACAGAAAGGTTGATAACCATTAAAACATGATGATTTCCAACTAAATATAGTCTTTATGGTAAATTTGGTGTTTCTTTTTACTAACAAGGAGGACACGGTATATCTATATACACATTTATTTAAGCAGTTATATAATTTAATTTACATTGATTTAGATGGTTAATTTTTATTTTTTAGAGGATGGTAAATGATGCATTTCTTTAATAGATTACTCTTTTACTTACAATTTGTGAGAGACTATTTGGAAATTCAAAAACAATCCACAGAAACCGCATATAAAATTACCTTAAGTGTGCTGGAAACCTAAGAAAAAAGTTTATAAAAGTGTTTCAAAACATGTTTTGTATTTAAAACTAATGTTAATTAAACAAAGGAGTTATCTGTAGCAAAATTTAACTGATTACTTCTAGTCACCATGTCGTTTAAGATTTTAGTACTAGTAGAGCATCTTCTTGCATCTAAGTTTTATGTGGGAGAGGAAGAGGAAAACTAGCTATCCTGCTTTTAAGGATTCCAACTGGTTTCTTAACTGAATGAAGTAGTCACTGAATTGAACTAGTTGAATAAACTGAAATGAAGATTTCATATTTAAATCATATATATTCAATAAAAAAAATTGAAAATTGGTAGCAAATATGTACTAAGAAAGTCAAACCACTGAACCAGAGTTTGTTGAAGCGTTAAAGCAGCTTTTGACAAAACAGTAGCCTCTTCTACAGGGCAGAGAAAATATTTTCTTCATTTCAGTTTATTCATCTAGTTCAGTTCAGTGACTAGTTCATTCAAAGTCAAGAAACCAACTGGGAGTTGCAGAAGTAGAAAGATATTGGTTCTTTTTAGAAATGATTAATAGAAAAATATATCAAAGTACAATCACTGAGAAGTAAGAACCTAAGATAATAGGAAAGGCGGTGTATTTATGGTAAGACAGGCATTTGAAACTTTTTTCTTTTTTCTTTTTTCTTTAATTCTGGTGGTTTGGAATATTCTCAAGCTTTCCATTTTGGCTGAAATGTCCCACATGCTTAGTCTTGGCCCAGAAGTAAACGCTCTTTGGAACACTTGTGCAAAATTCATTGTTCCTTTTGAATTATGGGAGCATGAAAAAAATCTTTTGGTTTAAGAAAAAGTTCTGTTTGCTTTTATAAGATGAAGTCAAATTGTTGAACCTTCACAATTCCGTACATATGGACCTCAGTGAAGAAGTTAGAAGGCTAAATTTGGGGAAAGCTTTGTACCTTTGAAATTACTGTTTAAAATTACATAACTGAGCATGCGCAAATAAGTAATATCTTTGTAGATTGCAGTGTTGAGTGCATAACTCCTGGTCCATAGCAGCAGAGGAACGTTTGCTCAAAAGCGCTGTTAGTCAGTAAAGTTAAACTGTTTTGTTCTTGCACTGCCCATTTGCGTTGTCATCATGAGAATATGATGGGAGGTGGGGATTGATGAAGTTTTGCGCAAAAGTGGAACTTGAAATACATCAGTAAGGGAAAAATGCACTTTTTTCTCTACCGATTTAACTATCGTTCAGCTTTTGCAGAAAATTATGCTTGTCAGCAGAGACTCTAGTTGGCTTTAAAAAAACAAAAAACAAAAAAAAACAAAACAAAAAACAAAAACTGGTGTCTTGGCTTGTGTGTTTTGGTTTGTGTTTTGGGGGAAAGGAAAGACGCATTAAATGATGAAAAAAAAATTACTGCAGTGTTAAGATTAAACAGATACAAAAGTAATATTCATACTGCAACATTAACTTGGCTCTTTGCACAGAATGTGTATATAATGTGTCATGGGGCTACATTTTTAAAGGTGCCTATCTCCCATTGGATTGGGTTTTTTGTTTTTTTTTCCATATATTCCAAAGCCAGCTGGGGCCCTTATGATCATCTAGTCTGAGCTCCTGTATGACACAAGCCAGAGAACTTCCCCCAAATAATTAATCGAATCATAGACTATTAGGGTTGGAAGGGACCTCAGGAGGTCATCTAGTCCAACCCCCTGCTCAAAGCAGGACCAATCCCTAACCAATCCTAGAGCAGATCTTATAGAAGAAGATTTTAATGGGAGTTAGGTGTCTAACTGATGAAAGAGCATTCTAGAACACACGTATGTTGTGTGTAATATATGTAGGTTAAATGTTCCTGTAGGCTTCTGAATTTTAGGAAACTAAATGCCCATTCTTGTCCTTGTATTAACATGGAATAATACTTATCTGCTTCACAAAGCTCTTGAAGACATTTCTAAAGCATTTTGAAAGAGTTAAATGCTAATGATGAATTCTATAAATTATGGCTAACTATGACATTTTTGATGGCTACCTTTTCTCAGTTGGCTACCAGTATCTCAGATCATAGATGCTCTTGCTTTGGTTAATGTTTTTTGAAAGTTGATGTGCTCTTTCAAACTTAAGCAAAACTTTAAAAAAAAAAAAAATCTCCAGTCTGAGCTGAGCTCCATCTTATGGTTTACATTTGTGTTAATTTTTCTAGGAAGCAAGACGTCATGCAGAACATTGTGCAAATCTTGGAATCCGTCCAGTTAAAATGGGAGCTGTTTCAGAGCTGGACAGATTTCTCCAGGCTACATCTTTCTAACAAACTAGCCATTTTTGGCATTGGTTATAACACACGCTGGAAGGAGGATATTCGCTACCACTACGCTGAGATCAGTTCCCAGGTGCCTCTTGGCAAACGGCTTAGGGAATATTTCAATTCGGAGAAGCCAGAGGGCAGGATCATCATGACGCGAGTACAGAAAATGAACTGGAAAAATGTTTACTATAAATTCCTAGAGATTACTATTAGTGAAGCAAGATGCCTGGAGCTGCATATGGAAGTTGACTGGATACCTATAGCTCATTCTAAGCCAACTGGAGGAAATGTTGTTCAGTATTTATTACCAGGGGGGATTCCCAAAAGCCCTGGCCTGTATGCCATTGGTTATGAAGATTGCCAGGAGAAACCCCACTCACCTCATGCAGACCGCAGAGGCTCAGATCCTGGGAAAGAGACTCAGGGGGAGGTAGATGTCCCTTCACCACAGGCCTCTCTCAGGGTGGAGATGGAGTCTGCCAGAATTATCTATTGTTACCTTGGCATTGCTGAGGTTAGAACTCTCCAGCAGTGCTTGTTTTTACATTTTCAGGCCAACACCAAAACCTTCAGCAAAGAGTGGGTTGGAATCAATGGGTTTTTATCTCAGAACTGCATCGTAGAACCAGGGGTGTCACCTAAATCCATCTACATCAAATTTGTGGAAGTGGAGAGGGATTTTCTTTCTGCTGGCTCTTTGGTAGAGTGCCTGGAAAAAGCCATTGGATACCCATTGAAGTTTAACAACTGAATCTCGTCCTTCATAAGGATTAGGGCTTCTGCCTCCTTTTCATGTTGCTAGCAGACGCTTACAGATCCTGTCTGTTCACAGTGGGGCAAGTAAGACTTTCAGAGTGAAAATGAACTTCAGAGTGAAAGATGCTTGCAAATGATTCAAAACAACTTGTCCTGAGCAAGTGAAATGTACAGCTAACTTGCTTGGCAGGTCAACTGGTTTTATAAAGAGAAGAAGGCGAGCCTTGTAAAAATGACTGTAGGTACATTCCACATTGGACAGAGCTTATACTTTGCATTTCATATGAAAAGCTGTTTTTTCCACAATGTTTCATTTTTACACATCTGTCTCTATATAAAGTGTTATTACCGATCTGAATAAATAAGCAATAGATAATGGCAAGTTAAACCTTGGGTCACATTAAATGAGACTGTTTGTTTTTCAATGCCACCCTTAGCTACTATTGTATATAATTTAGAGTTTCACTTTTTTCACCCATCAAGTGTTTTACTCTTTCCAACCAGTGTTGCCTGCAAAGACTTTTGTTTCTGTGATGTATCCCACTTTACTAGTAGTGTTGCCATATCAGCTCTTTTTTTACCATTAAAGTAATTCCTGGCCTTTTTGAGTTCTAGTTAGCCTTTTTGTGGCAGTGAGAATAACCTGACAGCTGGGAAACATTTTGTCAAACCATGCTTATCAATACAATCAAAGCTGTGAGAATTTTTTTGGGGAGGGAGGGGAGGGATGAGGGGAGGGGAGGGTTATGGATGGAGGGGAGTAAACATTTAATGCCTTTTTCAAAACTGTTACTATATAAGCCCCATCCTCCTGCTGGCTGGTGCTGGCATTTTGATTTTTCTAAAACTCATTGATCAGTGGAAGTTGTGACATACAATGAATGTGTCAGTCCTAATAAAAAAAACCAAACACCTATGGACTTCTAGAAATGTGTTTCTCTTACTAAACCTGATTTCCCTGGACAGGTTTATAGTAGAGATGTGCATGTTTAGTTCATTTGAGGTTACAAATCTTACCTGTGGAAACTTGCATCTGGGCTTCGTTCCATGGGCTGGAGCGGTCCTTCCATCCTGGGTGCTGGTTTTATTTTATTTGTGGGGAGGAGGAGTTCAGATTATAAATCTGTCTGTACGTGATGCTGTAGAAAGCTGGGCATGTGTAAATCTTGTGTACGCCAGCAGGGCACTTGCAATTGTGTAGTTGAACTGCTAAATCTAATTTGGACCATAATGGTCCATTTAGCTACTGGATCTTGATTCAGAATTACTACTCGTTCTCTTTCAAATGTGTGTGTAGGAGGGAATTTACTTTGCTTCTAGTAGGCCAGAGCCCATGAAGGCAACAACATAGCAGTGTGTGTGGGTAAGCAGGGCTGATTATTTTATTCAGCACTATTACGCGAATAGTGAGTCTGTAATAAGTACATTCACCAGTTACTGTGAGTTTGAGTGCATTTTTCATTAATCTTGAGGTCACTGGGGTTTGAGGTGTGAATTCAGATGCTGGAGGAGCTAAGATGAAATCAGACAGTATGGTAAGAGGCCTGGTCAACTTCTGAAGCCCTGTCTGCATTAGAATATTGGTGGTCCCCATCCTGGTCCAGGCATGTGGAACATTGTACGGCACTTGGTGCATCAAGCATTGCACAGATATTCCAAGTACTGGTGCTACTGCACCATCTCAGTGCTAATCTTGGAGATGCCTCTGCCCACATCACTTCAATTCAGACTGTTCTGGCAGACTGGAGAAAAGCTAATGGCAGCACTGAGGCCTAGCTCTCTACCTGGCCCCTTCAATCAGTGTCCCTAAGCAGTACTCGGGTGCTCTTAAGTTCCACTCAAATCCTACCTTGCTGCCCTGTCGCCTGCAACCCTCCTAGCCCCGTTGCAGCAGTCCAGCTAATACAAGAGGTTGTGTGTTTGCATGGCCTCTCCTTCCTCCAGCGTTGCCCCTTGTGAACAATAAGCAAAATGTATTTATTCAATATATTTTAGTTTTAAAATAATATGACGCTTGCTATGAAATGTTTGTGTAGCTAGAGAGCTTGTAACCAACTGTTTTTAGTAACCTTTTTGTTGACTGATTCTCCTGCCCTGTGTGTTTAGGTATGTATACATCAGCCGTGTGGAAATCACGTAAACTTGCATTTGGCCCATATGCTGAGCATCTCTTAGGAGTGGGCCTTTCCACTGCATCTGACTGACGGAAGAAAAAAAAATCTTATCTTACCGCAGTGCAGGGTTGGTGTTGCAGCTGGCAGAAGAATCTGCAAAGTGCCAGATGCCACAGAGATGTCAGATAACAGTAGCAGGCTTCACTGAAGCACCAGGTAACCAAAGTCACACCCCAGTAAATTTGAAACCTCAAACTAGGTTTATCAATCGTGGCTTTCCAGCCACTAATATGTCTCCCACATGTGCAGGAGTGGTAAAGCTGCAGTTGTCGTTGGCAGCTGAGGATGTTGACGGGGGCAGAGAGTTGCTCATCTGGACCTGCTTACTTCAATCCCTAGTCTAGGAATTGGGGAGGAAACACATGAGTAGAAAGCCGTGCAATGTGAAAATGGGTAAAGTCTTAAGGGGGAAAAGAATGTGAACTACCTAACAATTCATTTGCATGCCCCTCCTCCAGTTTATGGAGGTAGATTCCTGCATGTGAGGCCCAGAGTTGGAAATATACCCATAGGGATCCCTGCCATCACGCTGTTGGCATGTGAGCGCATAGCACCTTGGATTTACGAGCAAGTTCTCAGGCCACAACAAATCAGTTCACTAAACCAGGGTTCCCAGACTTGATCATTTGTGTGACACACTTCTGAGTGTCTCATTGACACCTGTCCTCCCACTCAGCACCGTACAGACCCAGCTCCACCCCCCAAAGGCAACAGAATAACATCCCTGTGGCAACTAAATCACTTGCTTACATGGAAAGGTAATGTTAGGGAATTATGGTGGTTTTAGCTCCTTTTAGTGCACTTCAGGACATGGAAATGAGGTGAGTTAGCACCCTGTGACCAGCAAGCTCTCTGGACCTCTGTGGGAACCACTGGCCTAAACCATTGGGACTACAATACAATGTATTTTAAATATGGGATTAAAAGATGTGTGTTATAGGCTTGCCATCTGCGCACCTTTTCAGGGGAGCTTTGTGGGGATAGAATAGAAGCATCCATGTACCGTGTTCTATGCTCACAGCTTTCAAGGTCAGTAGGTGCTATTAGATCAGCTGGTTGGCCCCCTGTATAGCACAGACCACTGAATTTCACCAAAAAGAAAAGGAGTACTTGTGGCACCTTAGAGACTAACAAATTTATTAGAGCATAAGCTTTCGTGAGCTACAGCTCACTTCATCGGATGCATCCGATGAAGTGAGCTGTAGCTCACGAAAGCTTATGCTCTAATAAATTTGTTAGTCTCTAAGGTGCCACAAGTACTCCTTTTCTTTTTGTGAATACAGACTAACACGGCTGCTACTCTGAAACCTGAATTTCACCAGTTATCCCTGTGTTGAGACCAGTAATTTGCATAACTTGTGTTTTAGCTAAAGACTCTTCCAGCAGGGCTGCCAAGCTCTGTCTGAAGACTTCCGGAGATGGTGACGGCACCACCAACAGCTTGGTTCAGCAGTTAATCACCCTCGCTGTTAAAAATGGGCCTAATTTCTAATTTGCATTTGTCTGGGACTTCAGCTCCCAGCCATTGGTTCTTATTCTGCCTTTCTCTGAAAGATTAAAGAGCCCATTAGTATCCGGTACAGTAACTCCTTGCTTAACGTTGTAGTTATGTTCCTGAAAAATGCTACTTTAAGCAAAATGATGTTAGGTGAATCCAATTTCCCCATAAGAATTGATGTAAATGGGGGGTTAGGTTCCAGGGAAACTTTTTTCGCCAGACAGAAAACATTATATACATATACAGTATAAGTTTTTAAAATTTTAAACAAACTATTTAATACTGTACTCACCAATGATTGTGAAGCTTGGTTGATGCGGGGTGTAGTGGGGTCGGGGCGCGGGGCCTTGCCCTACTCTGCCCATCCAGCACTCTTGTCAGGGAGCAGGGTTGGGGGCTTGCCCGCTCCCCAGCTGGAATGCCAGTGGGCAGAGCGGGACAAGCCCCCATGCCCTGACCCTACTCCCTGGCAGGAGCAATGAGTGGAGCGGGGCAAGCCAAACAACTTTATAACAGATCGTTGCATGACTTTAAATGAGTACGTTCTCTAATAAATCAGCAATCTAATAACAAAACAATGTTAACTGGGATGACTTTAAGTGAGGAGTTTCTGTATTTAATCAAATCACCTCTCAAACTTTTTTGATAAACAGCTTGAGCTTACACTACCTATGCCAATGGGAGGGGTTCTCCTGTCATGATAGGTAATCCACCTCCCCGAGAGGCAATAGCTTATGGAAGAATTCTTCCGTCGACCTAGCACTGTCTACACAGGGTCTTATGTTGGCTTAGCTACGCCGCTCCAGGATGTGGATTTTTTTTAAGCCCCTGAGTGATGTAGTTAACCTAATTTTCTGATGTAGACCAGGCCTTGGTGTCTCACTGTAAGGTATTTTCCCCAGCCCTGAAATCATTTTTGTGGCTCTCTGCTGCACCCTCTCCAGTTTTTCAACGTCCTTTTTTAAAATGTGGACACCAGAACTGAGCTCAGGGTTCCAGTCTTTCTCACCAATACTATGTACCGAGATGAAAATCGCCTCCATATGGCTACTCACCCTCTTTGTGTGTGCAAGGGTCTTATCTGCCCTTTGTGGCATGGCATTGCACTGGGCACTCACATTGAGTTCCTTGTCCCCTGTGTCCCTTAAATCCTTTTCAGAGTCGCTGCTTTCTAGGTTACGCCCCCGGCCCCCATTCTGTGGGCATGGCCTGTGTTCCTTGTTCCTAGATGTACAACTTTGCTTTTGGCTGTATTAAAATACATTTGTTTGAATTGCCCCAGCTTGCCAAGCACTTCATATCCCTCTGTCGTCTTCATTAGTACAGTCCACCAATAGAAAGCTGCAGTTTCAATGCTTAAGCCTGGAAAGGTTCAGTCCTCCAGCCTCTACTAGGTGGATTCTGCAGACAGACATTCTTGAGGAAGCCACGTGGTTTGATGCTGGCAGGTTCCAACAGGAAGAAACATCCTTGAAGGAAAACGCAGAGGCTGGGCTGGAGCATGGATAGTAGGGCACTGGTCCTAGTTGCGGACCAGTTGTAGGCACTGGAATTACAGCCAAAGCTTTAGAGACAAGGCTGAGAAACCAAATTGGATAAGGGCATGGGGGGAGGGGGAGGCAGGCTGAGACTGCAGATGAGGTTGATGTGGAGGAGAAAGAATGTGACAATGAAGACTAGAAAGACTAGGGGGTCATACACATCACAGCTTGTGTTGGCTGATCTCATTGCACCCACCAGGGGACATGCGCACGCAACCCTCCATTCCTGCCTCCCTGGGTCCCACCCTCCATCCCCCCTCTGCTGTAGGGACTCTCTCTTCCTCCCTCATGCCTGGGGCTGTCTCCCCATTCTCCCTTCCCCTGCCATGGCAGAGTCTCGCTGTGCCCTCCACTCTTCTCACTGTCACATGCCAGGGTCCCCCAATCGCCCCTTGCCAGGGGTTCTGTGTGCCCCCTATTCCCCCTTCCTCCCATAAGTCATCCATTCTCCTCCCCCATGTGCCAAAGACTGTGTGCACCCATACCAGGGTCCCTCAATTTCCCCTTCCCTCCTCCTCTCTCCCACCCCCGGCCTGCCAGGGGTAGGGCACATGTCTCCCTTCTCTTTAAGAGATCAGACACTCAGCGTGTCCATGTATAATAACTCTTGGGAGGCTGGACAGAACTGAGAGTGGGGTGGGGTGGGGCTAATTTTTATGCTGGAAGGCAGTAAAGGGTGCCATCAACTGCTCTTTAATCTATAGACAATTGCAGAGCTGTTTGAAGCTCTGACCATGTTAAACAGAAGCCGAGGTGCCGTGTACCCCATTTTCCCCTTTCCATTTTCAGATTTCCTCCCAAATCAATAGGGGTCTGCCCACTGATGCCTAGAACATTCCCTGAAATTCTGGAATTGATGGAGTTAAGTGTTTGAAAAGTGATGGCATGACAGACGGGCCACAAGTTGTGCATAAGGCCTTACAAGCTTGGCCAGCTAAGAGCCGAAGGGGAAAGTGAAGCTATACAGCCCTGCAAGAGCTAGTCTGACCTTGCCAGAATAGAGGTGGACAGAGAGAGGCCCAAGTGGGGGCAGGGGTGGCGGTGGTAAGTAGCCAAACCGAAGAGGCAGTCACAGAACAGCGGAGCCACTGTCAGTGATCCTAAGCGGCGCCTCCTGCATGGATGGGGAAGCTGACCTGAGAGATCTGACGTAGATAAAGAACAGCATAAAATCTGGCCTCCTGGGAGCCTGGCTAGATGTGATGAGAAGAGCAGAGTGTACCGGAGACGCTTGCACTATCCGTCTCTGCAAGGACAAGTGATGTGAGTATTGTCAGTTACCAGCAATTTGTTCAGCTCATGTTCGGTGTTGCAGGTGATTGGGCTCCCATTCTTTCCCTGAGCTTTTCCTAATGTCCAACCTGAACAGTCCCTTTTCTCTGCCTCTCATTACCCTAGTTCAAACTCTTTCCCTTCCTCTCCTCCTTGGCCTTTGCCCTTTCCCCTCCCCATCCTTGGCTAGCTCATGTCCAATCCACACTGATTTAGTTCTTACGTTTCCTCATCCTTCCCCCCACAATCACTTGTGGTGTTGCCCTTAGTCCCTCAGTCTCTTCAATGAGGCACTGAGAATTTAAGGGCTCAATTCGGCAAAGTTCTTGCACCTGGAGACCCAATGTTTGTTCTGCCTAAGGTCTGCCAGCCACAGTGTTCCGACTGGTTGCAACTATCGTATTGGCCTGGGGAGGGAGAGACAAACTATCTCACACCAGCCCTTGTCTTTAGGGTTTGAAAGCACCCTGAGACTGGTGCAGTATCTGATATGGAATGAGGGCAAAGAAATGGTGCCATGTGCTCCTGCCAGGCCAAAAGGCAGCTGCAGGGTGTTCACCCAGCTGTTTCCTCGTGCCCTGCCCAGCTAACCCAAGGCTCTGCTGTTGCAGAAGACAGCTTGGAGCAGGGAGGTGCCAGTATCCCCATGGAAGATCAATCTTCTCAAGGGAGCGTGTTTCTGGCCATTGTGTCTGTACGAGCAATGAGCTGAATGACCCCAAACCTCTGTGCTTCCCCAAGGGCACCCTCCTCCTCCAGCCTCCTGGGGTAAGATCACCACCAGTTACTCAAAACTGCCCGCGTCTTCTGGCCAGCATCCCATGATATGTCCTCTACAGGTACTGTGGGAAAGCATTTATTCTCTGTATTGTATCTGTTACAGGCACCAGACACTAAAACGCCAAGCAAGGCACAACTTTCTGAAAAGCTCTTGCAGGTCACAATTACCAACACAATGTGGCCTGGTTTTGTTTTGGGAGAAGTTTGGACCATGTCTGTTCACATCTCGCTTGCTGTACAACTTGTCCTCACGAGGGTTTTTGGATTGTTTGCTTTGCTCTTTAAACTAATCAGTTACATAACGTAGTACCACAGAAGTGCTTCTGATTGGGGTGGAGAAGTGTCTAACCATTGTTGCAATCGGAACAGGACGTGTTTGGAGGAGAACAAAGAATGGAACATGCCTTCAGCGAGTGGCATTTAAGTTAGGCAAGCAGAAAGGAGACTCATGATGTTCTGTACAAAATAACCATTTGCTTCATAAGTGGGGAAATACCTCAGGGCTTGGAGTTCTGCAGAGATTCACTCCTGACCTTAGTCCTGCTGAAGATGATGCACTGAACCCGGTGCAGTTTACCCTCTCTCTGCATCTGTTGGATGGGATCATAAATGAAAGGTCCTGTCTGCTCTCTAAGGACAGAAAAGATGCCGTATTGCTTCTTGTAGGTCAGGGTTCGACCTAGTATCTTTGGCTAAATCGTCCCCCCACAGTACTGTCTGTATTATCAATGTATGCAACCTGCATCTCGTAGTTCATTGCTCCTCCCTTACTCCACCCTCATCCCCTGCCAAAGTCAGAGGCACTGAATGCCAGAAGGCTGTTACTTCTCTGAACTGCACTAGTGTTTGTGTAGGAGTGGATGTTCTGGGCCACATGCAGAGGTGATGTGTACCAGGGAGGGGGAGAGAAATCATCTAAGATCAAGCTGCTCTAATGTCCCATTTTCATTTCACAGACAGCAGGACTGGGCCCTTGGTTTGCAGAGACCTTAATGGGGGGTTTCCATATTATAAAGTAAACAGAAGTTCAAACTAGCACCTTGAGAATCCACCTAGCACACAAGCCTCATCCATGTGCACCCAGTGCGTTCAGTGTACACAGACTTGGATCAGTGTGTGCATCACGCGACTGGTCCACCTTGCAACGAGCAATACACACTGACCTCCTGTGTGTGCACCAAGAGGCTGTCACATCGGTGACTCCTCCCCAGGCACCAAGATTTACAGTCAACCTCTCCATGAGCTTTGAGAAAAGCTACAGCAGCCACCGAGTGACCTCTCAGGGCCCCAAGATTCACCACTCCAGCCAGCGGCCTCTACCTGCACCTTCCACACGTATCTGGCTTGGCTCGTTTATGCAGCCAGGATGTGGGTGAGCGCATTCTCCTGCTTCTCTATCATGAAAATGTCTCCAATTTGGGAACTAGCCAGTGGGAGGAGTCACTCCCAAAATTCTGAGACCAAGTCATTGCTCCATCGATGGGCTGCTGCTTGGAAATCAGCTATTCCATGTGTCACTCACCAGTGTGGCCTCATTAATATTCTGCAGTTATTACACTCATATTTAAAATGGCTATAGCCCATTTAACTCAAAAGATCCCAGCATGCCTGACAAGCCACCTAGAGCAGTGGTGCGTAAAACTTTAACACTGAGGGTTGAAATGGCAACTTGTCAGGAGTCTTAGTGTCACAACTCTGAAATATATTTATATACATTTGCATGATTTTATGTCTAGTCACATTCCCCCTTGAGGCATTTAGAATAAAGGAGCTCAATCTGTTTAGCTTAACCTTCTCTTTGTTAAGGGGTGACTTGATCAGTCTGTAATTATCTACATGGGGAACAGATATTTGATAATAGGTTCTTCAAACTAGCAGATAAAGATATACCAAGATCGGGTGGCTGGAGGTGGAAGCCAGACAAATTCAGCCTGCAAATAAGATGCACATCTTTATGTGAGGGTAATTAGCCATTGGAACAACTCACCAAGAGCTGGGGTGGATTCTCCATCCTGGGCAATTTTAAAATCAAGACTCGTTTTTTTTTCCCCTAAATGATCTGTTCTAGCTCAAATAAACAATTGAGGAAAATCCTTTGGCCTCTGTTTTAGAGGAGATCAGACTAGATGATCCTAATGGTCTCTTCTGACCACCTAAGCCATAAATCTAGATTTTAAGGCCAGAAACGATCACACTGATCATTTAGTCTGACCTGCACCACACAGGCCAGAGAATTCCATCCAACCATAGGAGTCAGAAGAGATGAGTGTAGCAAGGAAAAACAGCTGATAGGAGCTGATGTTCAAGTAGTCCCCACCCAGCTTTAAACTCACCGGCTCTTCCAGCTCATCACTATACAAGGTTTTCTACTGGGCCTCGGAGGTGCTTGGGGCCTCTGCCTGGCAACCTCCACTCCTGCTGAGCTCAATGGAAGGTGTAGGTAGCCAGACTGGATCCTGCTTGATTTGTGCTGACTCCAGCAGAGGGAGCCCGGCTGCAAAGAATGACCTGTCTCTGCCGCTCACAAAGCCTAGGGGAGCCAGTGCCGTATCTCGTTCAGGTTTAAACAAGCACCCAGCTGTGCTACAGGCTTATGTTGGGCCAGAGCCTGGTCTCAGCTGCACCAGAATAAATCCATTGACTTCAGGAGTTAATCTGGATTCACATCCGTGGACCAGGCTAGACTCCAGCCTGTGCAGCTCATCAACTGGAGGCCAGCAGCATGGGGGGCACTGCACAAGTTATGCACTTTAGTGAGATGGCTGGCAACCACTAAAAAACACACTTTAATTCAAGCACCATGGAGCAGTATCCAGCTAGCGCTGCACCTAGTTCTCATGTCCTAGCACCGAATGGAGTGGGAATTTTGTCTGTTTCAGATATTCCAGGACAACTTGTTCATCTGGTGTTTTGTACCTAGTTATCACAGAGCCAGTGTGGAATGAGGTCAGCAGAGGCTCTGGTTTGTCTGTGCGGGTGTAAATCACACCAGTTGGGGAAAGGCCTATGGCTCTAAGGAAGTTGGTTCCCATGTCCCATCCCCTATCCCTGCGCCTGCATGCGTGCACATGTCTGTCCCAGCAGCAGCCTGTCCTCTCCATACAACTCCCCGCAGAGTAGCTGCTCCAGTGCCTTGATGCTCCAGCCCTGGGGAGTACAGCTCCCTTGGCGGGGCACCCTTCTTCAGGGTGTTGGCTCCTAAATACCCTCAGCTGCACTAAATCCCTCCCAACTGGCAGTGCTTCCCTGAGTTCCAGATGAAAACCCTCCAAAACCCAGGCCACTGGCTGGCTTGGTGGAGCCACTTCCTGTGGACAGTGCTGGGGTGGGGTCCCTTCCAGGGTGTGCCCAAACACCCCATCTCGCTAGAACACTCGATTACCTGGTTTCTTCTATTGCCCCGGCATTTATCAGACCGATCCAGGAACTGATGGGGGAGCATCGTGCCTCCTGCTGAAGGAAGGCCCAGGGCCATGAAGGCTGCAAGGCAGGCAGTGCCCATGATGTCTGGCATAAAGCTGCAGTGAGTTTGCTGAGTTACTTGGCTGTGCAGAAACGGGGTGGGGGCGTGACCTGAAATCGCCCAGACCAAGGTGGGCTGTCTGACTCCACCTTCCCCTGGGTTCTCTGGTTCAGCTGGAATGATCTCTGGCTAACTGGGGCCAGAGACATGGATGGGTGCAGGAGGATAGAAATAGATTTCTCTGCAGGTATAAAATAGATTAATCTACTGCTGGGGCCCCCACACAAATCTAATCGGTTTGTTCATATTTAGGGCTTTGGTTAAGTCCTGATTTGATTTAAGAACATGTTAAAGTTGTTACTCTGCAGTTCTAATCTGATTAAGCATCAAGCTAACATTGCCCATGTTCATCTGGAGGTTTATTTTCCTAACTAGTAATTATTTGGGGCATATTCATTGTCCTAGTGGTAGGGAAGCTGCAAAGCGATTACTTCAGAGAGCTCCCTAGACCAGTTCACATGGGGTGAAATTCACCCATCCGTGTCTAGGCCTTTTGCTAGCCCTGGGCACAGATGGATGTTTGCTCATCTCGAGCTAGCACATGTGCTCTGGATGTGGGTGTTAAACCCCAACGGTGATGGGGGTGGGATCTGGGGGTCCTGCCCACCAGTCATATTTCTTGGCAAAACGTGGCTTGGGGCAGTCGGTATCTAGACAGCGAGGGAGACTCCCAGAGCAGTCAGAGAAATGTATCCTTTTTCCTCTGTAGCTCAACGGAGAGCGCCTTCTCTAGTTTAGTCCGAGGTGCGTAAATCTACACATGTTAATATAACCCAGGCTTCCACAGTGTGGCACGCTCCCCCGTCCCATGGCTCAAACACTCAGCCTGTGAGTGGGTGTGAGCCACACGAGCTGGGTCTCTGCTCAGGCAGCAGAAATTCACACTTGGCGATCCAAAGGTCCCAGGTTCAATCCCCTGTTGTCTTGGGTACATTAAGCAAATGGTTTCTTCTCTTTTTTTTAATTCCATTGTCTGTTTGTAATAGCTCTTGTTTTTGTTAAGATTTCTTTTGTCTGGATAACTTTGCACAGACATCCCCAAGGAGAAGAGAACCCTGCAGCCTTTAGGAGAGGTGCTGAAAGGCGGAGAGTCTTTGTAAGCTACACCCTCTGTCCATTTCAGGGCTTGTCTACCCAGGGGCATTGTCCGCACTAACTCTAGTTAGTCGGTGTGAAAATGCCTGTGTGCACACAATGTAATTCCTTAGGGTGCTGTGTTTAGCATGAATAAGGCTGCGTGTCTGTCATGGAAGTTACACATTCCGTGACTTCCCCTGACCTCCGTGACTTCTGCAGCAGCTGATTTGGGCTGCCCAAGTCAGCCAGCCCGTGGGGCAGCCACAGTTTGCGTATGGGAGGGGGCTCAGGGAAAGAGGTTGGGGTGCGGGGCAGTGCTTACCTGGGGGGGGGCTCTCTGGCTCCCATCGGCATGTCCCTGCTGCTCCTAGGGGTCTCTGCACGCTGCCCATGACCAAAGGCGTTGCCCCCACAGCTCCCATGGGCTGCGTTCCTGACCAATGGGAGCCATGAAGCAGGCGCTTGTGGCGGGAGCAGCATGCGGAGCCCCCCGGCTGCCCCTTCCGCCAGGAGCTGCAGGGACATACCAGTTGGAGCCAGATAGGGAGCCTGTCAGCCCCACCATCCCTCCCTCCCAGCACCAGTGGGGGTCCTGGACCGCTCCCGCAGAGCACCTCAGCCCCCCAGCCCAAGTTTGTTAGGGATATATAATAAAAGTCATTGGCAGATCACTGGGGTTGTGAATTTTTGTTTACTTCCCATGACCTGTCCATGGCTTTTACTAAAAATACCCGTGACTAAAACGTAGCCTGAACCATAAGTACACATGGATGGGCATTGAAAGAGGGCACAGCTACCCCATGCACACAGTATTGCACACCAACCAACTAAGCCCCCTGTGTGGACAAGGTCTCAGTCAAGGACCCTGGACAGAAGAGTGCTGAGTTGCCATGAAGCCAGGGATGGGGGAGCCAAAGGCCTGAGGTGGAGGGGATACAGGTCACCACTCCCATCACCATCAGAGTCAGAGAGGTCCTTGGAAGGGTGGGCGACAGAAGTGGCTTCAGGACTCTGGATACTGACACAGTTGCTGGGAGGAGCCAGCCGATGGATTTCCTGCCAATGATGCTGCTTTCTATCCCTGAGAAGGGGATGCATGGTGCAAGAATGTGTTTGTCACCATAACCCCTGCCCCATCTTGCATGGCAAAATGAATCACTGACTGCAAAGCTCTGCCCGCTGAGTCCAGTCTGTGCAGCTGATGCAAAGATAGGCCCCGCTTCTGGTATTGAATCCACACTTGCAAACCTTTGTGCCTGTATGGAGTCTGACTGAAATCAATGGAGTGTGCTTGTGTGGCTACAAGTGCAGGATTGGGCCCCAAAGGAGACCACCTGGAAGATGAGCGGGGTTATGCTGCACTCCTCACTATTGCTGGTGAAATGAAGAAAAATGCCCTGTGGGTGGGAGAAGAAGCCTGCCTGCACCTGGAGCTCCCATAGTCCTTGATTCCACAGCCTGGAACTTGCCATAGAATCTACCATTTTATATTTTTAAAAAGTACACTTCTAATCCTCGTGTGGCTATACAGTAACTTGTGTGATCGAGTGTAACCAGTGCTGGAGTCTGAGGCAGCCTGAAACGATACAATGTGGATGCAAAAACAAATGGGTATAAACTGGCCATCAGGAAGTTTAGATTTGCAATTAGCCGAAGGTTTCTAACCATCAGAGGCGTGAAGTTCTGGAACA
The DNA here is from genome assembly GCF_009764565.3 of Dermochelys coriacea. Taxonomy (NCBI): domain Eukaryota; kingdom Metazoa; phylum Chordata; order Testudines; family Dermochelyidae; genus Dermochelys; species Dermochelys coriacea. The sequence continues at coordinate 2,150,589 of NC_050089.1, forward strand.
GCCTTCCAAGGGAAGCAGTGGGGGTAAACGACATATCTGGCTTCAGAACAAAGCTTGATAAGTTTATGGAGGGGATGATATGATGGGATAGCCTAATTTTGGCAATGAATTGATCTTCAACTACTAGCGGTAGATATGCCCAATGGCCTGTGATGGGATTTTAGATGGGGAGGGATCTGAGTTACTACAGAGAATTCTTTCCTGGGTGTCTGGCTGTGAGTCTTGCCCACATGCTCAGGGTTTACCTGATCACCATATTTGGGGTCAGGAAGGAATTTTCCTCCATTGGCAGAGGCCCTGGGGGGGTTTCGCCTTCCTCTGTAGCATGGGGCACAGGTCACTTGTTGGAGGATTCTCTGCACCTTGAAGTCTTTAAATCACGATTTGAGGACTTCAGTAGCTCAGACATAAGTTAGGGGTTTGTTACAGGATTTGGTGGGTGAGATTCTGTGGCCTGCATTGTGCAGGTCATACTGGATGATCATAATGGTCCCTTCTGACCTTAAAGTCTATGAAAGTCTATGATAGCTGGGAGAGGTATGTGAACATACCAGTTCAGCTCATTAGGGAGACAAGGTGGGAGAGGTAACATCTTGTATTGGACCAACTTCTGTTGGTGAGAGACACAAGCTTTTGAACTACACAGAGCTCTTCTTAAGAGTGGAACAGATTATTTAGCATAAGCTGTTAGCACATCTTGTAAGGGATCATTCAAGGCAGAGGGGCCTTTTAATACCTCTGCAGTCATAAGACAATCTGTTCCACCTTGCAGTTTGAAGTACCTGTTCCAGCCCTGAAGATGAGCTCTGTGGAGCTCGAAAACTTCTCTCACCAACAGAAGTGGGTTCAGTAAAAGCTATTACCTCCTCCACCTTGTCTTTCTAATATCCTGGGACCAACATGGCTACAACAACACTGCATGCAGTTGAGATCACTATTGTAACTTTTGGATCAAGGCATGTTTCTGCTTTGGCTGCAGCTGGAGGAGTTGCCATAGATGCAGAAGGTGTCCCTGATCCCCAGTGGAGACGTTACTTGATTTGCTTTTTCGTGCTAAAGTTGTAGTGTTTTATGAGAGAGGCAGATCCCTGTGTGCTGAGTAGGTCAGTGTTAAGGGGAAGCTGTGCCAGACTCTGAAGTGCTCGTAGGTCCTGCGGGGAGGCACTGCAGAAGCACTAAGCTTTGTTCTGGCTGGCTCTATTTAGCTGTTTCCCCTTCTCTGTGCTGTTGAGTTTAGTCTCAGGGTTGTTTTTGTTTTGTTTTTAATTTAGAGTAAAACTTGTCAGACTGAGAACACAGCTCCAAGCAGTGTGTCTGCAAATGAGGTGGGAATGCGAGGCTGGTGTGAGGACAGCTGCTCACACCTTGGAGCTACGTACACTATGTGTCAGTCACTAAGGAGAAATTGCATGCACAGCATCTCCAGGTGGGATGGGCAAAAGTTGGAGCCCTTTGTGTAAGCCTCCACCTTAGGAACATTGGACTGAAATGGACCTTCTGGCTCCTCACGTCCAGCCCCATGTATTGCAGGCAGCCCACTCATAGTTCTCTTCCTAAATTTACCAAGCTCCACCTTAAAATTAGCTAGGTTATGTGCTCAGGACTGAGAGTCATCTTGTTACCACCTGCCTTCAAGGTGCTCCTGTATAACACACGGCACTGCTACTGAAACAAACAAAGGGTTAGTTAAGGAAAGACAGAGATTCCACTAGAAACAAGGGAGTGTGCTGGAAACAAATGCCTACACTACAAACCAAAATCATAAAATGTGAACTAGGATGGACACTTATTAACAGTTCCCTTTCCTAGCTTGAACTTTAGGGCAAAACCTCCCTTTTAATCTGTTGCAGAGCTGGCTGGCTTCACTGGAACTAGGATCTAATCTTCCATGAAACGCCCCTCACAACACAATCTCTCAGTTCCCCTGAGCATCCTTGTGGCCTTTCTTTGGAGTCCTCTTTCTTGAACAGGGGTGACCAGAACTGTGCATGCTGTTCCAGCTGAGGTCCCACCACTGCCTGGTACAATGGCAGCAGGCTCAAGAACCCTTAAGCTGCCCGCACGTGAAGGCTACTGACTATTGACTGATCCTACAATAGGATCTCACGGGGTGTTTGTGGCAGGACCAGGGCCTAGGCCAGCTATTGGTGAGTGAATTGTTCTTCTCCAGAGGGGGACAGGGAGAGGCTTGAACATTTGGGACGGGGAAAGGAGGGGGCAGCGGGTGTGGTGAAAGAGGTGGAGTTAATGTTTCACACCCAGCCCTCCCACTCTTGTAAGTAACAAAATACAGGCCTGCCAGGCCCAACGGCTCAGCTCCTCTGCTGTACCCCTCCCCTGTCTCGCTGGGTTTGTATTCTTTGGGGCAGGGTTTCCCTAGAAGGGCAGCTATCAGCCAGGATGGGGGAGCCAAGCCCCTGTGCTAGTGTGGTTGGGGGTGACCTCCTAGCCTGCAACAGGTACATTACTAGGACCAGGTGTATAATGTAGGGGTGCCAGCGGTGCTTCGGGCTGAGCTGGGAGGCAGTGTGCCAAGCCCTGCACCCACACTGAGACCCCCCTTGCCCTGAAGAGCTCGCCCCCCCCCCCCGAGGAAGGGGAGAGGGAAGGGAAAGTTGTTCTCTGCGTTTTGCAGCTGGGCACTACTGACTCTGCAGTGACTGGCCCAGGGTCCCACAGAGGACTAGAGCCCGGCTCGACCCGAGTCCCAGCCCGGGGCCTCCTCTCAGCCTTGGGGGGGGGGGGCAAAGCCAGGAGATGATCGAGCAGGCTCCGGCTCCCGGGCGCTGCTGGCTGGGCAGTGCCAGAGCGGGGACCCCCTCCAGCGCCGGGATCAGCGCTTCCCCCCCTCCCATAGGGCTCTCCCGGGACACAGGGCCAACCCCTCCCCCGCCTGGGGAGCCGCCCCCCACCTGATCGGCTGGCCCCGCCCCACCTGCTGGAGCCGCCCCACCTGGGCAGCGGGCCCCGCCCCCGACTCCTCCTCCCGCCCCGGGCTGCGCTCCGGCACCTGCCGCGCTCGGCTCGGCTCGGCTCGGCTGCGGGAGGAGCGCGGCGCTGCAGCCGCCCGTGCTGGGAGCCGGCGGGATGGAGCCGCTGCCGCTGGCCCTGGGGCTGGCCGCGCTGCTGGGTGAGTGAGCCGGGCCGGGCACGGAGCGGGGGGCAGCCCGAGGGGTGGGGATCGCGAGCGGCTGGGCGGCCGGACTCTGCCCCGGGGCCGGGACGGGAGCCTCCAGCGCCGAGCTCGCCCGGCGTCCCAGCAGGTGCGAGGCGCGGGCGTGGCTCAGCCCCCGACCCCCCAGATCGGGGGGCTCCGCGCCTCCGTGGGGTGTCTCGGCGCTTTCCCTCCACCCCCCCCCCTGCTCCGGCACGGGCTGGCTGCGGGCGCCGCCCCGCTCCGGGCTGGGGGGACCGCTCCCCACCGGGAGCCCCGCAATCGGCCCGGCCAGAACCGACCCGTTTCGCAACTTTCCAGCCCCCGGGCAACTGGAGGCGCTTCCCCAGGCTGCCGGCTCAGAGCCAGCCGCGGAGGGCCCCGGACACCCTGGGCAGGTCCGCCTGGCCCTGCTGCTGCGGGGCGAGGGCTTGGTGCCTGCAGGAGCCATCCCCGGACACTGCAGCTCTGGGGCCAGCCTGGGCACCCTCTGGTCTCATGCCTCTGAGCGGGGCCAGCACCGGGCGCTTCAGCCTCAGGGCAAAATCCCGTGAGGGCGCCAGGGGTGGAATAATGGCTCCCCAGGGGCAGCGCCTCCCTGCCCCCAGGCTGTCAGTGGGTTGGGTTGTGCCTTGAAGCAGGACAGTGGGTGCCCTTGGTGTACTCAACACCTGGTCTAAAGGTAGCTGTGGCTGTTCTCCTTGCCTGGGCCGGAGGACCCAAAATACAGGGGGTAAGGGAAGGGCTGGGTAGCCAAGCCGCTTCCTTACTGAGCGTCACTTGTGTGCACAGCACAGCCCGCCTTTACCACCCGCCGCCCTGGAAAGGGTTAAACACTACCCCTGTGCACTGCACCCAAGAAGTACGCTGGCTTTTGACCCCTGCCTGGGTCAAATTGAGCCAAGCTTTCATCAAGCACACTACAGTGTTTCTCTGCACAGGCTGTCCCCCTTGCCAAGTTCAGCTTTCTACTCCCAGCTGTGGGTCAAACTTTTCTATTTAAGTCTCCGTTGTTTGTAGTGCGGTGAGGGTGCGTTGTCCCTGTTTGTTCTCTGAACTGGATCTTTTCAGACTTTCCAAACAGAAAGTCACCTTTATGGAAAGAGACCGAGCCCCAGAAATATCAACCAGAAAAGAGAATGTTTTGGAAAGTTACAAGCAACTGAAAACAGGATTTGAATGAGAACCATTAGGGAACCTTAACTGTCGTAGTCCTAGAGACCCTCCCTGAATGATAGATTGATTCCAAGCACTGTTAGGATCTGGTCTGATCGCCTGCCTAACCCACGCCACAGAAGTTCACCCAGGGTTTCCTGCATCAAGCCTATTAAGTCCTGTCTGATTTAGTGTGGGGTTCGGTGTGCTCTGTACCTGGTGTATCTCTAAGGTCCAGTCATGGAGTTATCAAAATGCATTTCTGTGAAAAGGACTCTGGGTTTGACTGCCAAAGCAGCCTACGTCTTGCAAATCAATCTGCTTAGGCCGCTGTCACAAACGGCGGGTTAGATTTGGAAGAATGAGCTGCCTTCTAGGTTCGTTCGACACGAGAAAATTGCATTGGTGTAACCACATCCACCAGCGGTATGAAAAAGCCACCCCTCTGCGCAACACAGTGAAACCGTCCTAAGTCCGTGTAGACCGTGCTATGTATGGTGACGGGAGAACCCCCATCCATTGGCATAGGAAGCATACATTGAAACGCTGCAGCACCGCAGCTGGGCTGCTGTTGTGTGTTAAGCATAACAAGCCTCTAGTCTGCCTGGGCAGCCCACAGCAGATGTGCAGTGTGTGCTCCTGGATATATCTTATTGCTGGCGATGACAGGCAGACAGAGACCATGTCTGCACTACAAATGTATGTTGACCTAAGTTACAGCCGCTGCAGTTAGTACATCGCTGGTGCATGTGCACACTGGACTCCTGGTGTTGGTGGTGCACGTCCTCACCAGGAGCACTTGCATCAATGCAGTCTGCTTTACTGACATCAATGTGAGCTGGTCAGGCATGATGCTCACATCTTTAAGACGCAGGACTGTTCAGAAACCTGCAAGCAGGGACATTCTTTCCTGATCAGTGAATTACCTTTGGGAATGTTGAAATGCTAATAGCGATCATGGGAAAGCCAGCCTATTCCTTGATCCCCTGGTTCATGAAGCCGTACACCGGTCACTTCGACAGCACCAAGGAACAATTCAACTACAGGCTCAGCAGGTGCAGAATGACAGTCAAATGTGCCTTTGAGTATTTGAAGGGTTGCCGCCCATGGGCGGCAGGTATCGTAGGCAGGGGGAGGCTGAGCCTCCCCAAACAGCCTAGTGTAGCCAAGCTCTGCCCCCTCCTGCACATCCCAGGGCACTCCCCTGGCTGGCCTGCCTCCCAATCCCACAGGGACTTAAGGCGGCTGGGGCCAGGCCCACGCCACTTGGAACTCTGGGGCTGGGGATGGCCTGGCTGCCCGGAGCACTATGGGCATTGCGGCCACACCGCCCGGCCTCCCAGAGCACCGGGACTGGGGGCACAACTGCACGGCACTCCTGGACTGGCCGCCCGATGCACCAAAGCTGGCCGCCGCTGCTGGGGTTGCGGTGGGGGTGCTCTGGGCTGCTGCGGGGGAGGAGGGCAAAAGGGAAGGGTGGGCAGAACAGGAGGGGCCAGGAGCTAGCCTCCCCCAACAGCTGTGTCACTGGCTGCCCATATTGCTGGCGTTGTTTGCTTACAAGATTGGCCTTCAGTGAGAAAAATATCCCAATGGTTATAGCTGCCTGCTGTGTGCTGCATAATATCTGTGAAGCTACGGGGGAAAAGATGGCGGTGAAGTGGCTGTTCGCTGAATGTGAACAGCCAGATACAAGGGCTATTAGAAGAGCTCAACATGAAGCTATATGGTTCAGGGAGGCTTTGAAAGAAAATTTTAATCGTGTGCCAGAGTAGTGTGTGTTGCTGCAGTGTGCTCTACCTGGCCTGCTCATTTGCAGCCCGGTATGAATCTTGTAGTGAGTGCTGTGTATGGAGGACTGTAACATTGCCAATGCACCTATTAATAATGTCTGTGGATGATGTTATGGGTTCTGTGACAAAGTGAAGTAACAGGAAATTGGTGAGTGTCAGACCTGCTCAGCACCAGACAGCAAATGCTGTGAACTAATAAAGGTTAATTTTGTTCCAAAAGTATAATTTTATTCTGTAACATGATTCAGGAAATTAAAAAAAATACAAAACTTAATCAGTTAAGGGAACAGAACTTTTGAAGGGGAAAGAACACTCATTTCCATTTCAGGTACACACAAACCAACCGTGGCTTTCACAGATCAGTGTATGTGATGCTGTGAATGTCTTTAATGTCTCCCAAGGTGGAGTGGCAAGGGTAGCGCACTGACCCCTGCTGCCAGCTGGAATGTTGGGGGCAGGGAGGTATAGGGAGGTCCCGATATTGAATTCTCAATGGGCTGCAGGCGGATGCGAGCATGGGATTGTTGAATCTGCAAGTCTGCCAGAGTCTACAGCATCTCAGTTTGCACAAGCACCTCCTGCTGCACGTTCCTCTCCTTTACCTGCACCTTTCTCCTCTCCACTCCGTCCTTCTCCAGGCTGTCTGCAGTGGTGATCCTCCAGGCCCTGTGCTCCTTCTCTGATGCAGCATTGGCTTGCAGAATCTCCTGGAACATGTCACTCTGCGTCCTCTTCCTCCTCCTCTTTCAGCACCACATCACTTTTGACCTCCCTGACCTTCTGGCATGCCTGCTGCAGCTCCTTGGGTTTCATGCAGTGCTGCGGCAGGCCCCTGTTGTAGCCTTTCTCCGGCCTCCCCCAAGCAATCTGCTCATAGATGTCCATGCTTCTGTGGCTGGTCAGAGCTGTATTTGCACAGCCTCTTCTCCCCACGGGCCCAGGAGATGCAATATCTTCTGTCTGCTCCAGGCAGGAGCGCATCTGCAGCACGTAGCTGACATGGTCAGCTGGGCAGTTACCCTCAACAATGGAGAAGTGCTAGGTGCCTACCACACTAGGCAACCAAAGATTTCAAAAATACACAGGGCTGTAATGGGGAGGGCAGTGGAGTTCACAACTGTGACCAGAGTGGTCACTGCGGGGTATTGTGGGACAACTCGTGGAAGCCAGTAACAGCCAATGTAAGTAACGCAGTGTCTACACTATCACTGTTGACCAAACTACATTGACTGTGACTCTCTGCTGCTCTGGATGGTGATCGTAGAGTATCAGGGCTGGAAGGGACCTCAGGAGGTCATCTAGTCCAACCTTCTGCTCAAGAGACAAGACCAGTCCCCAGTTTTTGCCTCAGATCCCTCAATGGCCCCCTCAAGGATTGAACTCACAACCCTGGGTTTAGCAGGCCAATGCTCAAACCACTGAGCTATCCCTCCAGGGCACTTACGTCTGTGGGAGCCAAATGTAAGTGTAGACCAGAGGTGGGCAAACTACGGCTCGCGGGCCACCTCGGGCCTGCAGGACCCTCCTGCCTGGCCTGGGAGTCTCACCCCCGGCCCCTCCCCTGCTGTCCCCCCTCCCCCGCAGCCTCAGCTCACTGCGTTGCAGGCACAGTGCTCCAGGCGGCGGGGCTGTGAACTCTTGCCGGGCAGCGCAGCTGCAGAGCCGCGGCCTGACCCGGTGCTCTGTGATGCACGGTGCGTGGTTGGCTCCATCCGGGCGGTGCGGCTGTAGCGCCGCCAGCCACCAGTGCTCCAGGCAGCGCGGTAAGGGGGCAGGGAGTGGGGAGCCAGGGGTTGGATAGAGGGCAGGGGAGTTCAGGGTGGTGGTCGGGGTGGGGAACAGGGGTTGAATGGGGGCAGGGGTCCTGGGGGAGGAAGGCAGGAAGGAGAGGGGTGGGGGGTCCGGGGGCAGTCAAGGACAGGGAGGGATGGACTGGGCAGGGGTCCCAGGGAGGCCGTCGGGGAACAGGGGGGTTGGATGGGGCAGGGATCCCAGGAGAGCCATCGGGGGGCAAGAAGCAGAGGGACAGGGTATTGGATGGGGGTGGGAGCCGGGCCACTAACTAGCCCTCCATACAATTTCGGAAACCTGATGTGGCCCGCAGGCCAGAAAGTTTGCTCACCCCTGGTGTAGACACATGCACAGCTAGGTTGACTTAAACTGCCTTGTGTCGACCTAACCATATAGTGTAGACCAGGCCACTTGGAGAGCAGGTGGAGGCTGCAGTGATAGATGCCATTTCTGTTGTGCCACTTTTTACTATGCTTTGTCTCTTACCATTATGGTTCCCACAACCCTCCCTTGCCTGAAATGTTCTCTTGTCTTGATCTAATTTAGATGGCAATCTGCAGGATGTAGCATGTGGTTAATCTGTTTGTAGGGCACTGTGTAAGTGTGTCCGGGCCTTTATAAGCTATATCACAAATCATTTATAGAGTCAGTGACAGCGCTAATGCCATTAAAAATGCTACCCTACAGATTCCCACCTTTGAATTGCTGAAATCACCGAGAGCTGGGAGGAAATTAGTTTTTAGTAACTGAAAAGTATTGAAGCTAATTGTGAAATAACTGCGCACACATCTGTGATGATCACAGCATTGGCAATCCTATTCCGTGTGGGCTCGCTGGGGAAACGTGTCCCGCAAGTCTGTCACTTTCCTTCATTTGGCACGGTTGGTGAAATCTGTGCGTGTACTGGAATGGGGTTTCTATCTCGCTAGTGTAAAGAGGTGAGTTCTCAGGCAGCCCTACCTCCTGCTGGCTTCTTTCCTTCACCCCTGGCCCTCGACACCAGGCCTGTCCCACCAGCTCTCTAGTGCTGTGGGGGCCAGGAGGCAGGCTATGTCCTGGACCGAGGCTGATGATTGGTTGCCATAATCTTTCCAGTAACGGTCTGGACCATTGCAATGATCTGACTGTAAAACAGGAGCCAGCCGTCTGAGGCTGGGGGGGTATGCAGTGTAACCCTCCCATGAGGTTTAACGCCATGTGACTGGCCCGTGGTAACTGATGCTGAGCTACCCTACTTTAGCTATCGCAGGAAGGCCCTTTCGGAGTCTCTCTGGCGCTGGGGGGGGGGTGGTTCTGCTCTCCGGAAGGGACTGCCTGGTTCGATACATTGTTGCAACACAGGAGAATTGAACAAGAGAATCAGGAAACTCCTCCTGAGAGCCAGCTGCACCAGGCTGTGGAGTCCCCCCTCCCCCAAAGGAAGTGGCAGTAGCCTAGGATGTTAACAAGATTGTGCTGTAAGGAACACTCCTGCACTGGGCCCCGGGGAATGGGAGTGACTGTCTATTTCCAGTTCTAATTTCCATGATCCTGTTGTAACGCTCTGAGGCACGTCCAGAGTCATTGCACAAAGAGCCTGTAAAGTTCCATAGTTACAAGGTTTAACCCGGGGGGGGAGGATGCAGGGAGGGGGATGGTTGTGACAAGGCAGAGTCCATAGCTAGAGCCCTCCGTGGGTTGGGGGTCTAAAATTTCAATGAGTTTTCTCCCTGCCAAAGCCTGATCCTTACTTTCTAGCAAAGGGGCAAGACCCCCACAAGATGAAACTTCAAAAACAGACCCTGATGAGAGACTGCTGAATTGGAATTAATTTGCAAACTGGACACCATTAAATTAGGCTTGAATAAAGACTGGGAGTGGATGGGTCATTACACAAAGTAAAACTATTCCCCCCCCTCCCCACTGTTCCTCACTCGTTCTTGTCAACTGCTGGAAATGGCCCACCTTGATTATCACTACAAATGGGTTCCCCCTCCCCCCCGCTGGTAATAGCTCACCTTACCTGATCGCTCTCCTTACAGTGTGTATGGTAACACCCATTGTTTCATGTTCTCTGTGTATAAAAAAATCTCCCCACTGTATTTTCCACTGCATGCATCCAATGAAGTGAGCTGTAGCTCACAAAAGCTTATGCTCAAATAAATTTGTTAGTCTCTAAGGTGCCACAAGTCCTCCTTTTCTTTTTGGGGTTACAGACTAACACGGCTACTACTCTGAAACCTGTTTGGAGTTATTTTCTTGTGGCACTGTTTCTAGACCCTTCCTGCAGCTAGCACTGCACTAAGGACAGATCAGACAGGTGCATCATCGATGTAAGGGGTTTTCAGCTTCAAATACAAGTCTCTCTAAATGACTCTAAAAAGCTCTTTTCAGTTTTCTCTAATGTACATACAGTCAGATCCCAGAGACACCCAGACCCTCACCAGAGGCTGCTGTTTCTTCCAAGAGCCCCTCTCTTCATGGTCTTGTTTGCAAATTGAAGTCAGTTACCTGGAAACCAGATTGACACTGATTGTAGTGCCTGCAAGACCTGGGATGGGGGCTAAGCATTGCATTATACCTGCAGCGTATCTGTGCTTAACTGGAACCTAAATTCCACCCCAATGTAAAAATATTGAACTAAACCAGCTCCTTGTGCAATGAATGCCTAGCATAAAGTCATTCCCTGTTCCACCTCCACCCCTGACTGGGGTGCTAGGTGCCATCGTAACAAGGGACAGTTCTTTATTTTTTGGGAACCCCATCACCAGCATTCCTGTAGACTTGTGAATGCTGGTTCAAAAGCCTGGTCTGTAGAAATATTTTCATTTTTCTTTTAAATTCCCTGAAATAGAGAGAGATTGTGAATTCATCCATCTGCAAAGGGGGAGGAACCAACGCAAAAATGGAGTAAGGGAAACGGGCATCTCTTCTGAAGCTGGCCTGCCTGAGAGCCTAGATTCCAGATGAAATTGTCCCAGTGCTTCACCAATTTTCTTGTTATGGAAATACAAGGAAAACGCAACAACAGAATTAAACTTTGTGTCAAACTAATTGTCTCTTTCTTCCATTCGGCGCAGCAAGAGTTAACACAAGTCAGCCAACTTCTATCTAGAGTAGAGAAGTCACATTTTTCATGAATTTTACTCTCTTGAGTATAAAGCTCCTTCTGCCCCAGGGTCGTGAGAAATGCAGTGGGGGACTTTCTCAACATGCACTGCTCCTAAGGCCAGCTCCTCATATCTTCATTTATAAATAGTCACTGCCCACAAACAGCCTAACTTTCTACGCCCCTGAGTAAGGGAAGGGAGGTTCCTGTTAGTGCATATTCCTCTTCTTAAAGGCTAATAACGGGGTCCATTCCAGCAAAACATCACTTTGGCCTCCCTCAAAGTCCTTTTTTTTTTTGGATTTTCCCCCACTTCGGTTTCCTGTGATGCTCGCTCCTGAGCAAGGGTCCATCATGCCAATACCGGTGCTTCTAGGAGAGCGCTTGTCTCTTGGTTTAATTTCTGTCTCAGTTTCACATCGCATAATCATCTTAATCCTATAGAGCGAGGTCATCAAAAGAAATCCGTCTTCATCCTTTAATTCCCAAATGTTTAATAGCTTATAGGGTGGAAATCTGATTGGGGGAGTGCACTCCAGAATTAGGAAGCACTGCAAAATGTCAGAAGTCTCATTTCTGTGACCTTTCCAGTTTTATGGGGTGAGGTTTTTGTTGGACCTTGAAATATCCCGACTGGTCTCAGGACCAGAAATCCAAAGCACGATGTCCCTGTTTAAATCTTGGAGGAGGCTTGCTCCTACCATTCAGCCAGATGGGGTCAGAGCTGGTTTGTTAACTAATCCTAGTTTCACTTGCAACTAAATGATACCCCTAGTGTGATACGTTATATAATCCACACACTTGCATCCGTGCAGTTCGTCTTATGGATACTGGTAACTAACCCGGCCAAACACTGAAGGGCATTGATCACTATTGCACTGGCCACTCAAACCCAGACCCTGTAAAGCAGGAGTCAATATCGTCGGGCTGTAATGAAACTAGTACCCCAATAGCTCACCCTCTCCCCTGGCTTTTATTTAATTCTGCTTAACTTGGTAGATCGTGCACTTTGTCTTTAAGGCTGTTTCTGGCTCTGTGGAGGAGTAGCACTTTGCCCTGGGCTCCTGAGATTCTCCATATTTACCAGAGCAGCGTCAGTAGCGTGTGATGCCAGGGGCCGTAGCCGTAGCCTGATGCTATGCTGTGTTCTGGGTTTACACTTTCTTCTCTCTGTCATTTCCTGCCTGCCCTGCAAATGCCCATTTCCATTGACTGGTGGCATCTACCCTCTGTGCCCTCCCAAGCCTGCTGATGCCCTACAGTTGCCATATCATGAGCTAGAGAGCATGTGTCTTTCCTCTGGGCATGTTGCAGCTTGTGCCGGACAGGTGTCCTCAGTGCTGGGGGTCTGGATGCCGTCTGTGAGGGAGGGGGGAGTGACACTCTTGTCTGAAATGCCAGTGGCTGCCTGAGGCTCTGTTTGACTTCCCCCGCATGCTCACCCCAGGCCAGCTGCAAACGCTGCCCACACCCCGACCCTGAGCGGGGTTTGCCCTGCGATGGCACCTCGGGCCCCTGGCGGCTGCGGTGGCACCGAGGGCAGGGAGAGTGACTCCTCCATTCTCGGCACTCGCCCAGGCAGCATGGAGCTGGCAGGGGATGGGAGAGGGAGTAGGCTGGGGAGGTTGCTCCCTGGAGCCCCTGCTACCTGCGTTCTCTTCCTCCCTGTTTGACCCTAGAGGGCCTCACGGGCCACTGTGCCCCTGGATGAATTTGTGGTTGTGCACGGGGACTAGGAGCTCTGTCCTATTGAAACACCTGGGGCCCTGGAAAGCTACTTGCTGTCAGTATATGTGGTTATCCGCTGATCTCTGTGGATACGACCCCAGGGCACAAGGAAGGCAGGTGAGAAGTCTAACCATAGAGAGTTCAGTCTCAATTCTAGCTTCTCCTGTGGCATTAAGTGCAGTCTCTCCTCTTGTAAGTGTGTCCTAGAGCAATGGCCAGAGCTTCTCTCTGTGCTGTGTGACAGAACTGGCCCTGGCCCCAAGACTCTTTCCTGGCACGTTGAGAATAGTGCATGTGCGACAGCTGCCACGTTGGCCGACACTGGGGACTGAACCAGGGACCTCCAGAGCTGAAAGAATGAGCCTCTCCAGCTTTATTTAAAGAGCCAAGCTCTGTAGCTGCAGCTCTGCATCCCGTGTGGATTGGTTCTTGGGGGCGAGGGGGACAACACTTGCTGACCAACAAGGTACCATGCACCACCCAGGGGCTGACAGATGCCTGGAGTTCTCATCATGTCTGAAATTCTGACTTTTAAGGAAAATAAACCTAGCAGAAAGAGACTGAACAGAATCTAGTCAGTGTTAATTGCTGTAAAAACGCTGCAGTCCAGTCCAATCCCAGCAAAGCAAACGCACGCTGCAGGCAGGGGAGGCCCCTGGGGTGAGTGCCTGGGAAGGAAGGAGACCAAGCTGTGCATCGTTTGTATAGACCTGATTTTTCCAAAGCGTTCAGTGATTTGGGGGCTCCAACTTGAAATCCCTGAAAGGGGCCTGATGTGCAGAGCATGGGTGCTCAGCACTTCTGGAAAATCAAGTGCAATTAAGGTGTAAAATTGGGCTCCCAGAATTTCTGGTCACTTGAAAACTTGGGCCATTTGCCTCTTGTGTGTAGAGGCAAGTAATATAGCGGTGGGGATTCTCCATCTGTCTTCACTGCATGCAGTTCAGGCCAGGGGTGCCCCGTATCACCATGCACTAATATTGGGTAAATCTGTATCCGTGGGTTCTGTTATTTTGGTTGGACTAGTCCTGGCTGAATCCTGCAGGGATTGGAGTTGGCCATCCAAGATGGTACCAGCGCTGCAGCTGGTCTGAGAGACCGATCTCAGCAGGGCTTTGCCTGCAGGGAGCCCCCAGCTGCGGCCTTAGGGCTGCCACTCCATAGGCATTTCTGCTGCAGAGTGCATTGGCGACACTGCCTCTACTGACCTTGCTGCCCCCGCTGGGGGTACCCTGTTCTGGCTGGTTCCAGGCCCCCAAAGGGAGGGCAGAAAGGTCTTGCACACAGAGGCTTTGCTCAGACAGCTTGGAGACCAGGGGCCTGAAGAACCATGGCTGGGAAGAAAGGGTTTGAGGCAAGGCGGAGTGGGATGGGGATTTCTCCTCCCCTTGGTTGTAGGTAGAATCTGAACTGGGCACTGCAGGTGAAGTTGGTGCCTGGTAGAAAGTATATGCGGCTCCCAGCAACTCTAGCTGAGAGGGGAAAAGGTTCCACCGCTGGGAATCTCCTGTCCTCTACAGGCAGATCTGTCTTCCTGTCAGGCCCCCCTTCCCTCCGGGAGAGAGGGGGAGACACCCTGCAGAGCCTTGGCATTAGGAGCTCCTGGGTGCTGAGCACTTGTGAAAATCTGGTGTGACTCTCTGGGCCTCTTCTGTGAAATGGGGGTGATGGCTCTTCCCCCTCTCCACCTCGGCCGGGTCTGTTTAGAGCGCAAGTGCCCAGCCCGGTTCCCTGGCGGGGTCTCTATGTGCTGCTGTAGAGCCCAATAGCACAATGAAAAGGGCACATGCTGAATCCATGAAGGAAACAGGGCTAGAAGGGCATTAGCCTGGCTTTAAAAACCAACGGGTCCGATCTCTGTGCTGTCTGCTCGAGGTGCAGAGAAGGTACCTGTTTGCTGTCTGTCTGTCCAGCCTTTGCTAAAGGTTTCCCATGGGCCAGGCAGATGCTTGATTGGTAGGGTTTGCCTACCCAGGGGAGTTAATTCAGACTGAGGTAGTGTGTGCATTTAAAGCAGAATTCTGTGTGGGCACCCTTATTCCAGAAGGAGAGGATCCACACAGGGATGTCATCAGGAATAACTCCCGTGGCAACAAGCCCTATCTCTCTGGGTCAGGAGTACAAGTCGCACCAGAGAGCAAGGGCCGGGCATGCGTGTTGTTCTGACTACCTTGACTTCACAGAAGTCAGCAGTCCAAAGTGTGCTCTGCTGTGCCTCGGACATAATTCACACTGAACTTTTTAAAGCTGTATTAATTTATATGGGCATAAGCAAATAACCCCTGCAAAGAGCTATCAGAAGTCCCCTATGGGCAGCATCACTAGCCCCAAGGGTTCAGACATTGAGTAAGCTCCTCAAAATCACAAGGCTTCAGAAATAACCCTTGAGCACTGCTTGTCTCTGTGTTGAAGCCTTTAGGGTCATTCACACTTTAAACTTTTCTCTGCAACCATAATATTCCTGTTTGATTAAGGAAAGCCAAGAGTCTCCCCTAATCCCCTGACTCTAGGAGCTGGGGCTCCAAGGAAAAGGCCACATGTGGCGAGGCTCCTGATGAAATGGGGAGAGTTGCTGAGGCTGTGGGGTGCCAGGGCTGCTGCTGCCCCACTGGTTTGGCTGTGTTTGCAGTGATCCCTGTTGCTGACGCTGTGAAACTGAAACTCTGACCCCTTTCCAGCAGTGCCAGTGCTGGGAAGAGGGCTTTAAACCAGCAGATGGGCTGGGATGTCAGCAAGGTCAGTGACTCGTCTGGGACATACAGCTCTTGAGGCTGGATGTGAATCAACCCTGGGTTCTCCCCAGGCCCTCAGCAGAGTGTACAGCTAGGGGCTGGACAGTTAGCTCTGCTACTCCCCTTCCTGCCCAGCACTTACAGCCATGGTCAGGCACAGGGAAGGGGAGAGTCGATTGTTGTCCTCTTTCCTGGGAGAGAGTAACACAGTCCTCTGCCCCTCTGCAGAGAGAGAACCACAAGGGTCATCTAACCTATCCCCCTGCCAAGGTGCAGGGTTTGTTGTGTCTAAAAAGCTAGCCCATGGATGGAGTAAGTCCATCTTTCCAGGCCCCCTCTGAACTCTGAGACGTGAGGGGCAGGGCTGATGGCAGGAGAGAGGGGACCCGGGGAAGGTATTTCGCAGAAAGGAGAGGTTGGCTAGAAGGGAGTGGGGATCTCCAGAATGAAGGGGGTGAAATTGTACAGCTAGTATCCAGGGCTATTCCTCCTGACTTGAGAGGTTTAATAATTCTTCATCATATTTAAATAGCCAGATGTGCATCCTAGTTAGTGACTGGGTCTATTTCTACCAGTGCCTCGTCAGTACAGCACAGGCAAGGCCTGTGTTGTTATTAAACTCATTCAGACTGTGAGCTCTTTGGAGCAGAGATCATCTCACTGTGTTTGTACAGCCCCTAGCTCAATGGGGCACTGTGCTCTGTCGGGGGAACTTCTACCCACTACTGCGATACAATACCCTGGAGCTAGACACACGATATGTTATCTACAGTCGTATGCAAAATTGTATGAGAACTAGTATGTGAGCTGTACTGTATGTGCATGCTCACAAGGGGCAGAAGTACGGCTGATCATTGGTAAGAGCTGGATGAAACCTTGTTATGGGTTGAGTGAAAACCTCATTCAAACTGATGTGTGAACGAGACCACTGAAGAGAGTTGTTGGAAGGCAGGTAAGGGGCCACACCTAAAACAAACCTTCAAAGCCTGCCCAGAAACTAGCTCTGGATGGGCAGAGAGTTGGGTTGCGTATTGTGTGCTCAGGAGAACAGACAAAAGAGAAGTGACAAGAACACATGGAGAAGGAGAGGCAAGAAAGCCGAGCAGGAGCCTGGGAGCACAGTGCAGCCCTGGAACAAGCTAGAGAGCTCTTGGCTCTGATGTGGGCTCAAGAGCCTTGGGGCTGGAGCTAAGAAACGGGTCCTCTTGTTCCTGGTTCCTTCTGCATTCAGAGGACCAGGACTTTGTACATTCCTTGTAAATAAACAAGCTTGCGTAAAAGAAAATACCAGACTCTATCAGTTTCTCCTACCAATGGGAACGTTCAGGGCCTTGAACTTCAATTAGCTGCTTGGGTCACAAAAGGGCCAACAATTGGAATATTTAATACTGTGTTTCCTGGCTTTTGAGTGGCTAATGTTCCATTCAAGTCTCTCTTGGCCTGGATTTAATAAGATTTTTTTCCAGCGTATCAGAGGCAGGAGTGGAGGTGAGGGATTCTTTGCAGATGTGGCTGTGGCAGGAGCTCTGAGGGGAGCGTGAGATCAATACTTGGCTACCAAGGTTTCAGTTGGTTTTTGTTAGATGCGCAAATCTTGGTGGGGGGCGTGTGAGCGGCAGCCTGGAAGTTCTTTGCTTGTTGCTGCTTCCTACCCTGCGCCGGTCTGGAAACGTGACACTGTAGCCAGTAGAGTGAGTGTCTCTAGGTTTCCCCCCTGGCTCCTCGGCCAGAGGGACTGCCACCACCACCACAGACCTAGATGAAGGGCTGGGGACTCCCCGTGGAATTGGTGGGGATGCAAAGCGTTTCTTAACCTACATCCATGGAACGCCCTGTACCCTCAGTGAGGCTGGGGGGGAGCTGGGCTCCGCAGAGTGGGGCTGCAGTCCTGGGAACTGCCCTGCCCCCCAAATTCCTTTTCCACCCAAGCATGGTGGGAAGCCAACCAGAAAGATGAGGTGGGTGAGATGGGAAGGAGAGGCAGGCTGGGGGAGTGGAGGGAACTCAGGAGAGTTGGGGCACATGAGCCATGGGAGCAGAGAAGGCTGTGACTGTGGTGAGGGGACCCAGGGCCTGGTCTCTCTCAGAGTAGCTGGAGTTTTTTGCATTGCTTTTTGAGCAGATAGGTCTTGGAACTAGGCCTGCTTTTTTTGAAGTCTTTGGCAAAATTTCTGTTGCCTTTGCTGGGAGAAGGGTTGGTCCCTAGGAGTCCATGGAGAAGGAAAAAAAATCCTGCCCTGCGTGTGGCCCTCTCCAGCATGCAAAGCTACTCCTGAACATCAGCATTCTGCCTGGGTAGTGTTGGGAACCTGCCGTACACAGGTGCGAATAACAGGAGGGGATGGCAACCTTCTGGTTCTGGAGCTGCTAGATCCCTCTCAGGGCATTGTTCCTGGCTTTTCTGTGAAACCAGGATGGCTAAAAACTTACACTTTGTTAAAAACAAAAACCAAGAGTCTTTCATCATCCCCTGACTCCAGGAGCTGGAGCTTGGGGAAAACCTTGGCTATTGTGAGACATGGCACCACTGAAAGGCAAGGGAGAATCTCTTGACAAGTAGCTCACTGTCACTTGACAAGACTGTCCCTCCTTGAAATAGAGAGAAAGAGGGAGAGAACAATTTTCAGCAGCTGACCTGGCCCCTTTAACACGGAGGCAGTTTGGGGACTTGCAGTCTGCTTCCTTCTTGTGAAGGATAAAGTGTCCATATGGTCACAAGGAAAAACAAAGTGAGATCAGGGTGGTCAACTGAGGCTAATGCGAGGCTAATGTCATCTTACTGTGTCAAGCGAGAAGCAGAGTCCGGGCAGCACCTGTTCCTGCTTTGAGGGAGAGCCGTTTCCCCAACGTTGCTCTGGAGCCCAGCAAGGTGCCCGCAGTAGCTGCAGTTGAGGTACCCGGCTGGCTAGCTCTGCAATCCCCCCTGGATTTATTCTGGATGCTGAAACGAGTTTTTAGCGACTCTAATATCCTTAACGACAGAACCTCTGCTAAAACCCCTGTGCTCAGAAAGGCACAACACGCAGCTGGGGAACAGCATGTGACCTGCTTGGCAGCTGTCTCCCACAAAGAAATCATTAATCCGGTGTACCTGCTTCCCTCTGCCAAAGTAATGAGAAATGCTGGGGTCAGAGGGCAGGGGACAGTGGGGCTGAGGGGCACATGCATTTGGGCGCCCCTGTGTAAATCAGAAATTCAGGGGGCAACTGTTGTTTAAAGAGAAAGCGTTCTCCATCTGGCAGATGGGGCCGAGGCAGGAGTTTCCCTTATCTGGCCAGGTGCTTACAGCCCATACATCTGGATAAAAGCCGTGCTGCTCTTGAGCACATCAGCACAAAGACCATGCAGGTGGTGAAAGAATTAGCTCTGCCGGCGGTGGTTGCTGCTGTTTATATTTACCTACTAAATCTGCGTCTGACTGTGGTTGTTTCCAGCAGCAGGGTGGAGCAGATTTCCGATGGGTTTGATAGTTAATGTTTTGTACCGTCCGCCTTCCTGGATCAGTCCTAGAGCCCTCTGAGCCGGAAGGGGCCTCAGTGGCTCAGCGGTTCCTGCTCTCTTCCCTGGAATTGTGGCAGGGGTGAGTTTTCATTCTCCCTCAACCACGTGAGTTCGGTTGGGTGACGTGCTGTGCCCTCTCCCCAAAGCTCAGTGTGTGAGCAGTTGGATCAGATCCCGGGAACGGAAATCATATTGGGCAGGGCCAAGCTCTGGTCGGAAAGTGCCCTGGGCAAGCCAGGGGGTACCCCACATCGCAAATCAGGCCTTCTGCATCTCAGCCCAACCTTCACCAGCAAACAGCCTGTTCCTGCAAGCCCCGCAGGCCAACCTGGCTGCCTGGGGACCTGGGTCTGGGTCTCACCAGCTGTTGTCGTGTCCTATGTAAATGCACCAGCAACGCCAAAGCTCCATGGCTGCAGGGCCAGGGCTGGGCTTTTCTCAGATGCATCAAACTCTTTCCTGGGCTCCCCCGTCTAGCGAGGCCACCCCCTGCCTGGGGAGAGGGTGATCAATCCAGAGCAGCAATGTGGGGACGTGCTCTGGGTCAGAGGCCTTGGAGCAGTCCCTGCGTGCAGGCTCTTGCCATCATGTCACTAGTACTTCAGCATCCCCAGCCTTACTGAGAAACAAGTGGGTGATTCTGGCTCTTTGGAGGTGAGAGGCTGCCTTTCCCCAGCCCTACCCGCAGGCATCCTCCCAGAAAAGCAATGGGACACTCAAGTGTCCTGCCCAGTGCAGGATTGCTCTCTGAGGTTTGGTCTCCAGAGCTTTGGCTGTTGTTTAATGTCGAGCACTGAAGGGTCATTGATTTCCTGCTGGATTTCCCAGAGCTTCCCCGATACCTACCCTATGTTGTCATGTATTTTATCTCATCTCTGGATACTTTGTTATATCACACACAATTTTTCTCCCCCTGGGGCGCAGGGGATTACTGTCAGACGTCTGGAGGTGAGCTGCGGGCAGCCCACTCTTGATGTGGGAGTCAGGAGGGCAATTTACCAAGGAATGTCAGGCGGCTGATACACGAGACTCTTTAGTCAGATGTGATGTTACTGAAATAGCGCAGCATCGCAAGTTACCAGCAGAATCACAGGGATGTCTGCTACACGGAGCTAAAGTCTCTCTGCAAATACCCTTTGTGATTTCCCTTGGCTGTGAGGTGTGATTCACCCTTCTGGGCAGGGCTGCTCCTGGTCACCATCTATAAGAATTTTCTTATAATTCTGAGCCGCGGTACAGACTATGGGGGTGTGGATTGTAGAGTGTGCTAGCGTGTTACAATCTAACGGCCCCACGTGGTGCGGACTAAAAGGGTCCCAGTTTGCATGAAGCTGAAAGAGGTCGCATTAAAGCAGTCCTGGGTACCTTTCAGTTTGTGCCAGCAGCATCCATGCGGGGCGGTTCGAGTGCCACATTTCGGTGTGCTCTGTAATTGACACCCCTGTTGTCGTGCTGTAGCGTAGTATAGACTGGCCCTGTGTTTATAGCAAGTCAGTGCCTAGTGCCTGACCTGTGCCTGGCTCTCCAAGGCATTACTGCAATACAAGGCAATCAAGAATCGTTGAGCACTTGGAGATCTGCAAGTCACAAGGTCTTAATTAAAAGATCAAAAACAAAAGCGGGGATTCTGATGGAAGGAGGAAGAACACGTCCCTTATTGAAAGGACAACAGGCAGGTGCCAGAGGATGGAATGGGTGGCAGTCCTGGAAGCTGTGTGCTCCCTTAACCATAGTTTGTTCTTGTGTGCAGCTTTGTTGCACTGCTTTAAAGTAAACACAGATTTAGTTTTTTAAAGCCTCCTTGCTTTTGATCAGAAGCCTCGAGTCGGAGGAGATCGGGCATGTCCTGCCTTCCTCTGGAATCCCCCTGCTTCTGTCCTAGGATGAGTTCAGCTGTCAGATGATCAGTGATCAAAAGGGCACACTGCTGTTGCAGGCCAGCTGCTGAGCACGGTCCAGCCCTTCCCTGCTCCCTCTTCACACCCTACACACCAGCCTCTTCTAGTTTTGTTGTCAACTTCTCCCTTCCCCTGAATATCTGTCCTGGCTGATTTTCTCCTCCAATATGTTAGCTTGGCTGAATCTATCTGGAATTTCTCTGGTGCCTCCCCAAGTTTCTAACCTGTCTAGGTCCCTTGGTGTTCTTCCTGTCCTGCACTGGCACCCCGCACCTCCCAGTGGAGCGTTGTGTGTAGACTTCATTATATGCACTCTCCTCCATGCCCTTCCAGACTCTGAATAAACATGTTAAAATATAGAGCTGGATGTTGCCAAGTGACCACATTCATCACATTATTATTTAATAACAATTCTAATACCTAGCTCTTCTACAGCACTTTCTGTAAGCAGATCTCCAAGTGCTCAACGATTCTTGATTGCCTTGTATTGCAGTAATGCCTTGGAGAGCCAGGCACAGGTCAGGCACTAGGCACTGTACAAACAGAACGAAAAGCTGCTCCCTGCCCCAGTGAGCTCGCAGCCCAGTAGCATTAGTGAGTTTTCCTTCCACGTTGTCTCACTAAGGGCTATTCTGCAACCACAAGGCAGGTGTTTTGTAAAGGCTGGGGGAGAGGTTTGAGAATCAGACGGTACAGCCTCTTCCTCTTAACGCTTATTTGTGATTTTCAATAGGTATTGAAATGTCCATTGATAATTGTGACTCTATGTTTTGGGGGTGAGTGATGTGTGTCCGCCCCACACAAGGCCTGAAGGGGCTAAGGGGGCCAGGTGGGCCAATTAACCGCCTAGGCTGCACCTGGAGGAGGAGTCAGGGAGCAATGTTTGTAATTAAAGATGAGGCTCAGCTGCACAGGGACAGGAGGGGCCTGTAGAAAGCCCAGTAGCAGAGCCAAAGGGGACTGCAGAGAGAAAGAGGCTGCAGAGACACTCAGGGTGAGCGAAGGCAAGGTGGGAAGTAGCCCAGGGATACAGCCGTAAAGGTCAGGACTGTGCAGACCTTGACTGCTTGTCGCAGAGTCCCTGGGCTGGAAAAGGTCTGGGTTCCCCTTCCAGCCACTGGACTACGGTGTGATTAAGGGGCAGGGCAAGGAAAAACTGCCTGGGACAGTGGGTCCCGAGAGACTTGACACCCCAGAAGGAGAGGACTACAGGGACCTGCCCAGAGGGCCAAGCCCCAAAGCGGGAGCAACTGAGTCCCGAGAGAACGAGACTGAGGGTGACAGAGCGCAACTGCAGGACGGGGTGTCGGCCTGGCGGAGCTAATCCCCAAACCTGGCCAGAAGGAGGCGCTGTAGTGGTGAGTAGAGCCCCCTGTGATAGGAGAGTAAATCCGACGGCTAAACGTCACTAGCCTCTGCTGAGTAGAGCATATTTGCTAAGGCTCCAGGATGCTGGACTGGAAGTAGCCAAGTTCAAAACATCTGATCTGGGCATGAGCAGTAGAAAATTCTACAGTTCAGACTGCACAGTTATCATCAAACACTCGTACAGATTTCTTGGCTCTCCAAGGCAGCCTTATAGGGAGACAAGCTCTCTGCCTCAAAGCGGCGCCGGTCGTAATGGCACATGCAGTTAGATGGGGAGAGGGGGCAGTGAAAGGTGGCATGAGTTAAACATACAGCACAAGTGAGGCCAGCAATGAGCTGATTGTGACCGGTGATGTCTCAGTGGGGCTGAGGCAGAGCAAGAAGGGAGGGCTGCTAGTGGCCCATTGCTGGGTAACTGTAGCATTGCACTTCCCAGCTTGGCTGGTGAGTAGAGAGACCATGGCAGTTTTATCCCGCACTTGATCTGGGTCGTAGGAGGATCGAAGCTGGATTAGCCGTCCCGGTTCTTCGGGAAGGTTCCAGGTGTGTGTGTAAGTGCCCTAAGGGGATTAAGGCACCTATGGAAGCTTGGCAGCCATGGGACAGTCATAAGTTCCAAGGCCAGAAGGGACCTCTGTGGTCATCTAGCCTGAGTTCCTGGATAGCGCAAGCCAGAGACCTGCCCCCAGGCAGTTCCTTTAGAACTGAAGCAGAACTTTTAGAATAACTTCCAGTCCTGATTTAACAATGGTAATGATCAGGACTGGCTGTTTTATTTAAAGATCTGTTCTCGTTCAAAGGGAATGATTGTGGGGCAGGTCTCTGACGTGTGTTCTGCCAGAGGTCAGGCTCTGATCGCAATGGTCCCTTCCAGCCTTGGGATCTGAGACTGTCCCATGGCTGCCATGAGACCATTGCTCAGTGCACATATTGTCAGCAGCTGGAACATGTTGACTCCACCATCACCATGGAAGTCGGCCAGCGGCTGTGCCGTGAGTGAGGCAATCTATTCATAAACACACGTCCCGTTTTAACGCCATTCTGGGAGTCTCATGCTGGGTGGGGACATGTGCACCGAGGGTAGCTATAAAAGATATGCAGTCGTGCTCTTATAGCATCCAGAGGGCCCAGCAAGGATCTGAGCCCCAGTGTGCTAGGTGCACTATACAAGAAAAGGTTTCAGAGTAGCAGCCGTGTTAGTCTGTATTCGCAAAAAGAAAAGGAGGACTTGTGGCACCTTAGAGACTAACAAATTTATTTGAGCATAAGCTTTCGTGAGCTACAGCATGCATCCGATGAAGTGAGCTGTAGCTCATGAAAGCTTATGCTCAAATAAATTCGTTAGTCTCTAAGGTGCCACAAGTCCTCCTTTTCTTTATACGAGAAAACAGCTCTTTGTTAAACCTGTTTCCCTGCACCTCCCCACACAGACGCATCTCTGGGCAGTACTGTATTGCCTCTAAAGGGTGTTTCTCAAAGTTTCACTAGTTTCTGTTGAGAGTTTTGTTTGATGCGGTGACACAAGGCCCGGCAAGGGATAAGGTGTTAATAAAACCGCCATTCGCTGTTACAATGCTCCATAGTTCTGTGTGATTTGGGGGTTTCACATCGTATTATCAGTGGCAGCTCTGGCTGTAACAACCACCATGAAAAGTCGTCGTAACCTTTTATTAAACAGACAGAAGGAAAAGCAGTTAGAGCCTCTGAAATGTAAAGTATTACGTCAGGTTATCACTTGACAGGACCCCTTATTCCTTTTCCCTTTGGCAGTAGAGTCTCTTGTAGGAAGAAACTGTGTTTGGCAGCCTGTTGACAGTATTAGGAATGGTACTTTTGGGGAAGAGAAGCAGTT
The DNA here is from genome assembly GCF_009764565.3 of Dermochelys coriacea. NCBI lineage: Eukaryota > Metazoa > Chordata > Testudines > Dermochelyidae > Dermochelys > Dermochelys coriacea. The sequence goes on from NC_050089.1 coordinate 2,174,649, forward strand.
AGCTGGGCAGCAGCTGGTGCTCTTGCTGTTCTGGTACTTTCAATCCGATCCCATTTTCTTTAAGACAAAACAAAAGAAACGCAAAAGGGGAGAGAAAAGAACAGCCCAGAGAAAAGGCTGCTTCTGTCTCTGGTGCTGACTTCCCTTGCAGCCTCGCTGCTGCAGAGAAGCACACGCCCAGCCCACGGTCGGCTCAGCCGCTCTGAGACCTGGCAAACCTGTACCATCGTCGGGCTGGTTAAGGTTGTTGCTTTTAGCTGCCTCTCTGGTCTCAGGCTCACCGTGGTAGCCATCATGGGAAAGCTCACTCCTTCCATCCATCCATCGCCAGCCCGCCATCCGTCCCCTGCCTCGCTGTTCAGTGGTGCCTAGTTCCTGTCCAGTCACAGCACATACTGGTGATTTCTATTCTAACAGTTCCTCCTGTTTCTAGACTCTTTCAGCTCGTTGCCATGTCAATCTGTGACTGTACCCGGAGACCTCTTACCACAGTTCTTGTAAGTTAAGCCAGTTGAAACACTTCAGCAAGCTTAAACTGACTGTTTAGTCAGCAAGGGCTGGAGACAATGTTCTGTCACAGGCGGACAGCTTTGAACAACTTGCCTTTCGTCACCTCGGACAAGGTAGAGTGTTGGCCTCTGGACAGCTTCCCCCATACTCCTTCCTCAGGTGTCCTATCCCCAGCCGCTTAGTGACAGTAGCCGTTAACCTTCTCGAATGTGCTTCATTCAAACTGTTTCGCTAATTTCCTGAGCGTGTGTCCAGGATTGATCTGAAAGAGACATAGCTCTTCCTTCACAAGTCAAATGAAAGCTAACTTTTCTCTACGATGATGTAATTGTGGCTTCCCAAATGCAAAATCTATAATCAACTTAAACAGCTACAGTGGGCTAATCCTGCCATCCATTCCGAGGCAAAACACCTTCAAAGTCATTGCAAATCTTGCTGAAGTAAGAATTGCAGGGTTTGCGCTAATTGTTCTGTGAAATTTGTTAGTCTCTAAGGTGCCACAAGTCCTCCTTTTCTTTTTACGGATACAGATTAACACGGTTGCTACTCTGAAACCTGTCACTATTTAGAGTCCATGATTAATAATTAACCCTTATATGGGTCAACACATCACACTATACACTATTACTCTACTGTCTTATAATGACACTGTAGCATGTTGCGTAAGTGGGTCAGACAAGATGATCGGAGTGGTCCACGAATTCTGTTTGTGAGTACGCTTTAGCGACATACAGCAGTGCTATAGTACTGTGAGATGCCGCACTTGTTCATATCTAAAGTTGTGTGATGCATAGGCACCAACCCTGCATGTACCCTGGGGCTGGAGCACCCACCAGCAGCACCCTATCCACTCTCCCCCTCCCCCCACAGTGCCTGCTGCTCACCAGCAGGCCCTGCCAATCAGTGCCTCCCCCTCCCTCCCCACACCTTCTGCCTGCCGCGATCAGTTGTTTCGTGGCATGCAGGAGGCGCTTGGGAGGAGGAGGTAAGAGGAGGGGCAAGGGCACAGCATGCTCGGGGCAGGGGGCGGAATGAGGCGGGGCGGGGTGGAACGGGGGAGGGAAGAGGCAGGGCGGAGCCATGGAGGAAGGGATGGAGTGGGGGCAGAGCTGGGGGTCAAGTACTCCCTGGCATATCGGAAGGGCGGCGCCTGTGGAGTGACATGGTCAAATTGGGCGTTTTAAGGCATAAGAGAGCATCGTGTAATTAAAGGCCATACAGTAGGGTATGGACGGGGGTCAGAGTTAAAGTTGCACATTCCGTATTGTCAGCTGCTGATTTCTGTGTGATTAAATGTTCATCCAGAGCGTTCTGAGAGAGTAGGGCAGCCATTTGGGGGCGTTAAGTTTGGAGGTGCTAGGTGAGAGCTATCGCAGACAGCTGGGAAGTATGCTCCATGATTACAATGTGAATGCCCTTAACCCTGGAAAAGAGAACTCGGAATACAGGAGCTTTTCCTTTCCACTTAGGGGAGGCCGCTCTCTTTGGCCCTCAAAAGTTCTGGGTGTGACACACACACACACACACACACACACACAGAGTAAGGATGGAGATCTGCTTGTCCCAACCCGCTGCTTTTGGACAGAGGGCCCAGCTGATGATTATGACAATCCCATGAGCTCTTTCTTCTTATTGGCCGTCTGTTACTCTGCACGATGGCCTCTCCGAGGGCAGTGTCTGGTCAAGCTTCCATCAAGCTGTGTAGCTGCAGAGTACTGCAGGGTCTAATAAACTGTGACTGCTTTGTGGTGAATGAGCCAAACAGGGCAATTACTGAGTGATCCATCCCACACAATGAAATACTATAATATTCAAATGATAGAACAAGGAGCAATGGTCTCAAGTTGCAGTGGGGGAGATTTAGGTTGGATATTAGGAAACACTACTGCACGAGGAGGGTGGTGAAGCCCTGGAATGCGTTACCTAGGGAGGTGGTGGAATCTCCATCCTTAGAGGTTTTTAAGATCAGGCTTGACAATGCCCTGGCTGGGATGATTTAGTTGGGGTTGGTCCTGCTTTGAGCAGGGGGTGGGACTAGATGACCTCCTGAGGTCCCTTCCAACCCTGATATTCTATGATTCCCTGCTGTCCACTCTCAGCATCTGGCAATCAGAGGTATAGAGACACTCAGAGCATGGGGTTGTATCCCTGACTGTCTTGGCTAATAGCTATTGATGGACCTACGCTCCATGAATTTTTCTGTTGAACCTGGTTATACTTTTGGCCTTCACAACATTCCTTGGCAACAAGTTCCACAGGTTGACTGCGCGTTGTGTGAATTTCATCGGCTGCCTATCAATTTTATCGGGTGTCCCCTGCTACCTGTGTTAACTGAAGGGTTAAAAAGCACTTTCACTTTCTCCACACCATTCGTGATTTTCTAGACCTCGCTCATATCCCCCCTTAGTCGTCTCTTTTCCAAGATGGACAGTCTGTCTTATTAATCTCGCCCCGTATGGAAGCTGTTCCAGACCCTTAATCGTCTTTGTTGCCCTTCTCTGCCCCTTTTCCAATTTAGTAAGTCCTGAGCTACACCCAAACTTGCAGTGAAATAGCGAACACCGCTTTAATTCACTCCTCTTGATTTTGGTGCGGACACTCTGGCAGGTGTCCTAATTTGATTTTGCTAAGATTCAAGCAGCTGTCCACATGCAGATTTGCATTGAAATAACAGCTCTTTAGTCATTTCCGTGCACACTTGTGACTGATCCAGCCCTACAGCCTAGTTACACCGGTGCAAACCCACTGAAGAGATTCCACCGGTGTTAGGCATGATGTGAATTGCAGAACCTCTATTTCTCGGGATGAAGCATGAGAAGGAGAGACACCAGCATAACTCCTATTCCAGGGAAGTTTGCGGGGCTGGGAGTTGGAATAAAATAATGTCTTTACTTGTAAACGTGACAGATTTGATACCAAGATCACTGAGTCACAGCTATGGAATTTCATGATGCCATTTTTAGTCACTTTCTTTAGTAGAGCCACATTTGAAGCCAAAAGGAAGCAAACCCCACAAACAGAATTCTGTTGCATGTCGGTCGGCTTTAGTAGTCACAAACTCCCATTGAGTTAGTGAGGAGTCTGTGAGCAGTTACAGGATACTTGGAATAGTCGAGTGTCTGAGGATAGAGATCAGATTTGAAATGGGCCATTTACTGACTGTCTTGGGAACAGCAAACTTCTCCCTTGTGCCTTGATGAAACAAGCTCTGTGTGTGTGTGTGTGTGTGTGTGTGTGTGTGTGTGTGTGTTGGGGGAGGGGTACAGTTTTCGTCACCAGCTCCAGTTTAGGTTTGTGTTGAGTAATGTACAGATAAATATTCTTGCTCCAGCCTGTGTTTCTGGTAGGGCTGACTAACTCACTCACCATGTTTAGGCATATGCGTGCCTGTAGTAGATTAATTTTTTGATCTGATTAAGATATTCACCACCTAACTGTTTCAAATCCTTTAAGTCTGTAGGAAATGCCAGTGACCCCGAGAGCTCAGAGAACAATTCCAGAGCCAGACAAGGGGGAGAGGTTAGGAACATCTTTACAATTCATAAAGAGATGGATTAAACTGCATTTTCATAGATTCATAATTTTTAAGACCATCTATGTGTGAGGCAGTGGAGATGCTATCTCCTCTCCCCCAGGCATCTTCTCTGCAGTCGGTCTGAGTGCTTGCTGGTCCAGACTGACTCCAGCCATCCTTGATGCTACGGACCGGGTAAGGTGCTGTCCTCTCCCTAGGCCTGCACCTGTTTGTTTGGAAACCTCCACTGAGAAGCACTGATGGAATAATACAGGACCGGCAGAGATTGCAAATGTTGCTAGCCATCCTCTAGTAAAAGGAATACACCTAGTGGTTAGAAGTGAATGAGGATGGAGGAATCTCACTAGCAAAATCCAAAGGTAGTCTTGATATATCACATACTTTATACCTCCCAATCTTTACTTTATTTATCTTTGCACATCCTAGTGAGGCAGGGGAGAGCCATTATTCTGGGGCACAGAGATGCTAAGTGACTTTCCCAAGAGCAGGGCAGGGATTTGAGCCCGGGTCTCCCAAGTTGGGGGCTAGTGCCCTAACCACTGGACTGGTCCTCCTCTCCTGGAAAGAGAGCTGGTGTGGAGCCCAACTGCTCTGGAAGGGATGGTGGGGGGGGGGGGCCCAATTGCAACGTGAAATGCAGGGCTCTGCAGTGTCCCAGACCTGGATAGGAATGGCCAGGGCCGGCTCTCCAGTTTTTGCCACCCCAAGCAGTGAAAAAAACTGCCACCATGGCCGGCAGAACAGAGAAGCTGCCGCCGAATTGCCATCGCGGCGGAAACACTGCCGCCCCTTGCGAACCGCCACCCCAAGCACCTGCTTGGAGCGCTGGTGCCTGGAGCCGGCCCTGGGAATGGCCACCCCTTTCTGCGGGCGCAGGAGAAAACATTGAGTGTTGAGCTTCCTGGCTGTTTCTGCTCCCATCCACTGGTTTGCAGGTTATTTCTGCCCCAGAACCTGGGCGATCGGTGCTGATGGGGAGGAGAAGGGGGGTTGTGAGCTACGGGGGCAGTGGCAAAGACTGAGTTCAGGTATGGACCAAATTTTAATCCAGCCTCTAGCTGAGTAGCTCAATCCAGTTTTTAGGAGGGCCAAATCCCTGAATTTAGGTCAGTGAATCCAGCCTATAGAGGGACACAATTATACTGTCAAATCTCTGTCCTGCCCTCTCCTCCTCCTGCGGTGTAATCTGAGCATCTCTCTGGGTGCAGCAGCAGCTCAAAGGCAAGGGAGCCCCTGCCTGGTCCTTTGCTAGAAGCAATGATGAAAAGCTGCACAATCTCTGCTCCATTCGGGCTGTACCAATGAGCTGGGTGGGTTACCAATGCCACTGTGTCTTTGCAACAAGCCATTAAGGACGGCACCTTGCAGACTCATAGCAAACGTGTCTGGGTCCAACTTCCTGCTCAGCTCCGAGTGTGGCATGCTGCAGCAATGAATTTTCTGCCTCCAGTTTGCTGGGGAGACAGTTACGCATAAAAGGTCTGTGGTCATTTCCTGAGTTCTGTGAGCTCTGCAGTGGAAAGGGTGACCAGTCTGTCTCCCACCCCTATCAGGGTGTGGGGCTCTCAGATGAGTGGCAGCTGCTCTAGCCCCTGGAGATAGAAATGTTGTCCATCTGATTAGCGGCTTTAAATATCCTGCACCCCCCTGGGGAAGCAAGTAATCTTGATTGTACCCGGGGTGTGTTTTCCTCCACTGGACAATGTCAGCAGGTTCTGCAGAGGTCTTAAGACGTCTTTCCTGTTTGTGGACCAGAGCTGTGGTGGTGGAAATCATGGCACTCGTACTCTGCCTGCAGTCCAAGAATAACTGGGCAGCTCGACTAAAACGACCAGCGGTGCAAAAGTTGGTGGTGACATTTCAAATTGTTGTTGTCAGGCTTCAGATTTAATGATCTGCTGAGATGGACGAGAGGAGTTTGTGCCGGTCTTCAAACCGGTCCTTCCTGCTACTGGCAGACTCCTACAGCTCTGCCTCTGTTTCCCACAGGAAAGTTTTATTTCCACAACCTTCAGCGACAGCTGGTTAATTCCCATTTTAAAAGAAAGTTTATAACATGTAGGGCCTGACGGGGCAGCCTGTGAATGCAGCTGCTGATCCCCACTGAGTACTGGCTCAAGGCAGAGCCTGTTGGGGAAATGGGCAAATCTGTCCCTTCCATGCTTGCTATAGTCAGGGAGATAAATGAAGATGTTAGTAGTGGGGATTACCATAGGCACTACCAGAGCAAGAAGCGACCAGTGATCGGGGGAACTGTGCGATTGAGAAACAGTGCAGTCGGATAAGAATGCCATTTCCTTGGAATGTGTAGCATGGCTGCTCAGGTCGGTCCCTGGAGCACTAGAAAAAGCTGGTTAAACATACAGACACTCATTAGCTTCCTGGTACCCCTTCCTGAAACAGAGCCACGGTTCGGAGAACTTCTCTTCTAGCACATATGGTCAAACCCCTCCCATCTTGTGAATGGTGGAATCCCCTTAATAGGCATGGAGAATAAATGGACAAACCCCAGGTGAACTCTGGGCAAGTGGGCAAAAGTGCTTGTGCAAGTGCAAGTGGGCAAACAGTGGACAGACTCTCCATCGCTGACGATGTTTAAATCAAACTGGATGCTTTTCTCAAAGCTCTGTTCTAGGAATCCTTGTGGGGCAGGTCTCTGGCCTGTGTTAGGCAGGAGGCCAGACGAGATGATTACAATGGTCCCTTCTGCCTTGGAATCAATGAATGAACCGACCTCCAAACCTGTAGCTGGGAGAGAGCTTCCCTGGGGTACGCTGGCAGGGGCGTGGCCATACTGTCCCCTTCTCTGGGAGCACTGAGCCGGGATTGCATGTTAGGCTCCATGGCTTTTATCCTGTGGCTGTGTGGGAGTGTGGCCTAGGCACTGATTGGCGTTGGTCCCATCATGGCGGTTTTTCCATATTCTGTACTTCACCATCTCCCCTGGGAGCCGGCTGTTTGCTAAATGCCAAAGCAGCTGCTCACGTCTTGAGAGCAAATAGAGCTGAGCCCTGAACTAGCCTGTTTTGGACTCTTGATCAGCTGTTATCTGCTGATGGGGAAAGGTGGCCTCCCTGGCACTGACTGGAAGTCAAGAGGTGTAGTTTCAGTTCCCGCCCTAGCCACAGACTCCATGTGCACTTGGATCAGTCACTTTATCTCTCTGGCCTCAGTCCCTCCTGTGTACAGTGGGGATGATAATCCTTCCTTTCACCCTTCATTTGGTCCATTTAAACAGTCAGTTCTGTGGCACAGGGCGATCTTTCGCCATGTGGCTGTATGGTGCATTGGACCAGGCTTCCAGGGACTGTCGTCATAAAAATAACTGTCTGAAAGGTTGATACAACTTTTAGCTTACCACTGGAGCTGCGGATGAGTGTCCTAACTAGAGTAACATGGCAGAGAGAGATTTACTTTAGGGATTTCCCTATGCTGAAACATTTGCGGACTCCAGTCTGTGCACGGGGAGCCAGGTGTCACTGCAGAAAATGAGACAGCACTGATAAGGACTGAAAGAGCCCCTTAGCTTTCTCTCATTTCTTCATGTAACGAGGATTTTAAATCTGAGACGAGAACGCTTCTCCTGAGCCGTGGTTATTCTTGCGAAGTCGGGAAGTGCAGCCTTTCCACTTTTCCTCCGCTGTTCTGTGCCTGTTTATTCCTCTTGTAAGTATCAATGTGTAGGTCAATGTTGTGAAATGTGGCCCTACAAGATGGGCCCTATTGCAGACTTGCCAGAACCTTCCCTTTGTATTTCCTGACTTGCATTTGCCATATTAGATGAATATACGTTTTTGGGGGTCTAATACATTGAATGTGCCTGTCATGGGGCATGCCTGCTCTACAGGGGCTGGGGCACATGACTTATGAGGAGAGGCTGAGGGAACTGGGGTTATTTAGTCTGCAGAAGAGAAGAGTGAGGGGGGATTTGATAGCAGCCTTCAACTACCTGAAGGGGGGTTCCAAAGAGGATGGAGCTCAGCTGTTCTCAGTGGTGGCAGATGACAGAACAAGGAGCAACGGTCTCAAGTTGCAGTGGGAGAGGTCTAGGTTGGATATTAGGAAACACTATTTCACTAGGAGTGTGGTGAAGCCCTGGAATGGATTACATAGGGAGGTGATGGAATCTCCATCCTTAGAGGTTTTTGAGGCCCGGCTTGACAAAGCCCTGGCTGGGATGATTTAGTTGGGGATTGGTCCTGCTTTGAGCAGGGGATGGGTCTAGATGACCTCCTGAGGTCCCTTCCAACCCTCATATTCTATGATACAATGCCCCCTGCTGGCCAAGTGTGGCACTGCAGGCACTCCCTGCCTCAGTTTTCTCTCACCCAGGTTTTGTCTTCTCCTGGAGATTCACACAGCTCAGTTCCCCAGCTCCAGTCACTCTCAGTTCAATCCCTTCTCACGGTAACAAGTTCAAACAAACACCAAGTACTTTCTCCCCACATGGGCTCTTTCCACTCCTTTCTGGGTTATCTTTCAGGCTCTGGCTCTGGAATACAGCCCTGGCTCCCAGGTTCCTTCCCTAGAGTCCCCTCAGCCTCCTGCAGAGCCTAGCACAGGGCCTTTGACGACAGCCTGCCCGCTCTCCAGGTTTCCACTCTGAGTTCGAGCCCTTTTAAAGAAATCACCCAGCTAATCAGGTCTGGATGGGGATGGGGATTGGGGTTGGGGGGGATGGGAAGGGGTGGAAGGGTCAGTTCATCCAGCACAGCAGGTGTGGCTAAACTCAGCTACCGTTAAAGGGACATGGCCTCATCCTCAGATTTAGGCAATTTACTTGCTCTGATCTAGAGTGAATAAGTCACTGGGAAGATTTCTGCTAAACGCCTTTTAAATCAGACCTATAAATATTCACTGACAAAACTATAAGAGAGAAATGCAGGTAGCAAAGAATTTCCCATGCAAAGCAGGTGAGTTATGAAGCAGCATCCAAACAAACTGCCCGGAGCAGCAGCAGCTCCTCTGTTCCCAGCCCTTCTGGTTGGACTGGCGGAGAGCATGCAGGAACTCCTGGAGCCAAGCGTTAGCAGGGTAATGAAGCTAGGATGGGAAAGTGACTTCTTAGGGTACAGAACAACAAGCTGCAAGACGGGAGGGAACACTAGAAGGGTGCTTGTTCTTTCCCTCATCCGAGACACACAGAACATGTCAGAAAGCGATGAGTGTTGGCTTGATTACTCCGTTCTGTTGCACCCATTGAGTTCTAATGTGTTGATACGGATCTGTTCAAAGAGTGCAAATGCCACATACAAGGACCTGAAAACTGGCCACATGGAGCTTCCCTGTGCATGGCCCTGGTGCTGCGGGAACAGGTTGGTAATGGGATCCTTGTCCAGCTTCCTTCTGCTGGAGTAGCTGTGCCTGTGTGCACTGTAGCTGCACACCATGAGCCCAAAGGCCGGACATAATAAAAATCCCCAGTTCCTCATCCTAGCACAGAAATCGGAGCTCTCAGCCCTCCTGATTCACAGCATGAGCCAATGACTAACTGCTGGCTGGGTTAGAAAGACACTTCCCCTGTAGGTGGGTTACTGTACAACTGTCCTTTCCAGAGCTTTGACACGTTCCTCTGAAGCAGCTGGGGCTGGCCACTGCTGGAGACAGGATACTGGGCTAGACGGACCACTGGGTAGATGTGCGCTAGGGCAATTCCTCTTGCCTATTCTGTGGGGTCTCTAGCATTGCTGGATCTCAACTGCAATTTGTCTTCTGAGTCTGTTGCCCTGACTTTTCTTAGAACTCCATGTAACGCTGTTCCAGCCAAGAGAGTGCCCAGTGCTAGCGATATATAAACAGATCGCTGCCGCTGCTGACTTCTGCCTGCTAATGCACCAAAGCTGCTGTTTTTAAATGCAATTTGGCGTCTGTTAGAGCTCTTAGTCTGAGAGCTTGTCGACACTAGAAACGCTGCAGTTTAGACACTAACGGGATGGGTTCTCCCCCTGGCATAGGTAATCCTTCGACCTAGCTATCACCTCTTGGGGAGGTGGAAGAATTCTGTCTATACCAGGGGTTACGTTGGCTTAACTGTGCTGCTTAGTGTAGACAAGACTTGAGTGCGCATTAGCAAAAAATGACTGTCCATCACCAAGTGTGTGAAATCGCCCCTGAATTAGTACTGCAAATGGTATTATTCAAATTGATCTCACTCCGAATGCATTTCCACAGCCCACACCCATAAAACTACATTCTAGTTCATCACTTTGAGTCACCTAAACTTTTAGGTGAGAAGTGAAACTTCTCTTCAGAGCAGAGCACGAGCTTTCGGTGCTGTGCTCTCATGTACACATGCCTGCAGCATTAAGGGTCTGCCTACAGCTGATGCAGGCTTGGGTGGCCCGGCTGTTTCACTGCAGTGTAGATTTCCCCACCCAGGCTGCCACCTGAGTTCTGGGGCCCTCCCACCTCGCAGGGCCCTAGAGCCTGAGTGCCAGCTTGAGCCTAGAGGTCTACATTGCAATGAAACGGCCCCACAAGCCTGAGTCAGCTGTGGATGTCTAATTGCGGTGTAGACATACCCTAAAGGGACAAGCTGAGTGGATGGCTTCTGCCTCTACTGCCCCTCTCGTCCCCCTGCCCCCCCCCCCCCCCGGCCACCCGTGGCTGAGCCAGGGAACTGATGCAAAGGCAGACTCAGGCCTGCAGCTTAGTGGCCCGAGGCCAAATTTTTAATTGAGCCAGTAGTAGCCCTGTACTTTGGCCAGGCCAGGGAGCATCTGGAGTAAGTTTGAAAACACGATGCCAAACTGGGATAATCAAAAGATACCTTGGAGCAAGGGGCTGAGCTGCAGAGGAAGGACAGTGGCACAAGTCAACAGCGTTAGCAAGTCTGGGATACGATGAATGCACTGACTAGTTGTGGCCTCCCAAGGAGAGAAACTGCTGGCTCCACCGCAGGAATTAGCGTCTGACTGTACTGAGCGTGTGCTGTAGAAAATTCCTAAATCTCTGCCACAAGTACCGGTTACAGACCAACACACGGTGCGGGTTAGGGGCTCATTTCACAACCTGCATAGGAGATTGCCTAGCCCTAGCCAGCTCCAGCACCCTCATTCTTCCTTCATCCACGCCCCAATGGTATACTTTCACCTTGTATTGATCCGAGGTGTGATAGCCCCAGCCCTGTGGCTGCCCATACTCAGACACCCAAGGCCTGGACGGTACGAATGCTCTGCTAGCTGGCCTGGTGGTCCCTGAGTCTGCACTCGAGTGCATGCTTTATGTCGTATCGGTTGTGGACTCTCTCCCTCCCCAGGCGTCAAGGATCCGCAGGATGATAAGCTCTGCTTGAGGGATTCTGGCACAGGGGCTGGTGGGGGAGAAAGGATGTAGACTCTGACCTGCACTCTGAAGAGGAGGGAATAATTGAAGGGGGCATTTTTGAGTCCTCCCCCCTCCTCAGTGTCCCCTGGGCTGAAATTTTACATTGCCAAGTGAGGGGGGGTGAAGCCATTTGGTTAATGAAAATCAGTGCTCCAGGTGAGGCTTGAACTCACAACCTCAGCATAGCTCCCCTCAGCACTGCCCATAAGTACTGTGCGCTAACCAATTGTGCCACTGGAGCACCTGTTCATTGCTCTCCTCCCAGGTGCCTTGGTTGATAAAGGCAAGGAGTGACCCCAAAAAATTCTCAGTGGAGTTGAGTGAGGGTAGAGACAAGTGTTGGTACTCGGTGGGGTGGATGTTATTTCTCAGTGCTACGGTAAATAATGCATGAAAGTCACTCAGATGAGCACTAAAAAGTGAAATGCAGTGAAATCCAAACATCAGAAGGGTACATTTGAAAGGAGAAAAGAGATTTCTTGTTCAACTGAAAACCTAACACCTCTGTGTCGTGCTTCCTTCATACGATTCACTGAAAATGTTTCTATTTAGGACAAATGCCATTTTTGCAGCATATGGGACAAATCAGAAGTCCTGTGTTCAGATAGAAAGGCCCTTCCAAAGCTCCATCGCATGAGGGGCTAATGTAGACCTTGTCTGTGACCCTGGTGATCGAAGGGGGACTGTAAAGCAGAGCAGATCAAACTTTGGAATTTCCATCCCAGAGGAAACTTCAATATTTGTTTCTGTCCCAAATTGGGATGAAAAGCTGAAGTATCGAAATCTTTCGTGAAACAAAACATTCTGAAAAGTTTTGATTTGGGAGTGTTCAAATGTTTTGTTTTTTTCCCTTTGGCTCGGTTCACCATTAAGCTGTCTGCCTGAGCCACCAGGGCACCTTGTGGGATTGTAGTTGGGGTGCTTCATTTCCCCCATTCTCGCCTATGGCCAGGCTCCCCAACCAGACTACATCTCCCATGATGTAGTCTTGTCACAAGACTCCCATGATGCATCACTGCAGCTCAGCCAGAAAGGCAACCATGAGGCATCATGGGAGATGGCACTGCAGTAGCTCAGGTGAACACAGATTAACACTGGGCTGAAACTAAACATTTTGATTTGATTGAACAAACCCCACTGTTCCAATTCAAGATGACCTGACCCAGCATGAAATACTTTTTGATTTTTCTGATGGAACATCAACATTTTCAGCAAAATCAACCCTTTCAGGCAGAAAATCTTGACTTATGGAAACCACATTTTTCACTGAGAACATATTTTGATGGAAAATTCCCACCCAACTCAAATATGAAGGTGGAGGGGAAGTGGCTGTGGCAACAGCTACCTAGTAAGGGTGTCCTTTATCACACCCAGCTGGTTAGTAAACTGGAATGGTCTTTGGCGATTCGGTCCCAGTGGCTTGATTTTGTCTGGAATCCTTTGTCTGTAAATCAATAAGAGACTCCCGAGGGAAGGGACTGGCATTTTGCTGTAGGTGAGAGTGTTGTCCATTTCTCCCAGCTGGTGACTGACCACTGGTCTGTTTAGATTGAGTTGTGAATATCTTTTTTTTTTCCCCATTTCAAGCAAGCTACGTGCGAATATAAGTTTTGCCCATGACATTCTCACATGGTTAGAAAGGAGCAGTTCTACAATGCTTATTGAAAAAGTGCCTCTGAGTCTCTGTGCTGGCTATCTTGGGACAACTTGAAGTTATATCCCAGGGGAAATACAAACTAGCTCACTAAATAGCTACATGATGATATGCAGTGCTTATTCCAGAAATGTTAGCTAATGCCCCAGTGAACTCTGTTATAAATGTTTTATAACATTTAGTGTTCACTGATCTATCTCTAGCATCAGAGAGAGATTTCTGGGTCATGCTTTAGGACAAAATCAATACAGAGCCTAATAGAAAAGGTAACGTAATATAAAATGTCTAATGCCTTAATACTCTAAAGATAGAGGGCCATGGTGTAATGAGAATCAAGCCCAATATGTCAAAAATATATTGCAAGGTGATGCACATAGATCAACTTTTCTATTCATTTGGATTTAACTGCTTGTGCTCGCCTGCACTCTGTATGTCGACACTGCAGTCCGAGGGGTGACTGCAGCAAATGTTGATAAACCCAGGTTAGCTTTGGTCTAACTAGCTTGAATAACAATAGCAGTGAAGCTGTGACCGCGTGAACTAGTCACTCAAGTACATACCCAGGGTCTGGGACAGCCTCGTATAGCCCATGCTGCTACGGCTTCACTGCTAGCGTTATTCAAGCTGGCGCGGGTCTGTCTACACCTGCTGCAGTCACACTTCTGTTTGCAGTGTAGACTCACCCAACAGTGTAATGCTTGCTTCCAAAGAGGAGTTAAGATTGCACATAGAAACTCAAATTTTCTGGCTTTGGGGGACTTTAACTCTGCAGTCTTAACGTTGCATTAATGTAGGGATTGATTATTTATTTAGTTATTTATTGCAATATTAAGGCTTCATTTACCAACCTTTCTAATGATTGAAAGTACTGCATGGGAAAGGAAATGTCATGGACATGTGTACTGCCCGCTTGTGGGGTAGCTGACATGCCCTTGCTAAGAGTTAGGAATTCCCTCCTGGATGCGGTCAGGGCTGGAGCATTAAACCCTTCTCAGACTGATCTGAAATCTCTCCGCGCAGGACTAGGCACTGGTGAAGTTTTGAGTTTTGAGCCAACAATGTGACTGAATTCTTTTTTTCTAAAGCTCCAGTATGTCTCTACCCCCTTTCCTACTGTCCAATAATCCTCAAGGCTGCATGGATTTCCCTTCCCTTCTTCCAGTAACAAAAAGTTCATTCTCTGGTTAAGACACATCTAGTAAAGCTTCACTTCAGAGCATGGCAGAGTTTTGAGCAAATGAAAGGGCTACAGTGGCAGTGATAAATTTGGGACAGGCCATCTGGAGTAGTGGTGGGGCTGCTCTGGATCCTGCATGTAGCCACAGTCAGACTCAAACAGACCACGCCTGGTATGGAGTTCCACAGCCAAGGTGCCACAGACAGGAGTGTTGCCCTTGCCCTGGTCCTGACCGGACTTACAATTCAGCTGCTACAACCTGAAATATTTACATGCTTGCTATCCCTACCAGATACGCACTGTGATAGGATGTCCCTATAAGCAAGGCTACATAACACTGCTTGTGTAAATGTAAAAAGGCTGGTTCTATAAGTGGAGGTAAGACGAACCAGACTGATGGGTGCCATCAGACTACACTGCTACATTTGGTCCAAAAGGCTGTCAAACCAAATGATCAAGTTGTGTGTGCTATTCTGCCCCCCCCCCCCCCGCTTGCATTCTGTAACCTCCTCCTGACCTGCCACCTTGGACTCCCAGCTGGGAGAAACTTTCAAAAGAGAGAGACTCCTGGTGGGGGGGGGGGGGAGAGAGAGAGAGAGAGAGAGACTGCTGTACAGTACTGTGTCCAAAATATCGCCAATGGGAGAAATAGAGAGAGAACCAACCCTCTGGTGGTCTGCGAGCAACATGAAAGGGAGCAGAGCATGGCTCAGAGCAAGGCTTGCACAAATGGAAGCTAGGTGTTTTCATCACAAATATTCCCCTGCTTAATCTTCTCAGAGATGAAGTGTTTTAGTCCTTTCCTAATCCAGCAGCAAGAGCCACTGGTGTGTGTGTGTGTGTGTGTGTGTACTGTATAGAGATTATAGATGGCTATATGAACCTCTTCCTCATCATTGAATGCAGCCACCTCTAGATTGGGGTGGGGTGGGGGAGGGTTTGAAGTAGAATGTTGCATCTAAAGGAAATTAGTTGGGGATTTTGACTGCAATTCTGGAATAGCTCCCTGAGGCATCTGTTGGTTCCTAAAGAGGTTCGCTTCCTCCTGATGTGCGAGTATGCCCAGGGTGAGAATGGTAGGAGAGCGAAGGCTGTGCTCCCTGCCCACATCTTTTGTGGGCATTGAAAAGGGGTTTGTAGAGTCCCCAGCATTTGACTAGTGTAGCACGGGTCAGATAAACGCTAACTCCTTCTCCTGCATACACAATCCTATTTCCCTTCTTGGCCCCTGTCTGGCTTCAGTAATAATGCCGCTCAGACCAGACGCCCTTGTGCCCCCATGTTTCATCACATTCTGGGTCCTATTGAATCCAGGTAAATGCCATCCAGCAAGACAATGTGCTCCCAGAACCTCAGGGATCCCCTAAACCTTCTCTCTTACCAGGACTTGGCCTCCACAACCCTGCTTGCTCTGGTCTTGGCTTTCAATTTGTTCCCAGGAGCTTCAAGCTTGTGTTTAAATCCTTTATAATTAAATTGTGCCTCACAGACCATTAGGGCAGTCTCAAGTGCAGCGATTTTACCACCATCTTCTGGATGTGCAGCAGCAGCCAGGTCTGTTGGAGAATTGGCTCTTTGCAGGGAGTCTAGGCTGTGAGGCCCCAAAACCTGACCTTGTGGAGGAGCTGCCTTGTACCTGAACGTTCCTTGTTGCTCTATTGCACAGTACGCATAAGCAGTTTCCCTGCTTTAGCTCATCTAAATAGCCCCCTCTCATCAGAACAAAACACTAAATGTGCTCCAGAAAGCAAATAGGAATTAGCTGGAGTTTGGCAGGTGGGGGCACCTCTCAAATGCACCCTCTTGCTAACTACTGTTTGTCCTAGGCATGAAAGAAAAGGATCTGCAGTCTTGTGTGTGATGCCTGCCTTGATTCCCACATAGCCAAAGAAGGCTGTCTTAACCAGCAGAGTCTGATGCTGTTAAGGGGATTGGTGCATTTCTTCGTTCATTGGGTCTTTCTGCTGGAATCTAAAAATAAGTGTCCAAGCCCTCCCCTTCCACGTGTAAATCCAACATAATGAGGATTAGTGGATCTCATCGGTGGAAGACTGTTCAGAATTCACAAGGCCCCATCCACAGGCTGGTGGGATGTAGCAGGGCATTAGGTGCTGCAATGTGGAAGGGCTAATAGTGAATTAATGCCCCACCAGTGCTCTGGTATTTCCCCTATGGCATCTGTCTCGTATTTTGCACATGATCTGTGTTCAGGATTGTATTTATACTGCTGGGTGCCCAGATTCCCTAGCCAAGTTAGGGCCCAACTGCACTAGGGGCTGCACCAGCATAGTACAAGAGAATCCCTGCCCCCAAAAGCCTATAGTCTTTAGCTCCCCAAAGATCACCCTACTTTGTGTATTCTAGGCACCAGTAAGAAACGGGACATGTCCAAGCTTAAGGCACGTTCACAGCCCAGAAGAATCATGGCTAGATACCACAAGCCAGCAAACCAGCTTTATGCTGCTGAGTGGCATTCAAGGCCTCTACCCTGGCATGTTCAGAAAAGGTGACCTCCGTTTAACAAGCAATACGAGATCATAGAATCCTAGAAGATCAGGATTGGAAGGGACCTCAGGAGGTCATCTAGTCCAACCCCCTGCTCAAAGCAGGACCAACCCCAGCTAAATCAGTGCTGAAGGGAAGATGGTGTTGCTGTTGTTTTGTCTGGATATCCACCTATTGATCTAATCTACCATAACTTTTTATGCTGCTGCCCATCACCACAGTATCTGACTGCCTTCCATGTAAAGTCATCAGCCATAGCAAAATGCCTAATGGATGGATAGCAAAGGTGGAAAATCCATACCCAATACGAATAGCCCTTGGCACTGAAAACACAGGCTCTTTCTTCCTCTGCCCCATATCTGCGAACTGTGTAAGCTCTCGAGAAAAGGACTAAGGCCCTTGGAAACTGCATAACAGACAATAACCACAGAGCTTGTCAGTGGAGAAATAACGTCAACAGCTACGGACTGCGAAAGGTTGAGCTGATGCATGCAGTGGGTTTTCTCTCTGCCTGCATGTGTCCAGTCTGCCAGTCACCCTGGTATCTCAGTTGTGCAGAAGTCTGTAGGCCAGTCTCTGTGAGTTCTGATGGGATGCTCAGGAAGTGGGTGGGGGAAATGCCACCAGTTTTTTCTAAGTCCTGTAATTCAAAAACTGCTTTTCCAAGAACCTTAATTAAAACCCAACCGAAGCACTGGTGCAGGACCAGTTCCCAGCTGGTGTGATGCTCTTGCATTAGGGCTGGGGTGAGTGGTGTTTTCGAATCGGCATTAGACTGGTAATTTGTCTTTATATCCTTAACGACAGAGTTGCTGCTTGGGGTCCCTAACCCCAGTATGGGTGATGTAGCGAGTTCCTCTGAGAACCAGAATGGCCTCAGTTGTCCACATATGCTGCCTCAGCGTCGCATTAACATAGGCCTTTGCTTTTAGCACTTCGTTTGCATTGCTTTGTCTTACCTGTGCTGTTGGTTGCCAGTGGTTACCATTCCAGCCTGCATCTTGTGGGGAGTCAAAGCCCAGGCAGGAGTGGTGTGCTACTAACAGAGAGAGAGTCACAAGGTCCAGCCTAAGCCTTCTCCCCAGGCTGGGCTTGCCCGGGGGTTCCTGCCTCAGAACTGCTCAGCCCACATCCTCAGTCCTCTGTCTGGGCTCTAGAGCATTCTGGCTAGAGGGTTACTTCCACCTCCCTTTATCTCCATGAGTAGAACTAGCTGCACCTGCCTCAGGGAGGCTCACTTAGACCTCGTCTTCTGTAGAAAAGGTTTGATGGGGTAGTTGTACCAGTACAACTCTACTGGCAACCCTCCTAGTGTAGAGACAGATTATACTGGCAAGGGTGCTTTTGCCAGGATAGCTTATGCCAGCTCCCAGAACAAAAGAAGCTAGGCCAGCGAAAACACTCTTTTACTGGTATATCTGAGGCTATGTTAGGGCTTTTGCTGGTGTAGAAATGTTGTTTTAAAAAAAAAATCACTCCCCAGCCGACACGGCAAGTGTCAAGTGTAGGGTTGGGCTCCGTCTCTTTCAGGAGGATCCTCAACAGCAGCTCACAGGAGGGGATGGCCAGCTTTGTACGCTGCCCTAGAAAAGTCAGCCAGCACGCTGATGAGGAAAAGAGGTTGAGTCCCAGGAGACGAAGGTCCTGGTGGTGTTCGTTAAAAAGCCACTTGCTAATCGAGTTTCTCTCTCTTGGGTATTTTCTGTGCAAACCCCCCAGGATTCTGTGCCTCTTTGCTGTACATTCTTCAAGAGGGTGAGATGCCATGGAACTGCTGATAATACATGTAGAAGGGAAATAGTCAGATCCATCCGGAGGCTCCCCTGTGTGAGGTGAGTTCCAGCTCTGCCCTGCCCGGAGATTGTGTTGGCTGGAATACGGCTGGCTCTTTGGAAAGTTAAACGCAGCCTGGAATGTGGGGGAGATCCTGAAACTGACGCTTCCAGTTTATTTCAGTGGATGGCTTCCCACACTGCCAAGAGAGATGGGGGAGAACCTGTTTGTGGAGCTCCTTCCCCGCTCTCTCTAGTGCTCCCCTGCGATTGTTTCCCCTTTGTGGTGGGGATCCGCACACGAGCCTGTACCCCAGCAGGCATGATGCAGGAAGCTGACTGCTAAGAGCAATGGTCCTGGGTGACGGATGCTCATCACTAAGCAGCGGTCACAAAATAACAAGGACCATCGTGCTATCCTAGGAATGTAGCTAAAATGCAAGAGAAGGCAGGGTGTAGCAGATGGTCTGGATGGGCACTTAGAATGCACAGGTATTTAGCTACATATACTGGAGTATTGTTTTTCAATGTCTGTATCAAAATTTGGTATGAACTGAGTAACAAGTTGTGATCAATGGTATTGTTTCCAAAAGGCAAGAAATAGAATATGCTCCCAAAGTATCCGACCACCTTCCCCCAAGTCTTACAAGCTTACACAACCCATTTTTATTGCCATTTCATTTAAAATTAAAAAAAAATCTCAGGTATGTTTGGCTGGTCCCATGGAAACAGCATTCTTCTAGCTCCTAAGAGCAGATTGTGCAAACTGACAAGTGGAAAAAGCCATGCATCCTGGAAGTTTTGTGGCATGCAAAGAAGTTAGCAAAAACTAGTGAATATTTCACCAACATTTTCCCCCTCCTCCCTCCTCAACCTCTAGTTTTATCCCACTGTTTGCCAGCTCTCATGTGGGACTTAACAACCCTGTCACATCTCATTCCAGCAAGAAGCTTCTAAACATGGCAGTTTTAATAACCCCAGGTGATGGCCTATCATCACATGATGAGTTGTAATCAATAAATCATGTGTGAGATGTGGCTATGTAGGCCAACTCATATCTACGTTTCAATGTCCAGACTGTAAGAACATTTCTGAGCTTGGTTGCTGAACTGTTCCACCTCCTCAGTGCCTATTTAAGAGTTGTTCTTGGCTCACAGCAACTGCAAGAAAAATCTAATTCCATTTGTTTCAGGCAATAGAAGGCAATGGAATGAAGGAATTAACTGAAATCCCCTCTTGCCAAATAGCCCTTGCTGCCATCTATGGCTTTGCTAAGCAAGTGTGGAACTTAGACCATTTGCAAAACAAACTGCCTGTCTGGTTTAAAAAACAAAAAAAATCCGCATGAACGGTGGGAGGCAATTTCAGTGTTTATCATGCGCCTCGCAAGATTTGATATTTTATTTTAAAGCCCTCACTCCTGGAGTCACCTGAATGCATGAGAATCTCAGCTTTTTTTTTTTTAAATGAAAGTTTGTAGCCTTCCTGTGGGCAGAGAGCTGGGAAATGTGAATCTTGACTTTTCAAGCACCAGAGGAGAAATCAAAAGTAGTTAATCTTAAAAAAAATAAAAATAAAAAAAAAAATATAAATATCTATCTATCTAT
The DNA here is from genome assembly GCF_009764565.3 of Dermochelys coriacea. Taxonomy (NCBI): domain Eukaryota; kingdom Metazoa; phylum Chordata; order Testudines; family Dermochelyidae; genus Dermochelys; species Dermochelys coriacea. The sequence goes on from NC_050089.1 coordinate 2,194,735, forward strand.
CTTCGTGATTTTTAAGCCAATCTTCTGATTCTTTTTGCCCGGGGGGGAGTTGACTCATGATTTTTTGGGTGCTTGGGGTTGGCAACCCTGCGACCAGTTTTGGGAGTAATGGGGGGAGCAAAACTTCGCAGATCTACAGTTGAACATTATTTGGAGCCAAAGTGACCAGAAGCACAATCCTAATTTGCAACTGCCCAATGCACTCAGATGTTCAGATTCTCAAGGAGCACTTGCAGCTCCTGTGGCCTCCAGGTAAAGCCCCAGATGCTCACTGGATGCAACTTAAATCAACCATTGAAGTCACTCAATTTCTAGAAAGATTCCTTGATTTAAAACAAGTTGAGGCTTTGTAAAACTAATGTGAAAACTTGCAGCTTTAGATTAAATGTATAATGAACTAAATATTTCTTTTCAAAGCCTCTCCTGATAGGGTATCGTCTTTTGAATTTTACATAACTGCTACAGGTAAAAAACAAAATATTAAAGATGAAGGCCATGAGCCCGCAAACATTTAACCCACTGCGTTCCTTTACTTACATGAATAGTCCTCTTGACGTCACTAAAATTAATCTCGTGCTTAAAGTTTAGCATGTGCATAAGTATTGGTCAAAATTGTATTTTTAGTGGCATGAAACCTTTGTAACTTCAAAACAACTATTGCTCCAGTGCTAACAATGAAAAGTGATCTAGACTCTGCAATAACTGTGTTAATGTAATGAAACTTTTTTATACAGGCCAAAGTTTCCAAAAATAGGAGCCTGAAGTCCTAAACTCGTATTTAGGCACCTAAAGGTAGGGATTTCTCAAAAGTGCCTAAGAGTATGTCTATACTGCAAAGAAAAAACCTTGGCACCAAGCCTCAGAGCCCAGGTCAATTGACTTGGGTTTGCGGGGCCAGGCTGTGGTGCTTAAAATATCAGTGTAGACATTCCCACTTGGTTGGAGCCTAGGCACTGAGATCCTCCACCATCACTGGGTTTCAGAGCCCAGACACCAGCCCAAAGGGGAATGTCTATACTGCTAATCTTAGACCTGCGGACCATGCCCTGCTAGTCCATGTCAGTTGACTCGGGCTCTGAGCCTCAGCACTGCGGGAATTCTTTGCAGTGTAGATATATTCTCAGTGACTTAGGAGCACAAATCCTATTGACTTTGAACTGCAAACCTTGATGGAGGAGTATAGCCTGGTGAAAGCATTTCAGGTGTTTTGGCTTGTGGAAGATCAATCTATTGGAAAGTGATGCTGGTTGCAAATACAGCGTGGGCTCTTTGTTCTCCTTGTTTTGGGTTTGTGGAGGTCTCTCAGTAAGGAAATGAACAAGGCCCTGGACATTGGGTGGCGTGGGGTGTTTTGGTAGAGTTAAGCATTTTAAGTGTGAAACTTTAGGGGGAAAAAAACTCTATATAAATCTGAAATTCTGCTAGGAATTAGGAAACTAATTAAAGCAAGAAGTACAAACCATCCAAGTTAGCAGTTTGACTCTCAAATGGGAAGAAAGTAAAGAACCAGTGACACATATATAAAAATAGAATCATAGGACTGGAAGGGACCTTGAGAGGTCATCTAGTCCAGTCCCCTGCACTCAAGGCAGGATTAAGTATTATCTAGACCATCCCTGACAGGTGTTTGTCTAACCTGCTCTTAAACATCTCCAACAATGGGGATTCCACAACCTCCCTGGGCAATTTATTCCAATGCTTAATCACCCTGATAGTTAACAAGTTTTTCCTAATATCCAACATAAACTGCTCTTGCTGCAGTTTAAGCCCATTGCTTCTTGTCCATCCTCAGAGGTTAAGGAGAACAATTTTTCTCCTTCTTCTTTGTAACAACCTTTTGTGTACTTAAACTGTTATGTTTTCTCTGAGTCTTCTTTTCTCCACACTAAACAAACTCAATTTTTTTCAAACTTCCCTCATAGGTCATGTTTTCTAGACCTTTAATCCTTTTTGTTGCTCTTCTCTGGACTTTCTCCAGTTTGTCCATATCTTTCCTGAAATGTGGCTCCCAGAACTGGATACAATACTCCAGCTGAGACCTTATCAGCGTGGAGTAAAGCAGAAGATTTACTACTTATGCCTTGCTTACAACACTCCTGCTAATACATTCCTGAACAAAAATTGCTTTTTTTGCAACTACATTACACTGTTGACTCATATTTAGCTTGTGATCCACTCTGACCCCCAGATCCCTTTCCATAGTACTCCTTCCTAGGATTTCCCATTTTGTACATGTGCAACTGATTGTTCCTTCTCAAGTGGAGTACTTTGCAATTGTCCTTATTGAATTTCACCCTATTTACTTCAGACCATTTCTCCAGTTTGTCAAGATCATTTTGAATTTTAATCCTGTCCTACAAATCACTTGCAAGTCCTCCCAGCTTGGTATCGTCCGCAGACTTTCTAAGTGTACTCTCTATGCCATTATCTAAATCATTGATGAAGATGTTGAACAGAACTAGGCTCAGACCTGACCCCTGTGGGACCCCACTCAATGTGTCCTTGTAGCATGACTGTGAACCACTGATGATTACTCTCTGGCGATGGTTTTTCCAACCAGTTATGCACCCACCAGATAGTAGCTAGGTTGTATCAGATTTATATTTTTAAAAATTTTTAAAACTCTTCACACTCCTACTCAAAACCACTGAAAACCAGGCTATTGGGCCCGACCCCAGGACTCCTTCAGAATGGTTCAGGAGGGGGCAAGGTTATTCTATGGAAAGCAGCACAAGGCTACAGTAGGATCGTAGGGTGTGCTGGAACTTCCTAGGAGAAACTCTGCCTGACGATGTGGTTCTGTTGAAGGTAGATCTCCAAAGGCGTTAATGACTCTAGTGTTGTTTCAAGCAAGCCTGGTGAATAGCACCCAGGAATGCAGGGTCCTGGAAGATGACTCAACCGCTTAGGACTGTAAAGGTTGCATGTTCCAGCTGGGTTTCTTATGAAAGTTCTGAGTTGCTTCTGGATGTGGGTGCATCTGGTCCAGTGACCTATTCTGCATTCATTAGTTTAGATAGAGAGTATTTCACTGGGGCGTACTGGCAGGCTTCTAGGGAGTTTGGGGCAAGTCAGCTGCCTGTTGAAGCTAGTGTCAGACACTGGCACAGCGGTTTACAGGAATCACAAGAGACTATCACCAGTATGGGAAAACAAATAGGAGCTGGTGTTCTGCATGGTGACCACATGGCCAGGGCAGCTTTGCTCCTCCTTCATCCTCTGAGACTTTGGGTACATCTACAGTGCAATAAAAGATCCACGTCTGGCCTGGGTCAGCTTATTCAGGCTCGTGGGGCTTGGGTTGCAGGACTGGGAATAGCAGTGTAGATGTCTGGATTGGAGCCCAGGCTCTGAAACTCTGTGTAGGGAGTGGGTCTCAGAGCCCGGGTTCCAGCTGAAGCCCAAACGAAGCCTAACTGCTGCTGTTAGCCCACAACCCAAGCCCCATGAACCTGAGTCAATTGTTCTGGGTTCTGAGACTTGAGGCCCTGGGTTTTGTATTCCAGTGTAGACAGACCCTTTGTGTCATGTTGTCATTGATGGCAGATCTTTGCCTGAGGATGTTAGGAAGCATTTGAAGTAGTGGTAGTTTATTGCCGGCCATTCAAAATATAGTTGTCATAAGTCATTTGGGGGTGAACCAAAACAATTCATTTTTTAATTTTTTTGGCAAATTGAAAAGCTGAAAACAAATAGTTTCAGATTGAACAAAATGTTTGCTTTTAAAAACTCAAAATGTTTTGTTTCTGTTTCAACCCTATTTTAAACGTATTTAAAATAAAATTAAATGACACACACAGTCCTTTGGAAACAAAAAATTGAAACATTTTAGAAAATGACCAAATGAAATGTTTCTGGTTTTTCAGAAGTGTTAGGTTGTTTTTTACTGAAACCATTTGGTGAAATTGACACGAATTCAAATCATTTTGATGTTGCTGAATCTGCCTTTTTTCCCCAGAAAGAACTTTATCTGAAATTTTAGCTCCGCTCTGGGTGGGGATCTTGTAAACAATGAGGGCCAGCTGCTGTAATCCTTCCACCCTAATGTGGGGAGTTGTTGCTGTGCTCCTTGTTCTGCTCTTCACAGCTAGTGCTGCACCAAGGTGGTTTGTGGGGGAGGATGGGGCCAGGGCACTGCCCACTCCACAGAGTACTGCCATTGGCGATACATGCACAGGGTCCTCGCACCCTGAGTGCATGTCTTGTGCAGAGTCACGCTGCAGGGAGATGACCTGTACCTTTCCTCCACTGCTCCCCATGCACCTGCATGTGCACGATACGCCCCTGCCTGTCAGCCTGGAGACTGGGGGTTTCTTCCATCCTAGTGATGCCTTTATGCATTCAGGAGAAGGTGTTGTATGCGACCCTGGCTGCTTCTGCAGTGGCACAGCTGGGTCTGCAGCTCCTGCACCATAACCCTTTGAGGAAATCCTCTCTAGTAGTAGGAACGCTGTCAGCATCGCAGGGAGGGATGCTCAGGCAGCACCCGCCTGTATCACTGCATGGGCTAGTGGGTGGAGCAGTGAAGATGTGCAGAAGCCACTGCCCTTGGGCAAGGGTCTCCCCTCTGGAGAAGCAGTGATCTCCACCCCGCTTGCCTTGGCCTGGTTCCTCTTGTGTAGGGAGCTCCCTTTTTGTTTCTGCCCCTTATTCCACATGATGAGTTGCCAGGCTGGGCCTATCTGGGTGCGCTCCTGCGAGAGTTCTTGGGGAGGGGCAGGGCTCTTGCTATGCCCAGCGAAGGGAGAAGGTGCGCAGTGTAAAGAGAGCCTCTTGGCTCCTTGTTGCGCTGTTCCAGGGTGTTGCTGGGGTGTAGGACTCCTGGCCACAGAACTACCGAAGGTGCAACACCTGTCCTGTTAAAGAGAGTCAGGTTACTTTGACAACGGCTTTGTATTCCAACTTGGAGATTCAATGCAACTCTAGGGAAAGCCACCATCCCAATGGCATGGCCCAAACTGTCCATATCTGTGAACTGTCCTAGCGTTGGCTTGGTGATGTATTGAGTTTATTAGACTTTGTTACAGACTGTCAAATGCTCACCAAACAGCCAAATGAATCCAAGGAATTGTCTTTTTTGCCAACATTTCTCAAGCAGGAGGAGAACGCGTTCAGAGTGTGCTTGCTGCCAGTTGTTCAGAGTTTCAGTTCCAATAAGTGTGGTAAGAGCAGGAAACTGGGAATCAAAGAGCAGGAGACTCAAGCTATGACCTTGGGCATCTGGACTAGAAATTAGAGATGGGAAAGAACTTTCCAGTCCCATCTAGCCTGTCCCATGAGGGCCTGAGCAGTACTGTTCTACACACCATGCTGGAGGAAGCTTGAAAAGCAACATCTCTTCCCTCTTGCCCTGAGAGGGTCTGGCCTCTTTCCACCCCATCCACAGGAGGATTCTCCAAGCCAGTGGTTAGACCAATTTTGGGGACAGGGTCTCCTGTTTCCCTGGGATCTAGATTTACAGGGAAACCTCTCCTGTCTTTGCTCCTGCCCTGCCAGACACATCACATCATCAGTTAGGGCTGCTGGCCACACAGCAGGGATAACCAGGCAAGGCACTGGGTCTCTGAATACTGTGATCTGTAGGCTGAAGGGAGACGCTCTCTCATCCCCCACCCATAATGTGACAGCTCTGGATGTGCCTCCTAGAATCAGATTGGTTTCCATTTCCACCATATTGCTTTGCTAAGCTGACGACCAGCATGTCCATGGTCAACTCGGTGTCTTTCGGCGTAGCTGCTTTGGAAGGGTCTCCAGTGAGTGACTGAAACCTGCTCATGTAAGACTGGAGGACTGTTCTGCCCCTTGAGCTTGTGCATCCAAAGAACATCTGACCATGCTTGTTCTCACTGGCCACAGGGCAAGTAGGAAGAGTATTCCAAACCCAGTGTGTTGGTGAGAACTTAAAACAAGCAAACCCAAATTCTGTCATTAGCCCGATTGCCAGTTTAGTTACAAAGCATCTGTTTTCAGATGGTGAATTTCCTTGAATGATGTGACCCTCTTCACATAACATGAGAACCAAGGGTCACCCAATGAAATTAATAGGCAGTAGGTTTAAAACAAACAAAAAGAAATACTTCTTCACACAACGCACAGTCAATCTGTGGAACTCCTTGCCAGAGGATGTTGTGAAGGCTGAAAGTATAACTGGGTTCAAAAAAGCATTAGATGAGTTCATGGAGGATAGGTCGATAATGGCTATTAGCCAAGATGGTCAGGGACACAACCCCAGGCTGTAGGTGTCCCTAAGCCTCTAACTGCCAGAAGCCTGGGTCTGGACGACAGGAGATGGATCACTCAATAATTGCTCTGTTCCGTTCATTCCCTCTGGGTCACCTGGCATTGGTCACGGTCAGAAGACGGGATACTGGGCTAGATGGACCATTGGTCTGACCCAGTCTGGCCGATCTTATGTTATGCTCCTTTGAGTTCTCTCCCTGGTGAATGATACATATGGAGACTCCTATGTTGAAACATCAGAGATGGCCACAGCTGGAGATGGGACAGTGGATGGGGTGATACGGAGAATCCTGCCTTAGATGCCTGGCTGGTGTCTTGCGTGCATGCTCAGAGTAAAATTGGTTACCAGATTTGGGGTCATGAAGGACTTTCCCTCCCAGGTCAGATTGGCAGGGACATTTGTGTTTTTCACCTCCCTCTTCAGCATGGGACTGGGATCACTCGCTGGGCTCATCTGAGCCTAAAATTATAGACCCACAGGGCTAGAAATGTCATCTAGTCTAACCCTCTGCCAGGCTGCAGGATTTGTTGTGTCTGAACCATCCAAGACAGATGGCTCCAGCCCCCTTTTGAAAACCTCCAACAACCTCCCTAGGCACCTGTTACATCGTCCTACTCTGCTTACCATTAGGAAGTTTTTCCTAAGGTTTATGTCTCACCTGATCAATTCCTTACCATTGCAGGGACCACGGGCATTGGTGGCACATTGGTGTTTCTGGTTCTCTGCCTGGGAACTGTAGTGCTTTGGTCTAACTGAAGTTATTGGGTCAATGCCGGGGTAATTGGGTGAAATGTAATGACCTGGGCCATTAGACTAGATGGTTTGATGGTCCCTTCTGCCATTAAACTCTGTGAAACTTGCCCTGTGGTGTGCTTTCATCCCAGTTGTTCTGTGGAGATGAGCACAGCTGGGGCTCCTGTTCGCAGGGAAGGTTGAACCTTGCTGTTCCCCTGTAGGGGATGTGACTTTCAGACAGTCAGTCCCCCTCTCCTAGGGCAGGGGTGTTTGGAGTGGTCCATGGGTCCAGAGGATGCTCGCCTCCAGGCAGTGCGGGCTGCTTGTGTGCAGGGAGGGGACTCTCCATCCTCCTCAGGGAACTGCTTCAGGAGTCAGTAGTTTCACTCTCTCTCCATGTAAAGGCATCTGGTATGTTAGCCCCACGCTGCTGGGGAGTTTCAGTATTTAACTTGAAATCTGGCCAGCAAACTGGGAGCTGCTTCCCTTCTTTTCCTGAGGGAGTAAATAAATAAAAGGGCTGGGAACAATAATGGGAAAAACCTCACTTCCCAGGCTGCCCTACTGTGGAGCAGCTGAGCTCACTCGCCGGTTTATTTACAAAGCCTCTGTTCGGAGACTATTAATCTCCGGTGCGCGAGTGAGTGATATGGAGACTCCAGTGGTGAATTATCACTCTAGCGGGGAGGCAGTGGCTGGGTTTCGATGTCAGCCAGGAGCATAACTGGCTCTGGTAAGCGACATGCTGAGAGCTACCTCCGTGATCACAGCCATTATAGTCTAACCCCACTGTGACTCTTGGCAAGCTGCCAGTACAGGAGCTGCCAGGGAATGGCCATTTACTAAGAATACTATCAACCCGGGTCCATCGTGAAGCTGACAGCGGATGGCTTCCTTGCCAAACGCCTGCTGAAGGCTAGCTTCAGACACTTGCCTGCCCACACAATTGTAAAGAGCCCGCCTTGTTAGCCTAGTGGCCTTTCCCTCTTGCTGGGATTTCTTAAGTTCTTATGTTCTTACAATGGAGTTAGCTATTCTTAGGCGATGAGTCGTCCACCCTAACATGCCCAGTGATGTTAGGCTAATTTCTCTCAGCCATACGTAGAGAGGGTGAATCCCGCAGCTTTCCTCAGGGGAGTCAGAGTTAATGAGAGCCGAGTGGACTGGAATTGTGTTGAACCTTGACTTCAATGTGCAGCTCGGTCTGTTTGGAGGTGGAGACGATTCCCTTACATTGTTCAAATTGCCTTGTAGAAATCTTGGAATCTATTGTCTTCCTGAGAAACTAAGTTATCGCCCAGCGGCAGCACTTCCTGCCTAGGAGCTGCAAGGAATGGTCAGGAAATGTTACTTGTGTCTGGGAAAAACAGATATCTTAAGAAGTCTAAAAATATCCAAGCACATGTGCTAATGTTTGTCCTGTGAAATATGAAGAATTTTGCAGTAAATTCCGAAGTCATCGCCGGATGTTATATGCTTATTTGGAGGGACAGTCAGCGCTTACGGCACAGTTATCAGCTCCTTGATGCTAGGTTTAGTGGGTTGTGATCCCCTCTCTCTGGAATCACCAGCTTCTTTCTGTGTCGCGGAGCACCGGGATGCACTAGTGAAATTGCAGGGGCAGAGAAACAGGTTCCATTGTGCAACTTCACTGCGTTTTCCCCCAAACATTTTAACCCCACCCACTCTCTTGGAATAGTGGCTGTGTCTGCAAGCCAGGCTGTGTGTTTACATTGCCATCAAATTTAGTTCATAGAGCTTAAGGGAAGAAGGGACCATTAGATCATCAAGTCGGATCTCACAGGCCCTTACCTTTCACCTGGTTACTGCTGAACTGAGCTCAGTAGTTTGTGTCAACTAGTTATAGTTAGTCCAGGTCAATGCTAGACCCCTCCCCAGGGACTTACTTGGACTTGTTACACTGACAATGCCAGGTTTCAGAGTAGCAGCCGTGTTAGTCTGTATTTGCAAAAAGAAAAGGAGGACTTGTGGCACCTTACAGACTAACAAATTTATTTGAGCATAAGCTTTCGTGAGCTACAACTCACTTCATCGGATGCATTCAGTGGAAAATACTGACAATGCCGTGTCTCTATAGGGTTTATATTGAGCTTGGTAGTGGAGTGTACAAACACTGCTTTTTTGTAGTGAAGACCTAGGCTAACAGGTGCCTTTGGCAGGGAAAACCAAACCCCAAAGCAACAGAACAAAACCAAGCCCCTTCTATTTCATTGAGTGGGCTAAAAACCCAGGTTACTGAGGCTGAATGATCTCTCCTGCCTGGCGCAATGCTGAATTTCCTTTAAAAACCCAACCAAACAAAACTTGTAACCGTTCTCTTCGCTTTGGGCCAAGAGCTGCCCCGACGTGGCCAGAGCTGGGTGGAGGGGCTGATTTTTCCCTCATTTCAGCTGCCCGAGCCAAGCCTGGTTTGACTTAGCTGCAATTAGAACGATACGTTGTTCTGTGGAGCACTGAAAGTGAAATCTCCTCTCTCTGTGGGGGAAGAGCCCTTCCTCCATTTCCCTGTCATCCTTTCCCAGACGACAAGGGACTAGAACAGAGGTGGGCAAACTATGGCCCGCAGGCCACATTTAGCCCGTGGGACTGTCCTGCCTGGCCCTTGAGCTCCTGGCCAAGGAGGCTAGCCCCCTGCCCTTCCCCTGCTGTCCCCCCTACCCCACAGCCTGAGCTCGCCATGCCACCAGCGCTCTGGGTGGCGGGGCTACGGGCTCCTGCTGAGTAGCATGGCTGGCTCCAGCCAGGCGGCGCGGCTGCTAGACATGCCGCTCTAAGCAGCATGGTAAGGGGGCGGGGGGGGTTGAATAAGGAGCAGGGAGTTCCAGGGGGCAGTCAGGAGACAGGGGGCAGTTGGATGGGGCGGGGTAGTCGGGGCGGGAAGCAGCGGGGGTTGGATAGGGGGTGGAGTCCTGGGGGGCAGTTAGGGATGGGGATGTGGATAGGGGTTGGGGCAGTCAGGGAGCGGGGGGGTTGGATAGGGGGTGGGGTCCGGGTGGAGTTGTTAGGGCTGGGGGGGTCCTGGGAGGGGGTGGTCAGGAGACAAGGAGCTGGAGGGGTTGGATGGGTCGGGAGTTCTGAGGGGGGGCAGTCAGGGGGCGGGGGCCAGGCTGTCTGGGGAGGCACAGTCTTCCTTACCCGGCCCTCCATACTGTTTTGGAACCCCAATGTGGCCCTTGGGCCAAAAAGTTTGCCCAGCCCGGATTAGAACGAGCGCTCCTCCCAAAGCCCATCCTGGGTGGGGTGTCTCTTCTCTGCACGGAGCAATCTGCGCTTTGGTGAAAGGCTGTGTGCTGCAGTCCCACTCATTGTCCGTGGGAGTGAAGAACTCCCCAGTGACGAGAGCTTGGAGTGGCTATCCGCCTTGCGCTCCAACCTCTAGGATGCCTCTTCCTGACAAAACAGCAAAACGCTGCTCAGAGCCCTGACTGAATTAGGGACACCACTCCAATCGCCCACAATCTGACCATCTTTCACCAAAGCTGCCATTTCCAGCCAGTGGAGCTGGCGCGGCTGGCAGATGCTGGCAGTGTTCCTGGGCCTTGTGTAACTCGTATACCTCCTGGTTGTGGTGCTCTGTCATGTATAGTGGCACCGAGACCACTTTGAGATGAATGAGTCTGCTCTATAGCCGTAGCTAAGTGTCATGTGGCTTTTAGCTCATGCAGTAGAGGCTCATGCATTTAGCTCCAGAGGTCCCAGGTTCGATCCCGCCCAACAACCACCAGGGTCTACTGGTGTTACACTTGTATCATCTACCTCTGTGTTATGTCGGACAGAGCCTCGCTGTCAATGCATGCAGAGAGTAACCCCCCAGGGGAGCCACCTCCCCATTGCCCTCTGGGAGGAAGGTCCTTCTTTGCCATACACCCTCCTCCCATCTCTCTGTGCTGCTCTCTTGGCAGTCCTCTTGTCTGGGGTTCTCTGGATAAAGGAGACCTGTGTTCATGGTCACTGTCCCTGGCTATCTTTAATAGGACCGGCTGAGATATGGAGGGTGATGCATGCACATCCAGTTTAGGTTTCTTAGACTTTAGGATGAGCTAGATTTGTTGATACCATTTCTCCATTCATGTGTCATAAAATATCATGCTTGAAATTACTCTAAGCCCCAGAGGTTTTATGAAGACTGATGGTTATGCCCAGACTGTGCAAACCTGGAGCCTGGTAGCTGCACTTAAAACAAGAGACTGTGATGAAATTGCTAGACACCACATGCCTAGGTATTGGCTCTGGGTGAAACTGCACCAGTGCAGAGGGCCTGCCCCAGGCCTTGTGAGAGGGACCTGAGGGATGCATAGGACTGGAAGTGGCCCTCTGCACAAGGGGAAATTTCACTCTGTTCACCCCTGGCGCCCTGGCAGTGACTGAGAACTTGTCTATATGGGAGAGCCTGACCCGTTGGACTGGTCTAGTGAACCCAGGCTAACCCAATCCCCAGTCCGGCAGGAGAGAGACTTTTCCCCATTTAGCTTAAACCTCTTCTCAAGCAATGGACACTAGGCCACAGAAGGCCCTCTCCCACCAGCCTCCTAGGCCATGCCTACGCTACAAAGCTAACTCAAGTTGCGTGGCCATACAGCCGCCACAGTTAATACATCGCTTGTGCGCATGCGTACTTTGCTTCTTGTGTCAGCAGTGTGTGAACTCACCAGGTGTGCTTGTACCGATACGAAGTACAGTGCACCGCGGGTAGGTATCCCAGTGTGCAACTCAACATCATCCAGCACGCTGTCTTTTGGGAAGTGTTGGCAATGCACGATGGGGCTGAAACAGGTCACGCAGGGGTGACTGGGAACAAGGGACCAGCTTAACAGTTTGCAATTGTCTCCATCACGTAATGTCATCATCTGCTTCAATCATTCTCGCTCCATTTTTTTTTAAAACCCCACAAACCCACGTTTCCCCCCCACATTGCTGTCCGCCATCTCTGACAGACTGCCCAACTCTGCACTGTTGTTATGAACGTTTCAAGCACAGGGCGCATGGTCTTGAAGCATTTGCAGAGCTATGCGAAGAAGCGAATCAGTGAGGGGCATGACGCTTCCTTGGAGACAGATTGCTGTGGGACATAGCGAGAACCAACTCGAGTTGTTGGTGGCTGTCACAGAGCAGCTGCAGGTGGTGGAATGCTTGTTCTGGGCTCGAGAAACAAGCACTGACCGGTTGGATCACGTCATCATGCAGGTTTGGGATGGTGAGCAGTGGCTGCCGAACTTTCGGATGCGCAAGACCACGTCCCTGGACCTATGTGCAGAGCTCACCCCAGCATAGCTACACCAGACAGAAAGCTGCACTGAAGAAGCAAGATGGACAGCTGTAGCAGGTCCTGACTTGCTGCACAGGTGGATCATGGTCATCCACCATATTCCTCCTTCCTCATCCATCATCACCTCCTCCTGCTCCTCCCTGAGGGTGCAGGGGTACGTATGAGCAGATAATGGGTGAGGAGCTGGGAGCACATGCTAATGTGCAGATGCCACAGCCAATGGAAGAGTGAATGCCCTGTTCCTAGGACACACTAGGATGTATGAAATAATGGAGCTATTAATTTATGGCTTAGTGCCATGACCTGACCTGCTGGAGCAGTCACATAACTGATCCATAGGGGTGGCAGGTAATCAATGCCCTTATTAGAGCCCTTTATGTAAATGGGAATGGGCTTTGGAAACATATTGGAAACCCAGTGCAGAGAGAGCACGTGGGCTGTTGCTAGAAAGCCAGCTGCTCACTGTCACAGCGGATCTGACAGGGTCAGTTTTTTTTTAACTCTTGTTTGGAAGTGGGCAGAAGGGCAGGGCAGGGATTGGACTCTAACAAGGGGTTCCTGGTATGCTCAGCTAGAGATCAGCCCCAGGGAGAGCCTGTTTGGATCTGGCAGCGCGGCCCAGAAACGTTTTAGATGTGACTGAGTGACCCAGCCTCTCTCTGATGCTAGAGGAAGCAGACGCAAGTATATCTCCGGCTGTAGCTCTCTGCCTCTCCCCTTCCAACAGTGCACTATTGACCTCTCTAGTAGATTACTTTCCAGCTGATCCTCCTTCTGCAGTGTTGGAAAATAATCTCTGGGCTGTAACTCCAGCAATTAAAGCAGCTCTCTTCAGTGATGGGGCGGGGGAGAGCAGCGTTCTCTCTGGGATGCCTTTAAGTTCCGAGTGTGACTCAGGGATGCACTTCCATCCCATTAATATTCCCCCACGCTTTGCTTCTTGGTTGTGTCGTCGCCCGTGCCTAATCCAGTGAGCATGGCCTGTGTTTGCTGCAGCGGTGAATGTGGCAGGGACAAGCCGCCTTTTGCTTTGGGCGTTCTCCATGGAAACCAGCTGTCTGTTTGCAGCATTAAAATGCGGGGTGAGGGGTCTCAGTAATGGAGCCCCCCATAAATAACCTCAACTGGAGGGAGACTAACAAGGGGAAACTGGATGAATTTTAATAAATTCCAGAGAGGAAGGCGGACCTGCATGGTTAAGGCCAGACTGGGATTGAGGAGACCCCCGTTGAATTCCCTGCTCTGCCTATGTGACCTTAACAAGTCACTTAATCTCCATGCACCTTGGCTGCGCGATCCTTTTTCTCCCACCCTTGGACTGTCAGCTCTGCGGGGCAGGAACACCATCTCTTACGGACCCCGAGCTCAGCTGGGGCCTCTCGGTGCTGCATAGTAATAAGTGAGTCTAGAAAATAACAATCCAATGAGATGGAAAGCCTGAACATGCTGAGAAATTGGCCCTAGAGGGCCCAATTCACATCCTCTGCATAGATATGATACAGATCACAGACCAGTTTACATCTGAGCCTCTCTGGGAAATGTTTCTATTCCAGGCCATGAGATCTAATGAGAGAGAGAGAGAGATTGAGCCTCGCACCGGGGAGATCTCTAGCACTTGCACTGGAGATCAGATTAAGCTAATTTTAGAAGGCTACTAATTGCCGTTGCTCTGACAGGCAGCACCTTGGAGGACGGAGCAGGGAGGATTAAAACTACAAAATGACTATTTATGACTTGTCCCAATACTGGAAACCCTGCAAGTGGAGTCGGGTCCCCTGCCGGATCCCTGTTGTTGGCACAGATCATTTGGAAGCCTCCGTCCAAACAACTGGTCGGGCTGTGGCCTGAAACACTGAAATGAAATTTAACACCTGACAAATGGCAGCAGAGCGAGTGGAGAGATTTCACCCAGTCCTATTATGGTCTCGCTAGACTGGTCCCATATAACTCGGTGCTGGGACCGGGGCAAGTTTGGGAGCCTTAGACAGGAAGAACCTTTGGAAGAACTTATTTCCTGCCATTTGAGAAGGTGTCTGTGCCTTGACATGCCATCTACAGTCTCCCAGGTTTATAGACATGTGGCAGAGGCACTAATGTGCTATCTAGGAGAGTGGGCCCTGCTGCCTAGATTGGGCATGTCTAGGCATGTGGACAACTAATAACTAAAAAGTGGCTCAAGCGAGGGCTGTCAAGCTGGGGCTCAAGGAATGTTTATTTGTAGACCACCTTCTACCACTCAACCAATTTTTCACATGATTAGGTTGCTCTTGTAACAGCCAGAAAATTGGTGTGAGATAAGGTGGGTGAGATAATATCGTTTATTGGAGCAACTTCTGTTTGGGGGAAAGATGCTTTCGAGTCACACAGAGCTCTTCTTGAAATCTGAAGGCAAGCTCTGTGTAGCTCGAAAGCGTGTCTCTCGCATCAACAGAAGTTGCTCCAATAAAAGATGTTACCTCGCCTGCCTTGTCTCTAATATCCTGGGACCGACACGGCTACAATTTAGCAAACCGAAAATTCAGGGGTGTTTTTGTCCACTCCTGTCGTCATATTGAGGGGCCATGTTTAGACCTCATAATCCCCCTCCCTGGCCCACTTTCCCCTTTAACTCTTCTGCAGGAGGTGTTTAATGTTCTGATTGCCTCAATGCAATGTTACTCTGCCTGTTCTCCAGCTTTTCTCTCTGGCTGTCTGGAGGAGGGAAATCTGCCTGAGCTGGGCACTGAGCTGCTCCATTCTCTGTCGGTTCAGGGGGTGCGTCTTACTCCAGGTTTCCCTTGTGAAGAGCATTGTAAGTTCTGTGATGCAGAGTCCTCGTGCACATGTACCCAAGCTCCCCTCTGCAGCCCAGAATGAAGTCTACGTCGGCTGAGTCATCTTCTCACATGCTGCCCAATGTCACCTAGTCCCTCCCTCCAGGGAAAGAGGCCATTAGGTGCATGCTAAGGTGGACAGTCGTATGAATGGTCCTGGAGCTGGCTCTTCTGTTAGTCCCCTTTGATGGGGTGCTGTCATCAAACCTTTGGTTCCCTGGTGTGAATAGCCTTGAACTCATTTCAGAGGTCACCCCACCGAGTCCCCAGCTATGAGTAGCAGGAGCATGTGCAGAGGAACTGAGGGGGTTTGAACCAGCTGCCTAGGACTCTTTGCATTCTTATCAGCGGGAGGAAGAGGCCAGGGTAAGGCAGGAACAACCAGCCGGAGGAGCCTGCGGGATGCCAGTAGATGGGAACGAGACTTAAACAAATCTAGATGCTTTATCAAACAGGCCATAAGTGCAACTTCCTGTTGTTGTCGTGAGCATTTCCAGGGCTTTGTTTTTTGGCGGGGTCCTGTGGAAATGGCTGGTTCTGATGTCAGAGCTGTTCCTGTGTGCAGGGAAATGTCTTATTCCCATTGTCTTGCATCCTCTTACCAAATGCTCGACCTCGAGAGCCCGGAAATCCTTCTCTTCTGAAGACAGATGGCACATCCTTCGGCGCTCCTGAGGAGCACAAACATGTAGCAAAGACATCTTGTGCTATTCTGGGGTGCAGGAGCCCCAAGAGGGAGGAGCCATCATTGCTCTTGCATTGCCACCTGCTCTTGTTGCAATGATCAGATCCAGTCTGGAAGCAAATTTGGTTTTGCTAAATTTATTGGGGGAAATGGCTCAGCCATTGGTTAAGTGGGAAGGGGACTGAGCACTGAATGTGGGGGTTTCAGATCTGTGTGCCTCTGGTCTTGACCAGTGTTCCAACTACATGCATTATTTGATGTGTAACCCATACATGTTTGAGGCCCCTGTTCTGCAGGGTGCTTAAGTGCATGCCAAATTATCCTGCAGAATCAGGGCCTTGCAGTGGCTGGTAACTAATGAGACCTGCTGACTTTGGGTATGAATATTTCTCTTAGAAAAGCAGCAAATATTGAGCCAGCAGCAGAAGGGGGTTAGAGAGGGGTCAATCTCTGGAGACTTGCTCGTGGAGCTAGGTGAGAGCACTGTTTGCAAACTGTCAATGCCATTTGGCCCATTGCGTATTGGCCAGCTAACCAATCTGCTCAGTTGCCCCATTCAGGTTCAAATAGCTTGTGAAACGGGGCTTCCAAAGATGCCTGGAGGCTTCATTCCAGGGTCTATCTAGCCCATAATCCTGTCTGTCAGTGGCCAGGACTAGCTGCTTCAGAGGCAAGTGCATGAGCTCCCTGGTGGACAATTATGGGATAACCTGCCCATATGGGATGTTTCTTCTGACTCCAGGCCACTAGTGGTGGGTTGTGCCTTGAACTATGAGGCTTTATGTCTCATGTAACTTTTGTCCTGTCAGTTTATAACCATGGATGTTCTTAGATATAGATATAGATAGATATGATTCTGCATATGAGCCGCCTTTCTGATATTCTGTGGTCAGGGAGTTTCACCAGCTAATTATATACCATGTTAAAAGTATTTTTGATCAGGTTTGAATGTTGCCTTTCATTTTCAGTGACTGTTCTCTTGTGTTTGCATTGTATTGGGAGCTAAATAAGGGTGCCAGTGTTCTATCCGCTGTCACTTATTTTGTATGTGTCTCTCATGTTCGCTTAATCTCTAAATTAAACAGTCCCAATCTTTTCCATTCCATCACATGGAATTTTTATGGCCCCTATAAATTCCAATGTTTACACACATCCAACTGGAGCATGTAACATGACGTAAACCACCTTGCCAGGTTCCAAGAGGATGGGCAGGAACGAATCGGCATCCTCTGCCCCCTGCAGCGCAATTGGCATACAGCAGAAGGCAGCCAGAAGTGTGTAGGACTGACTGTAAAACACCAATTTTCAGTCACAGACACGGTGACTGTTTTCCCCTGAGCCCAAGTGCTGTACTTGATGCTGTACAAAATGCCATCCCCTGCCCTGAAGAGCCTATAGCACGGAAATCTATTGCATCTAGCTGGCAGCCCTGCCTGCATGTATGTTGTGGACAGAAGAGCCCTGGTTGATTGCAGAGACACAGCCACAAGAATCCACTCATCCAGCTTCATCGTTGCTGGCACAAATGTAAACACACATGATCAACATTTCTAAATAAATCCCAAGGGAGCTGGTGCATTAAAATTCATCGGACAACTTGTTTCTGGTCACTAGCCCCTCTATACAAGGCCTCCTGCTAATAGATTGTATTTCTGATGCTAACAAACATTGTAGTCAGGTTATTTATGGAATTTAGTCAACGGAAATGGCAGGGGGCAAAGTCCAAGGGCTTTATGATGATTCCCCTTCCCTTGTGGGCAAGTCGCCTCTCTCTTTGGCATGTTCGTGGTATTGGAATGTCAGAAAGATGCAGAATAATCTCAGCCAGTCAGATCTCAGCTGATGCATCACCCTGCAGCTGCTGTATATAAATTGGAACAGTTAGAATCGGGTTCGTCACTATCAGGAGCCATTAGTTTCTATTTGAAATGTTTCCGTGAGAGCCATTACAATTAAAACATTAAGAAGCCCGAAGAACTGTAGCAGCCAGTGCCTATCTGCAGTAAGAGTACAAACAGAAATGTTTCCAGTGTCTTTACAGAAGGACTGGTCCATTGGCCACAGCCCTCATCCAAAAAACACAAACTGTGCAGCAAGCAGTTTCACTTTCACTGTCTTGGGTGTTTCCCCTCCTCATCTGTGACAGAAGAATACAAATGCTGTGGATCAGAGATGCCAAACCCCTCCCAACTCTAGGGAGGTGTTTAGCCGGCTCCAGTGTTGCCAACTCTCTGTTTTCTCTCTGGTCTCACTGCAGTTATTTTTTCTTAAAACTTTGCCTTCTGGAGTCAGGAGATTAGGTGAGAATCTCAGTTTTCAATTAAAAATAAGTTGGTCTCACAGTTGTAGAGAAAAGATCGAAACGTGACACAAGCACCCCCTAAAGACTCCGAAAATAGAAGGCAAAATCTCATGTATTTTTAAACCAATCTCTTGATTTTGGAGGGGCCGCACTCATAACTTTTGAACCCTCCAGACTGGCAACAATGCAGCCCCCAAGACTTGTTCAGATTCTGGAGAAACTAAGCTTTGATCTAAAGATAACCAGGGTTTCCAGCCCTTGTGGTTGTGAAGGGAACCTTAATTTGACTTTATCTAGCATTGTCACTGTTGCATATACTGCATGCTAAGTCGTAACACGTGAGGTCTCCAAATTGTCAAACTAAACTGGCTCTTTACTAAGAGAACTATTTACAGAGGGCCTGCCGCTAGCATTCAGGCCATGTGCGCGCACACTGACTTCCTAGTGCCTCCTCCAAACTCTTCCTTCCTATAGCCTGTTCTCGCCCTGCAAATCCCATACAGGTTGGTACAGTCAGAGCTGTAAAGAGACCTGAATTCCCCTGTTCATCTCAAAAGGGCTGTTAACTCTGAAGCCCAATAATGATACAGTACTTCAAAGGTCAGATAGTTTAAACAGTTTAGGCATCCACTTGAGTGCCTGATTTGTTCTGCTGTTGCTCCAGCTGAGCTGGTATGAAAACACCACCTTGCTCCCTGCCAACTTCCCTGCCCCACCCATCCCCTGTGCCAGCTCAACCCTTGAACTTCTGCCTGTAACTGCACCAGGTAGCCTCAAATACATCTTTGCAGCTTTCCTAGGATGTGTGGGAGGGGGAGCCCCGCTGGATTATGAAGCGGCACTACAGGGGAAGCTCCCTGCCTGCATTGCTCTTCAATACCAGGGGAGCAGGGACCCAGCTGCTGCTGAGCTCTGTGTCCTGCAACTCTCCCATCTTGCTGTGGAATCTTGTTGCTGTGAAGTTGGAGACAGAGAGCAGAAGTGTCTGTTTGGAACAGCTAACATAGAAACCCTTTGACAGGAGCTTTGGCATCAAGAATGTTATGTACCCAGATTTCATAGAAAGCATCTTTTAAGGCATTTTTATTCATGAGATGCTGTGATCAGAATAAAAACATCAGATTAGAGGCAGGATGGTCCAGTGATTAGTGCACTAGCCTGGGACTTTGGAGACATGGGTTCAGTTCCCTGTTGTGCCATAAACTCCCTACACTGCAGCTGGGAGCGGAATTCCCAGCTCGGGTGGATGTACACACGCCAGCTCTGCTCGAGCTGGGGCTGGGGCTGGCCTCCCGAGTACGTACCCTTGGGGTTGGGCATGATTCTACTTGGGCAGCTAGCCCATGCTGTCACGACCACACTGCTATTTTTTAGCGCACTCGAGCAGAGGAAGTGCGTGTACCTCTACCCGCACGGGAGACAAGCTCCCTGCTGCAGTGGGGATAGATGCCAAGGCCAGAAGGGACCACTGTGACCATCTTGTCTGACCCCGTGCATAGCACCTGCCAGAGACCTGCCCCATAATAATTCCTGGAGCAGAGCTTTTAGAAAAACATCCAGTCTGGATTTAAACATTGTCAGTGACGGATAATCCACCACAACCCTTGGTGAGTTATTCCAATGATTAATGACTCTCACTGTCAAAAATGCACACCTTATTTCCTGTCTGAATTTGTCTAGCTTCAACTTCCAGCCACCGGATCATGTTAGACCTTTCCCTTCTAGACTGAAGAGCCTATTATTAAATATTTGTTCCCCATGTAGGTACTTACAGACTGTGATCAAGTCACCCCTTCACCTTCTCTTTGTTCAGATAAACAGATTGAGCTCTTCGAGCGTATCACTCTAAGGCAGATTTTCTAATCCTTTATCATTCTCATGGCTCTTCTCTGAACCCTCTCCAATTTATCACCTTCCTAGATTCATAGATATTAAAGTCAAAAGGGACCATTATGATCATCTAGTCTGAGCTCCTGCACAGTGCAGGCCACAGAATCTCACCAAACCACTCCTGCGAAAAACCTCTCACTTATGTCTGAGCTATTGAAGTCCTCAAATCGTGGCTTAAAGACTTCTAGGAGCAGAGAATCCTCCAGCAAGTGACCCATGCCCCATGCTACAGACAAAGGTGAAAAACCTCCAGGGCCTCTTCCAATCTGGCCTGGAGGAAAATTCCTTTCCGACCCCAAATATGGCAATCAGCTAAACCCTGAGCATATGGGCAAGATTCACCAGCCAGATACCCAGGAAAGAATTTTCTATAGTAACTCAGATCCTACCCCATCCTTCTTGAACTGTGGACACCAGAACTGGACACCGGATTCCAGCAGTGGTTGTGCCACTGCCAAATTCAGAGGTAAAATAATCTCTCTGCTCCTACTCGAGATTCCCCTGTTTATACATCCCAGGATCGCATTGGGTCTTTGGCCACAGCTTCGCACTGGGAGCTCATGTTCAGCTGATTATCCTCCAACACCCCCAAAATCTTTCAGACTCACTGCTTCCCGAGATAGTCCCCCATCCTGTAAGTATGGCTTAGAGCTTTTGTTCCTAGATATATACATTTACATTTAGCTGTATTAAAACGCGTATTATTTGCTTGTGCCTGGCTCAGTAAGAGATCCAGATTGCTCTGTATCGGTGACCTGTCCTCTTCAATATGTACTACTCTGCCAATTTTTATGTCATCTGCCAACTTTATCAATTAATATTTTGTTTTCTTCCAGGTCACTGATAAATTTTAAATAGCTTAGGGTCAACACCTTGCACCCACTGTTGGACCCCACTAGAAATACACCTGCTTTATGATGATTCCCTGTTTACAGTTCCATTATGAGGTCTGCCAGTTAGGTAGTTTTTAGCCCATTTAATGTGTACCATGTTAATTTGATATCATTCTAGCTTTTTAATCAAAATGTCATGCAATACCAAGTCAAACACCTTGCAGAAATCTAAGTATATTACCTTAGCATTGTTACCTTTATCAGCCAAATTTGTAATCTCATCCAAAAAAAAGAGATCAAATTAATCTATTTGATTATTTTTCATAAATTTTTCATAAATCTATTTAGGATCTATTTTTCATAAATTCATGTTGATTTGCTTTAATTATATTACTCTCCTTTAAGTCTTTATTAAGTCCCATGTCAGGGGTTCCATTATCTTGCCTGGGATCGATGTCAAATTGATCGGTTATAATTACATGTGTCATCCTGTTTACCCTTTTTAAATAGTGGCACAGCATCTGATGAAGTGAGCTCACGAAAGCTTACGCTCAAATAAATGTGTTAGTCTCTAAGGTGCCACAAGTCCTCCTTTTCTTTTTGTGAATACAGACTAACATGGCTGCTACTCTGAAACCTGGCACAACATTAGCCTTCTTTCAGTTTTCTGGAACTTCTGCAGTGCTCTAAGATTTGTTGAAAATCAACATTCATAGTCCAATCAGCTCCTCAGCCAGCTCTTTTTGAAAACTTTTGCATGCAAGTTATCTGGACCTGCTGATTTTAACATGTCTAACTTTACTAGCTTCTGTTTAACTTCCTCCAGAGATTCCAGTGGAATGAAAAGAGTGTTATCATATGATATGACTACAGCATCTGTGTTTTCATGAAATACAGAACAAAAATATTTATTGATCAATTCTGTCTTCTCTGAATTATTATTTATAATTTTGCCATTTCCATCTAGTAATGGACAAATATTGTTGGCAGGATTATTTTTGTTCCTAATATACTTAAACTCCTTCATATCATCCATAACTCTGCTGACCATAGATTTCTCCTTGTGTCCTTTGCTTCCCTTATCAATTTTCTACAATTCCTAGCTTCTGATTTATATTAATTACTGTTGACTTCCCCTTGCTTCTGTTTATTATATATTTTATTTTTATAGCTGCCTTCACTTCTCCCTCTCAACCAGCTCAGTTTTTAAACTAATGTGGCCTCCTTCCTTGATTGTGGCTTTTGGGGCTTCTGGAAAGGGTTCCTAAACAATTTCGAATTATCATTCATGTTTCTCTGATTAAATTCTTCCCTCAGTGGATTTGGTGCATAATTGTTTTCAGCTTTGTGAAATTGCTTGTTTTAAAGCACCAAGTATTGATATATCACTGGTTTGGACTTCATTCTGTTTCCACATTATAAATGTGATCAATGTAAACATATCCTTCACCTCTTCATTCTTCTGTTCGCCATCTGTACAATGAGGATAGCAGCACTGTCCTGCCTCACAGGGGTGATTGAAGGGTAAATACACTGATGACTGTGAGGCACTCAGCTACTACAGTGATGGGTGCACACAAGATAGATAATGACCGATGCTCACGGCTTCCTTGTTTCTGATGGTTTTTATAAAACTAGTCCATGCATAAACTAGGTTTGGAGTTTATTGTTCAGAGTAGTCACCCGTCTACAGTTTCATGTGTTTAAAAACAAAATCTGTGTGTAAATTAGTGAGGCGCAAAAAGATATTGGGCTCCAGCTCTGAAATTTCAGGTGCAGGTCGTAGACTCCTGCACGGATTTGCTTGTAACTTTCCAGACAACGAAATCGTTATCCTGAGAGGAAGTGCCAGGAGGGTAGGAGACGACCTGTGCCTGCCGATAATGGGGGAGCGGAGTGAGGGCAGCCGGCTTCAGCAGTGTTACTGAGCATGCTCAGTACAAGCCAAGCAGCAAATCTGGGGGGACACATGACCCTACATGCCACCCATGTCCCCTTAATGCTTGTTTTCAAGCCTGACAAAGGATTCTTACTGCACAAACTCAGTGCAGCCTTTAAGCATGGCACCCCAGTGATGGCTACCTAGGGTCAGTACTGTGCTTTGAGAGCCTCCGACTACATGTGCTATTGCAGTGCGAGGTATCGTTTACAGTATCTGTTTCACGTCGTTCTGAGTGTTCAGTGTCAGCTGTGGAGCGTCCCCTTCTCTTGCGCCTGGTGCACCGCAAGATCCTGGGATCTCAGTGGGTGCCTGGGGGCTCTGGGGTTTGATGCTCAGCTTTGGATGTAGTAGGGCTGGTTCCTGGGAGTCAGGATGCACCCATAGTACTGAATTTCTCTCTCTCTCTCTGCAGGTCTCTCTTCAGCACTGCTGGAAGTCAGTGTGGGACAAGCCTCTATCTCTACGATCCAAGGGCAGAGGGTGGTGTTGCCGATCTGGTACACGAGCATCTCTCAGAGGAGTCCCTATGTCTCGTGGGTCCTTGAGAGACCTGGAGCCAATCGTTTGCAGGTAAAAGGCATGGGGGTCAGAGAGGCGGACACCTCACAGGGGAGCCCAGGGCTCCGGCTGTGCCTGACTGGGGTGCTCTGGGGGCTTGGTGAGAAGCCTCACAGCGAGAGGAGATGCTTCACTGGTGACCACAGGGTGAGAGTGTCAGCTGTTGGCTGCTACCAGCTCCTCTCCCTTGGCTCCTCCGAGCTCCAGTTAGATTGGGAGGGGAAGCTGGGAGATAAGGGAGCTGCTGTCAGTGATGGTAACCCACACCTCATTGCGGAGCAAGTGTGACAGTGAATGAGTGAGTCCAGTGTGGGCTCCCATGATAGTTGCTGTGGCACAGGTCGTGGAGCCCTGCCTAGCTGCGTGCTCTAGTGCACATAAGCCCTCAGGGAAGCTAGGTGTTTGCCTGGAAAGTGGCCTAGGAGCTTAGACACAGGCCTAGCTTCTCCTTTTGTCTCTGTGTCAGCTTAGACTGACAAGGTGAGGGAGGGAATATCTTTTATTGGACCGACTTCTGTTGGGAAGAGAGACGAGCTTTGGAGCCACACAGAGCTCTTCTTCAGGGCTGGGACAGGTACTCACAGCGTCACAGCTAAATAAATCTGTTCCACCTGGTATTTAGCTGTGATGCTCCCTGATCTGGAGCAGAGCTCCATGGAGCTCAAAACCGTGTCTCTCTCCCCAACAGAACTTGTTCCGATAAAAGATGTTACCTCACCCACCTTGTCTCTCTAATATCCTGGGACTGACACGGCTACACCAGCTCTGCTCATCTTAGACAGGTCATTCAGTCTGAGCATAGGCCCTGGAAATAGGAGTGCAGGGAGAGCTGCCGCACCCCCTGGCTTGAAGTGGTTTCCATTACATACATGGTTTACAGTTTGGTTCAATGGCTCTCAGCACCCCCCACTATACAAATTATTCCAGCGCCCCTGAGTCTGAGACCCTGTCTGTAAAATGGAGATGGCCACGTATGTCACTGGGGCTGTGGGCTGCAAGGAAATATTTGTCAAGTGCTGTAGAAGGCTAGTCAGCAGCAGAGGTGGGGATAAAACTCCGGGTCTTCCAGCTCCCCCCTGTCCTGGGTTTAATTCCAGGACTAGACAATGTGGATTCTGGAGGCACCAGCTCCTCCCATTCAGAAACTTTTCTAAAATGTCCATGCAAGAACGGTGAGATTTGCTCACGGAACCGCTCTGGCTCTTCCCAGGTAAACGCAACCCAGGTTCACGCATGTTTCTGATGAAACTCTGGTACTTTTCTTTGCCCAGTCCTAGAAAACAGGGCTCCTGCCACCCCAAAAGATTTCTTGGGGGCATCTACAATACCTGGGCCTCCCCTACATCCTGGGGATAAACCATTGTGAAGGCGAAGCCTGTTCAGTGAGACAAAATGCCTTGTCCCAGGCATTGCAACACATCGGTGTGAGCAGGGCTTTCCAAACGCCTAGGAAAGTGTGTTTGAGGATGGGGTGTGTGGCATTTTTCAAGTGCTGCCGACTCCTGGTGTTGCACTGCCCTGTTTCGACAGAGCCAGTTTGTTACTTGACTAGCTTTTATTTCCATCAGCTTGTTCTGACTCCAAGCACAAAGGAGTGTCTGTTGGGAGAATCTCCACGGGGAGCGGTGTACAGCAAGCTCACCATATCGCTGACACAGACAATAGCATATTACATCGCCAGGAGGAGCTGGGAGGCAGAGATTCCTGGGGCGAGAGAGGGATGGGAGGGACCCATTGCAGCCTCACCAGGCCTGTGAGAAGTGAGAGGAGCCCATAGGAAGGGTTCTGCGCAGGGACAGCTGGAGCTGGGCCAGGCTAGTGCGTGCACTAAGGGGCCGGGAGAGCCCAGGGAAGGGACCTCAGCTAAGTGCAGCTTCCTCCCTATGCTGTACCAGACCTGCTCTGCCACTGCCCTTTCAAAGTGCTCCGTTCCCTCACCCCCCAGTTATCATGGGTACCTGGCCTAACTGAAAGCTGCCCTGGGTACTAGGCTCTGAGGCTGAGTCCTCCTCCCCGGTGCTGCATGCAGGCCACCCTCCTGTCTCTGGTCTCCTGCCCTCAGGCCATGCTGCTCCTCCCTGCCCACCTTTTGCTGCCTGCTGGGGTCATCTCTGCCTGCACGAACAGACATCGCTCGCTGGCTTGCACCAAGGGAGGAGCCGTCCCGCTGATTCCATTGCAGCATTAACGGCGTGCTGAGGGTTCCTGGTGTTGTCCAAGGGTTCGCCCTCTGGAGAGTCAACCTCCCTCACTCCCAGAACTGCCAGGTGGCCGGGCTGTGCCCCTCCTAGAGCAGAGGCAATATGCTAGTCTTTGTTTGGGCACAGTCCCTGGCAGTCGGAGGTCTGCTGTGACCTGTGTCACCAGGTTTGTCCCACTGACATCTCTGAATTTTATAATCTGTGGATTCCTGGTGCATGTTCCGAATTTGAAGGGTTGCCCCATTGTGCATGGGCAGACTTCATCCTGGCATTTCCCAACTCCTGGGCTCTTGACTTTGCAACTGTAATGTTCTTTTACCATATGTCTTGTGTGTAATAAGTAAAGAGAGTGTGGCTGAGAGACGGGGGATGTTATTTGCCTCTGATGTGTCACCAGCGTGACTGATGCAGAGATGTCTACCTGAGTCCGCAGAGAACCAAGGGCGATCACTTGGTAGAGATGTGAATTGTCCCCTTGTTCCCAGTGAAGGGTTAACTCAGTGCCCAGCGATGGAGATTTAATGGTCACCATTGTTAACTGTTTCATTCCTTATGTAGGAAAGGAGAGGAAGGGTCAGAGATCATCACTATTTCGGGAGCTCATTTGTGAGGACTCGGTCATCAGCAGCGACTCAGTCGGGGCTGATATTGAATAATGTGGGTGGAGCTTGGCAGAGTTTTACAACTCTTTCTCCAGTTTTCCCCCTATCCTCACTTGGGTTTCTCCCATAAAAAGGGGGAGGGATGGTGTCAGAACTGCTATGTTTCACTAAAAAATCATGAGAACAGCGGTTATGACAATGATGAAGCAGCACTGGATCTTTATGAACCACGAGCTGGAAAAGTAAACAGCTCAGAAGCTAGGAAGGTCCCCTAAGCCAAGAAATATATGGATGCTTCCAAAGTTTGATTGCTGCCCCTTTTTTAATGAAATCTTGGTTCGGCCCAACCCCACAGTGCGTTTCATGGCTAAGTTACCAGCCCCGAGAACAGAACTTGCCACACATTGTAGTGTAGCTTGACTTGTGGACAACAATAGTCAAATATTAGTGTTCTGGCTGGTTAAATATGTGTTGACCCAACGGTACCTGCACAGGTGAGTCACACATCGGTCCAGAGCAGCATCCTCACCTTGGGACTGTTGGAGGAACAGCCGTGACGTTATGGTGCCAGTGTCTAGGCAGCTATTCTGCTTTTGTTTAGATTCAAGAGCTCATCAGGTCTCAGCGTCTGCTCCCCTGTCCCTGTGATGGTCCTGCCACCCCCACAGCAACCCTGCGTTGTCGCTGTGAGATGCCAGACTGTTACCGCGTCAGGAACAGGCTGCAGGAGCTGATGAACTGCTGAGCCTGGATCGTGACTCCTTCCCATGCGCTGAGAGAGGAGAGCTCTCGCTCGTCCAGCGGGACGGTGTGGTTGACATGGCTCGGTCCCGTGAGTGGCATTGGTAGCTCTGGGCTCTCCAGATCCCGGCCGCCATGGATCTGAGCCCTTTGAAGTCCAGCAGAAACTGCTTTGTCCCCCAGCTTCTCTCTACTCTCATTTTCCTTCTGCCCTCACCTAAGCTCAGGCCTTGATCTTTGCTAGAGGTGTAGCTCCTGCTCTGTCCTGCACTCTGCCATGCTGCTCACCAGCCGTGCTTGCTCGCAGCTCTGCAGTGATGGGGGCTCGGCGGCTGGCGCCTCCTTTGGGGAGTCTATGCTATTGCTGTGCTTGTCATGGCTGTTAAATTTACTCCACTCTCTACCATCACTTCTGTGCGTCTGCCTCAGCCCCACCTCTGTTGTGTCCTCCTGCTAGCTTTCCTTTCCCAGGAGCTCCTTTCACTGGCCTACCAGCTCTCCATTGGGCAGCATGTGAAAATGCCCCTGCTGTGCCCACCTTCTCTCATGTGAAAGTCGTGTGACCCCATCCTCGGTGGCACTACATGTTCATGGCGAGATCCAGCCCCTCCTTGTTTTAAAGCCCAGGTGACCTATCGGATCATCTCACTCACTCCCTGCCTCACTCCCTCCTCTGACCTAGCACTGGGCTTCCCCCGACTGGTGCGAGAGTCTTCTTCCCTGCAGCTCCTGCCACTCTCTGGAACAACCTCCCAAAATCTCTGCACCGCTCCTGTTTCCAGAAGCCATCTGAGCACTGGGCATTTTCTCCCTGGTTCACTTCTCTCTCCCTCTCGTGTTCTATTTCACTGGACCCTTGGGAGCACAGCACTCTGGGGAGTGTCGGGATGTTCAATTGCACTCTGCATAGCCTCGGCTTCCCCATGTTTACTCTTTGTCCTGCCCTCTCTCAGCGATGCCGATTCCTGGAAAGTATTTGGTGTCCTCATCAGCCCCGTCCCAGAGTCTCCTCTTTCCTAGCTCCCTTAGTCCCTCCACCATTCCTTACCCTCACCTCTGTGGGTCATGCTTGTTGCTCTCCTTTGCTTCTCTCGTGTTTTATTGTGTGCTTCCCAAGCCCTAATCCACAGAGAGACTGATTGTGAGGATTGACTGCCGTGAAGTTGCCCCTTCACGCCCACTGGCCCAGGCGATTAGTGGTTCTGATGCAATCTGGAGATGTGCCTCTTGAAGCCAAAGCAACTCCCTTGCACCACTCCTTTGCCCCCGACGGCTGCAGGACTCCCAGGTGCATTGTATTCTCTTCTCTCCCTTTTCAGATACTGACGTACATGGACGGGACGGTGAAAGTGCAGGAGACATACCTGAAGAACCGGACTGGCTTTGTGCACCCCATGCCTTTCTTCAATATTTCCATTGCCATTAACAACACCCAGGAAATGGATTCTGGTGAATACATGTGCACGGTCAACATTCTGGATGAAGATGCCATCAACGGGAAAAATATTGGACTCATCAACCTCACCGTTCTGGGTAAGTTCTGGGTCCTCACGCTCTCCCTCCCAGCCCCAGATGTGCCCTTTTGGGGCTGTGGGGGCTGATGCAAGGCACCAGGGTGGCCCCAAATGGGACATGCAGCTCCATGCTGGACAGTCTGTGACAGCATCACCTGCAGTGGGCGTCTTGGCTGGCTGCTGCGGGGGGGGGGGGAGGGGAGAGATGAAAGATTAAAAACTGTTCCTGAAACAGACTTGAGTTTAATTGTCCAGAAACAGAGAGTTGTGGTCCAGAACCCTAAGGCAGTCTGTTACCACGGTGATGAGTGCACTGTAAAAAGGAGAATTGGATAGGGTTTCTTGTCATGATCACACCCCATAGCCCAATGCACTAACATAAAACCTCATGGCTGAAGGTAAAGAGCAAGTGCCTCAAGGTGATATGTTATGTCCCGAATTGATTACTGATGATCCAGAAAGCAACAGTGGGGGGAGCAGTAAGGTAGCAAAATTTGCAGATGAGACACAGTTATTTGGGTTGTTCAGGACCATAAAGGATTGCGAGACATCTCAGAGACCCAAACCAAGCTTAGGGAAAGGGGTAACATGAAGTCCAATGAAATTCAATGGTACTAAATTTGAGGGAGAAATGTAAGCTATTCATACACCTTACAGAGAATCTATAAAGAAAATCTAAAGTTTGGGATTGTTATGTTAGAAGGGAGATGAATAAAGGAGGGACACAGAAAGTCAATTGAATAATGAATAGTCTAAAGAAGGTACCTTGGGAGCTTTTGTTCTACACAAACAAAGAGACAGTAACTGTAATTTAAAGGTGGCAAAATTTAAAGCCAATAAAAGCAAATACTTTTTCACTCAGTGCATAGTTAGCCATTGGAACTTGCTGCCACAGCATGGCATTGACACCAAGAATTGAACAAGAATCAAAGAGGGATTGGCCATTTATATGGACACCTAGAATACCCAGGATTACCATAGTCAATGCCAAGACGTTTTTTGGGAAGGTATTAAACCTACTGCTTCAGGTCTTGGGCTGGTCTCTGACTGCTAGCAATCCGGATGAGACCTAATGTGGGGGCAGATTACACTACAGAATCATGCTGTGAGGTTGTTACATCATCCTCTGCCACTGTCAGAGACAGGATACTGGGCTAACTAGACCTTGGGTCTGATCTGGTCTGGCAATGCCTGTGTTCTGATGTTGTAACTGAGACTTTCCAGTCAGCCTAGGAGATTTAGAAGCATGTCTCTCATTCTAGTTAACTGAGTGACTTGTTGCATTGTGTGGTAATAGGGCCTGGCATAAATCTTGAACTGTAGCAATACTGAATGTGTGGGAAGTCTTGAAAGTTCAGAAATAAACATTTAAACAGAACCTCAGCACAACTCCATCCCCTGCTGTTGTCTGTGGACAGCTCTCAGGATCTGGCTGTTGCTGTCCTTTGGCCTGGCAGAGTGAGACACCTCTAACCTGACCAGATAAGAGGCTGGTTTCAGTGCAGTAAACCTACCATTGGAACATGGGATACTGCTGATGCCGCGCTGTGTGGTTACATTGGTGCTTTAGGAAAATGAACTATTTACTGGGCATTGCAGATCCCTCTGGAGCCAGGGTGCTTTTCTGGGTTGTTCACAGTAACAGATGGTGAGGGGTTTCTTTACAGCGTTGGCAGCAGAGCCAGGGCTAGGATAGTGGGGCCTGGGGGCGCAGGCTTCAAGCTTACGTGACTGCTCTGGATTTCCAGTATGGATTTGTTCGGTGCTGCCTGTGGCCAATAGATGGCGCGGTTTCATTTTGCAAGTTACATAGGCCCTGTAATGATGTTCACATTTGAAAGGCACTAGCCCGTCTTCTCCTCCTGCTCCCCCCAGTTCCTCCATCCCCCCCGGCATGCCAGATCCACGGGAAACCCTACCTTGGGGGCAACGTCACCATGAGCTGCAAGTCATCCTTCAGCAAGCCCAGCCCCAAGTACAGCTGGCAGCGCACTGCCCCCAACACCCAGGTCTTCTTCGCACCAGTCCAAGGTAGGAATCCCCACCCTGAGTGCACCAGGATCGTGGCACTGCCGGGGTGCAGGCAGGAAACCCTGATGCTCTCACTAAGGGGTCTGAGAGGCTGGGGCAATGTGGGAGAAGGGAAGGAGGATCATTATCACCAGGCGCTGACTTCCCTGTGGCATTTGCCTGGCTTGTGACCAATTTGGAGCAGGTCCATGGACTAGGCGTTCTGTGCTATCAAACAGCTGCACACGTGTACCAAGCATGGGGGGGTAACATTGCAGCATTAAACTAACAGGTGTGTTCTGCTGTGTGTGCACCTGGCTCCATTCCTACCCAGCTGGGCCAGTCACCTGGGGGAATGTGCATCTGACGGCTCTGCAGTTTAACGTCCCCACCACTTGGGAAGAATGCTGTGTTCAGTCTGACTTCCCTCCCAGCTCTGAAACGGCTGGACCTCACTGGGTTGAATTCTCAAGCTAAAAAAAATCCCCATTTGGGCAGAGCCCAACCACAGAAAACGGCAGCCCAGGAAGAGACTGTTCTGAGCACACGCAGTCAGGGGATTTGCTTGGGAACTTCACGAGCTGCCACATCCAGAGCTGCAGAGGGGTGGAGAAAAGGTCAGGGAGTCCTTACTCAGTAACAGATGGAATCTTTCAAACTCCCTTCTTTGATTTGATCCTCCCTTCTCTCTCTGCCTTGTCGGAAGTCACGTGTGTTCCTTATAGGGACCCTGGTTCAGAAGGGTAGTGACTGTATAACAGGGGAAGGGCGGCATTGTGGTTAAGTCAGGGACTGGGAGGAGGGAGATCTGGGTTGAATTCCCAACTCTGTCACCGACGCCCTGAGTGGCCGTGGGCAAGTCATTGAATGTCTCTGGCCTCAGCTCCCAACCCTTCCTTTCCCCCACCCTTTGTCCTGTCTATGTAGATTGCAAGCTCTACGATGAATATGTACATATCCCGCACCTAGCATGACAGGTCTCTGATCTAAGTTGACGCTGCAGTGATACCGATCTTCTCAACACCGAGTGGGGCTTTCGGGGGGAAGAGATGTCAGATGAGTGAATTTAGCATTTGAACTAGTCAGATTTCTGTCAAGCGCATAGCATAGCGGGCATTCCTCTTCCCCTGCCTGGTGATTTACACAGGCTGGACCTCTTCGGGAGTGGAGTTCTATTAGTCATTGTCGTTCCTTCTAATTCGCGTTGTCCCCCCCTGCTCCTGATGTTGGCTCTTGTGTTTAATTAAATACTGGACGACTCTTTTTATGAAGGGAAGAAGTTAGAAAATGTAAAAGGGCAGGTTCTCACAGGGACGTGCCCTCCACTGGTGGCGCGCGCTCACCTACCTGGCGTGCAGCACACCCTTTGTCGCTTGTCAGGCTGTTGCATATCGTTGCCATGTTTGGTTCTCGGCATGCAGCGGCTTCCTGGACTTCTCTGCCTTTCTCTGGTCTCAGTTCTTGATTGGCTCTAGAGCAGAGATTAGAGTCAGCCTTGGATGTTTAGTATTCCCAACCCCCGCCAGGAAAAGTTTGGGTTTGTTGGATCAGGGGGGTTAGCTTGGGCCTCTCTAACAAATTATTTTAATATGCTCATGTATACGTACAGGTACGGATGTGACTCCTGACTCAGGCTGGGAGGAGAATACAACGTGCACTCAATAGCTCGTTTCACCGAAAGATCTCTAAGCATTTCCATATCTGTTAAGCTAATACCTCTATGAAGTGGGGCAGGGACTCTCCCCTTTTCATAGGGAAGTTGCTGAACCTCCGAGAGGTGAAAGGACACCCCAGGGTCTCACAGTAGATGGCAAAGCTGTGAATGGACCCCAGGAGTCCTGACTCCCAGCCAGGTTATTGAAGAGTCACTGCCCTACATGGTGGTTGTAGGTGTGTCAGTCCCAGGATATTACAGAGACCAGGTGGGTGAGGTAATAGCTTTTCTTGGACAAAGCATCTCTCTCCCCAACAGAAGTTGGTCCAGTAAAAAATATTACCTCACCCACCTTGTGTGTCTACATAGTTTTCAGCACAGTAACTATTTTTGGCAGGGTAACATAATTCGTCACAACCCCACACAAGCGTCAGTGCGGGCTCATTGTCTCTGGCTGTCCCCCGACCATCAGCCTTACACTAACCGCTTGGCCAAAGTGGAACAAATTAGGCTTCTCTTGTTACGATGAAAGAGAGGGTTGGGGATGCTCTGCCTGACCTCCGGGATGAGTGTCATTCCGGTTGACAATAGAACTTCTGACATTTCACAGCTGTCTTGAAATACGCTCGTTCCTTCATTGCTGCTTCACACGGAGCCCTGACTCCCTAAAACCTGCTCAGTTTATTTTTACTAGTGTCCCGCTTTACAGCCATGGCACGTTAGCTGTTTCTTGGCTTTCCTTTTCCTTTACTACCTCCTGACTTGTAGCATCTCGGCCCTCCAGGCAATAACCCTGTAGATGGGGCCTGTCCTAGGACACTTCCCCGTGCTTCAGTATTCGCTGCCACTTGCCATTTCTTGTGCCTGCCCTCGGCTGGGCTCTAAGCCATGCTAAGAGGGTGGGCTGCTTGTCGGGATCTTCCCCTCCTCACACATCTGCAAACAGCAGTGGAGGCTCAGTGGGCCATACAGACGACACAGACTGCTTGGCAGGGGCGTTACAAGTGAACAGGGAAGCAAGGAAGCAACAAGCTTCCAAGGGAAGCAGTGGGGGCAAAAGATCTATCTGGCTTTAAGATTCTACTCGATAAGTTTATGGAGGAGATGCTATGATGGGATAATGGGATTTTGGTAAGTAATTGATCTTTAAATATTCAGGGTAAATAGGACTAATCCCCTGAGATGGGATATTAGATGGATGGGATCTGAGTTACCCAGGAAAGAATTTTCTGTAGTATCTGGCTGGTGAATCTTGCCCATATGCTCAGGGTTTAGCTGATCGCCATATTGGGGTCGGGAAGGAATTTTCCTCCAGGGCAGATTGGAGAGGCCCTGGAGGTTTTTCGCCTTCCTCTGTAGCATGGGGCATGGTTGACTTGAGGGAGGCTTCTCTGCTCCTTGAAGTCTTTAAACCATGATTTAAGGACTTCAATAGCTCAGACATAGGTGAGGTTTTTCGTAGGAGTGGGTGGGTGAGATTCTGTGGCCTGCACTGTGCAGGAGGTCAGACTAGATGATCAGAATGGTCCCTTCTGACCTTAGTATCTATGAATCTAAGTGCCAGTGCTTAGCACAAACCATCAGGCTACCAGGTTGGTGCACAGGGGACGAACATCTGGAGCCAAATGCATCGCTAGCATAACTCCCCTGGAGTCGGTGGGATTGTGGCTGGGATGAATTGGGCTCCTGACTCCAAGGCCCGGCTGCGGAATGTTTCCTCTATTCCCAGCCTCTCGGGAAGAACAGCTGAACGGCTGAGACTCGTGGGTGATTGGATACAGTCCTGGGTAACTCATCCAGCAGGTCACCAGCCAGAAAATATATCCTGCTTCCCATCAGGGTCTGCACCCCGTCACCACAGCATCACTAGCATTATTCGTTATTACCGCAGTCCTCAGGGGCCTCCGTTAGGATCAGAGCCTGTGGCGCTAGGTGCTGTACAAACAGAGGAGACATGGGCACAGCTTTTTAACTGGCGAAGTGTGACAAGGGGAGGGGATATTGCCAGGGGGTGGGGAAGGTGTGAAATTTTCAAGTCACTCAGGGTCCGTCTGCCCAGCGCAGGGGGTTGTGATTGTCGCATGGGTTGGCATACCTGTGCCAGCTGTAATCTAGCTAGCACGAAGAACCATGGTAGTGATGGTTCGGTGGCACAGGCTTCAGCATGGGCTATCTGCCCCCATATAAGCCCACTCTGTATATCTACTTGGGTCGCTAGCCTGGTGCAGGGTCCATGCTGCTCTTGTTACTTGCGCTCACTAGATTGAAGCGGACACGGGTGTGCCTACCGCATGACAGTCGCACCTGAATTTGCATTGTAGCCGTACCCTTCAGCTCTTTGTACCCTGTGTGTACGTAGCCTGTGGGCTGCTCTACAGTCAGCACAGGTAGGAGGAGGGGACACAGGTGTAATCTCTTGCTGCCAACACTACCTGTGGCGATTGTGCAATTGGTTTTATGTGGTTCCTGTTTTGTCCTCTCTCCCACTCAGACCCCTTCCACTTTTCCTCTTTGAAATACATTAATTACTATGGAAACAGTGTCACTGGTGTAAGTGTAGCTTAATATCATGCTGAGTGCAGTGTAAAGTGAGGGAGGTGGAGTGAGGGGTGTCCCATGGTGCAGCCTTTGTGCCTCCTGCTAGTCACCACAAGCCGGGACTTTGCTGATCCCTAAGGTTTCTACACAGGGGAGTGTGGCACGGTCTGCTTTTGTGGGCTTCAGGATGGTTGGCGCTGTCCTGTCCCCTTTCTGGGCACTGCTCAGACTCCCCTAGGTTTCTGATTGCACAACTCCACACGGCACTGAGATTAGCCAATGAGACCATAGGAGCCTGTCTTCACTGCAGTCAGTGTAGATGGACCCGGTCTAGCTTTGATCCGGTGAAACTGTGGCAGCACGGGCTAGCCACTCGAGTACATACCCAGGTCCCGGGTGGGCTTGGACAACCCGCATGGCCACCTGTGCTTTATGCTTCCCTAGCTAGCGAGATCAAAGCTAGTTCCGGTGTGTCTTCGTGTGCAACAGTCACGCCTTTAATTGCGGTGTGGACATGGCGAGACCTGAACAGCTGGAGGCTGCTGGTAGGGCTCCGATCTCATGGCCCTGGCTAGAGTCGGAGTTTAACCATGGTGCCAAACCCATCTGGCTACAGAAGTCTGCAGCTTAAGGCACACGCAAAAATCTAAATAAACCCTGCAGCTGCCACATGTGTACAATAAACTTAATACAATCATTTAAACCTAAGGAGGTCAACAGAAATGTATTACTGTGCCTTTCAGTTAATCGAGTAATTCACCCCCTGAGAAATCACTTATGCCACTGGAGTATTACTCCCCACCCCAGACTGATACCTCCTTTCTGCCCCTGCCATCTTCCCCCGAAAAGCCTGGCAGAATAAATAGGTTTGATTACAAGTGCTAAAGGCCAATAGGCTTGGGCTGTGTCAGACAGAGGAAGCAAACTGTAGAGTGAAGGGCCTTGATGCTGGCAGGGAGGGTCTTGCCTTGGCAGCTGGCTCTGGTTACTGACTGGGGATGTTTCCTCTCCCGATCGTGCTCTGTACTGGAGCAGATGGGAAGCTGAGGAGTGCCCTGGGTGCAGCCATTTGCTGGAAGGTTTGTTCTGTGTGCATGGCTGTCCGCCAGGCTGGCACTTGCTGCTGTGGCCTGTTTCCAGCAGCAGATGATCGCTGCCATCTTGCAGTTCCTTTCCAAAGCTCTGGGGAGAGCCAAACCTCCCCCCCCCCCCAAGCCTGTGGTCCCCGGTGCAGTGTTCCAAGGCTGCCCCAAGGCTTATACCAATACGTAGCGTGTCAGATGGTCTCTGTCAGAAACGCAGGTGCCACTTTGGGTGCCGCCGCAGTGACGGAAAGGTGACACGGGCTCTGCAAGCGCTGTCTCCTCTTAGGCCAAGCTGGCAATGGACAGGATTCATGGAAACACCCTCCCCCCCCCCCCAGTATCTGCATGGTTTAGAGAACATCTCTCTCAAAAGAAACCCAGCGGCATGGGGAATATACGCAGCTGGACGCTTTCACTGGTCTGCTATCAGGGCTGCAAGCTCCTGCACCTGTGGATAAAATGGCTAAACATCCCCTCTGCACCAGGAAGGGACACAGCACGCGCTCTGTTTCAACAGTCCTTTCGAAAGGGGATTAAATTTCTGACATTTCCTGCCACAAGCTCTGCCCCCACGAGCCTCAGTTCACGTAGAAGCACCTACACCTCTTGCTGTGGTACACGTGGCCTCTTTCTCATGCCCTGAGCTCTGGGTCATGGAATACTGCAGTCATCAGAGATGCAACAGCACTGGGGATTAACCTTCAAACAGCACCTCCTTGCCAAAGCATTCCTTTGCGATGCACCACAGAGGCTTTGCACAGCATGGTCCTCTCTGCTCTGTTAGGAGCCGGGCTCTCGAAGCAGGGGCAGAGGTGTTTAGCTTTAAATATTGTGCTCTGCCCTAATAAACGGGGTCCGTGAACCAGAGTGCTGGGCATGCAAGCAGCAAATGGGGAGTTTATTTGGTTGTGCTGTTAATAATGTCGCTTTATGAAAATGGCTAAACTCCGATATAGTACATTTACACCCACAGCTTCAGTGAGAAGCAGCAAAGGTTTCCCCATACCTGTCACAGAACCACAAAACCAGAGCACTGTAAAGTTAAGCCACTTAACAGTCAATCCCCTTTCCTCCTTCACCCACATGCATGCTCTGCCACCACCACAGCTACTGCACACCACATCACTAGATCATGGCTAGATCATCGGGCTCAACGTGTAGTGATCCATGGCTCCATGTCTAGTTGGCAGCCGGTATCAAGCGGAGTGCCCCAAGGGTCGGTCTGGGGCCGGTTTTATTCAATATCTTCATTAATGATCTGGAGGATAACGTGGACTGCATCCTCAGCAAGTTTGCAGATGACACTAAACTGGGAGGAGTGGTAGATACGCTGGAGGGTAGGGATCGGATACAGAGGGACGTAGATAAATTAGAGGATTGGGCCAAAAGAAATCTGATGAGGTTCAACAAGGACAAGTGCAGAGTCCTGCACTTAGGACGGAAGAATCCTGTGCACTGCTACAGACTATGGACCGAATGGCTAGACAGCAGTTCTGCAGAAAAGGACCTAGGGGTTACAGTGGACGAGAAGCTGGATATGAGTCAGCAGTGTGCCCTTTTTGCCAAGAAGGCCAACAGCATTTTGGGCTGTTTAAGTAGGGGCATTGCCAGCAGATCAAGGGAAGTGATCGTTCCCCTCTATTCAACATTGGTGAGGCCTCATCTGGAGTACTGTGTGCAGTTTTGGGCCCCATACCAGAAAAAGGATGTGGAAAAATTGGAAAGTGTCTAGCGGAGGGCAACACAAATGATTAGGGGACTGAGCACATGACTTATGAGGAGAGGCTGAGGGAACTGGGATTATTTAGTCTGCGGAAGAGAAGAGTGAAGGGGAATTTGATAGTAGCCTTCAACTACCTGAAAGGGGGTTCCAAAGAGGATGGAGCGCGGCTATTCTCAGTGGTGGCAGATGACAGAACAAGGAGTAATGGTCTCAAGTTGCAGTGTGGGAGGTCTAGGTTGGATATTAGGAAAAGCTTTTTCACTAGGAGGGTGGTGAAGCACTGGAATGGGTTACCTAGGGAGGTGGTGGAATCTCCTTCCTTAGAGGTTTTTAAGGCCTGGCTTGACAAAGCCCTGGCTGGGATGATTTAGTTGGGGATTGGTCCTGCTTTGAGCAGGGGGTGGGACTAGATGACCTCCTGAGGTCCCTTCCAACCCTGATATTCTATGATCACAACCTTAACTCTGCCCCCTTAGAGATGCTGGCCTCCCAGCTGATAGCTTTAATACATCTGTGCCCCTTGCACACCATTGGCAGGTGGGATGAAATGTCATTGAGCAGTGATTTAGACTCTCCGGATCTCTTGTTCTTTCTTCGGAATTTTGCAGACCTCGCGAGAGGGACCCTGATGCTAACCAACCTCTCCAAGGAGATGTCTGGGACGTACGTCTGTACGGCAGCAAATGTAGCTGGCAGCTCCAAGTGCAACATCACCCTGGAGGTGAATTCACGTGAGTATGCTCCCTGAGAAACGGGCTCTGCACTCCTGGAGCCTCAGTGAGGAGGAGACGTGGCCATTAGACCTGCCATTAATGCTTGAAGTGACCTAGATCCTTGGAAGGGAGAGTTAGCCGCCGGAGGGGAGGAGCCTGGGAACGGCTGAGGGATTCCAGCCTGCTCAAAAGGCATGTGATGTACTTGTGACCTGGGAGATGTTGCTGCTGACCTAGAATGCGTGAACCATGCACAAGATTGGGGAATTTATTAATAAGGCTAAGATCTTTTTCACAGTTATTTTTAGTAAAAATCACTAACAGATCATGAGTAATAAAAATTCATGGAGGCCGTGACTTGTCCTTTACTTTACTACAAATAACCGGGGGCAGGGCTAGGTAGGGGGGAGGAATGGAGTCCCATGGAGGGGGACACTGACAGGCCAAGCCCGGCATAGCCTTGACTTCAGTGGCTGCAGCGGTGGGCGCTGCCACGGGGGGCACACAGCCCCTGCTCCAGAGCTGGCCCAGCTGCGGGACAGGGGTGCGCGGCCGCGGGGGGGAGGCAATGGCTCTTGGAAGCCACATGCTGCAGCCCCGGGTGAAAGCCGCAGGGCTGGGGCGCATGGCCCTGGCTGCAGTCCCGCCAAGCCTGGGACACTGCGGGACTGGGGCACATGGCCCGGCTGCAGCCCCTGGCGGAAGCCGCGGGGCTGGGGCTGCAGGGTCCTGGTTCCAGCCAGCCCCAGTTGCAGGGCAGGGACATACAGTCCCGCCTCCTCCTCCTGAAGTGTAGAAGTCACAGAGGTCCGGTAAAGTCTTGGAATCCGTGACCAAATCGTAGCCTTAATGAACATTGGCTGAGTGTTACCACTAGCAGCACCCTGCTCAGATGGCAGCAAAGGCCAATAGGATCCTGGAGGACATCAAAGAAGGGGACTTCTGTACCATAGGATGGCCCCACTCCTGAAGCAATGAGCTGTTCCCACCACTTCCCCTTCCCCCATTTCGAGACAAGTGGGAGAAGCCCAGCTTTGCCGTGCAGCAGGCAGCCAGGCCGGCCCCTCTCACACTGGCTTCGGTGCTGCATTGCTCTGGCCCTGGCGTTCCTCTCTCTACATTCTCTCTCTCTCTCTGGCTCTCTGTAGCGCTCAGTGCAGCCGTGATTGCTGGAGCCGTGGTGGGGTCTCTCATTGGAGTCGGCTTAATTATCTTGTTTGTTCTCCAAATGTTCGTCTATCGAAAGAAAAAGAAAGACCCGCAGGAGGAAATGGCCAACGAGATCAAGTGAGTATCCCCGCATTGCTTGGCAAAGACCATGTGAAACGTCCCAGACACAGTCCCTCCGTGGCCCCTTGACAGCTGGTCACAGAGCTGCATGCGCAGACCCGCCTGCTGGAAGGGAAGATGAGTGTTAACTGCGGAAAGGCATGACGGGCACAAAACCACTATCTGCTTTGAGGTTGGGGATGCTGTTATAGAGCTGCCAACTCTCAGGAGCCCTCTGCTATTTGGTGTTTGTAATAAAGTCCCAGCTCCCAGAGTCATGCAATTATTATGAGACTCTCAGCTTTCATGTAAAAAAAGTTTCTAGCCCTCTGGAGTGAGGAGAAAAGCTTGAAAACAGACACCTAAAGGTTAAAAAACAGACAACAATTTTTTTTAAACCCAGATTTATTTATTTTTGAATCCTGTGTCCAGTTCTGGTGTCCATAGGTCAAGAAAGATGTTGATACATTGGAGAGGGCTCAGAGAAGAGCCAAAGGAATAATTAAAGGATGCCTTATAGTGATAGACTGCAGGAGCTCAATCTATTTAGCCTCACAAAGATGATTAAGGGGTGACTTGATTACAGTCTATAAGTACCTACAAAGGGAATGAATATTTAATAATGGGCTCTTCTGTCTAGTAAAGAAGCTAGACAAATTTCAGATTGGAAATAAAGTGTAAATTTTTAACAATGAGGGTATTAACCATGGAACAATTTTACTAAGGGTCGTGTTGGAGTCTCCATCACTGACAATGTTTAATCAAGATGGGATGTTTCTCTAGAACTCTGCTCTAGAAACTATTTGGGGATAGTTCTCTGGCCTGTGCTACCAGGAGGTCAGACTAGATGATCACAAAATACTAGCAGTATTCATAGATTCCTTCTGGCTGGAATCTATGAATACTGCTAGTAGCACTGCCTGTAGTTAAGGTTACCTGACACTTTCCATTATAAAATGCATCCGATGAAGTGAGCTGTAGCTCACGAAGCTTATGCTCTAATAAATTTGTTAGTCTCTAAGTGCCACGAGTACTGCTTTCTTTTTGCGAATACAGGACTAACACAGCTGCTACTCTGAAACCTTTCCATTATAAGACTCTGTTTTCAGTTGCATGTAACTATGGGAAACTTTAACCATGTGGGCTGAAATTTTCTAGGACAGGTGTTTGCCTCAGACTGAATTGTGTTCCAACCAAAATAATCCAGCCATTTCTGAGAATGAGATTAGGGAAAAATGCATTGTTTTGGCCATGCTAAAAAAAATTCGTACAACCTTTCAGTTGAAAAGCTCCAGTGCCTCCATGCTTTAGCACGGGGGTTTGAAATTTGGCCTAGGGTCACTCTGGTGTCAAGGATGTGCCTTTTGCTGTTCCTATGAAATTTACCCAAATTTGGCCAACTGATGAGCCTTTGAAAAATCTCAAAGTTCTTACTTTACCAGCTAATGTCACTGAAGATTCCATCTGCACTGAGCATGCTCCATCCCATCACAGTTCCCACGTGTGAGCACATTTCACATACACCGTCCTATTTGCACAGTGTGACTTGCATGTTCATCCTGGGGCTGCGGGGGCTGAGCAAGGTTTCTTTGCAATTGCTCCTTCTTGCTGCCAGGGCCTGCAGCAGTCTGGGCCAGGAGCAGAGAACAGACTGCCTGTCTCCCCTGTGCAATCAGTCCCATCCTTCCTCACTGGCACCCAGGCAGCAAGAAGGAAAGGGAGGAACAGCTTGACTGGAATGCTGGGAGGAGGCAGGGGCAGGATATGCGGAGAGGAAGGTTGAAGGAACCATGAGGGAAAAGAGGGGCAAGAGCCCAGAGTGCGGGAGAAGCAAGAGATTCAGGAAACAATGCGGGGCAACAGTGGGACAGGGGGAAAGACAGGGTGGGGGGGGTAGCTGGGTCTATAACCACTAGGGAACACTCCCTCCAGAGCTTGGAATTGAATCCATGGTCCTGAGTCTCTACATTCCTCTGCTGCCAGAAAATAGCTGGAAACCTGCTGGCAAAGTCTCTTTCATCACACTCTGGTGCTTGCTCTATAGAGGATAACAGCCAACTACCAGCTACCGATTGCTCTGCGAGCCGGGGTGGTAGAGGTCTGTGCCATGGATCTAAAGTTAACTTTTAGGTTGCATGGGCAGCTTTCAGTCGAACATTCCCAACTTTGAGTGCTTTGACTTTGCAATTTTAATGTCCCGTTCATGTTTTTAATGTTAATTTATCAAAACCAAATATTCAGAGTCCAAACCCCCAGCAGTCCAGGTCTACAGGCAGCCTGTGCTCAGGATCACTGGACCCAATGCTTGCCAAGTCATTTGTCATCTGCTTATACGTCCCCCGTTGGTGTAATGGCCCAATTGGAGCATTTTCTGGGAAGTGTGTGGTACTTAAGTCTCAGATCGAGTTTCCAGTAATGGAAACTCCTTCCATGGCTAGGAGTGAGGCCAGCAGGGAGTGTGACTACACAGAGACCCTGTCCGCTGTCGCTGGCTCCTGGCACTGACTCCATCTCTGCTTTCCTTTTCAGGGAAGATGCTATTGCTCCAAAGACACCTTCTTGGGCTAAAAGTTCCGGTTCTGACATTGTCTCCAAAATGGTACCTTGTCATCCGTGCACACGACCCGGGACCACAAAACTGTACCCATCCAAGCCCGCTTCAGACACAGCCTCCATCACCACCGCCGCCCGGCAGCACACGTGGGCTACAAACCTCCCTATAGCACCGAGGAGCAGAACCCTAACGCCCACCCAGCTTGTCAGCCAGAGCCCTGCATCTCTATTTCCCACAGGAATGGAACGGCAGCATACCCCAGCACTGTGCACAAGCAATAGGAACACTCTGCACAGGACAAATGGGGCACAGCCGCAGGTCCCCCCGGCAGGAGCTCCCGTCCCTCAAGGGCTAAACCACCTCTACCCCTTACAGAATGGGTGCGGTCCAGTCATGGTGCCTGCCCCAGAGCCAAGCAGGGTCCCCTGGTGTAAGCATCCAGCAGCTTGGGTGCCCTCTGTATGCTGGAGTGGCTGGGGAAATGGCCATTAATCCCAAGCAAAGCAGACTGGAAACATCGCGACCAAGCCACCTCCAAGCTCCTGTGAATCAGGGCTGAGCATGTGAGGGGGAGCCGTGCGCACGGCATCACGCACAGACTGCGGGAGCTTCCCAGGGACAGGCTTCCTCAGATACGCACCCTGCCAGCTCCCAGGGTTATCCTTCCAAACGCCTTCCGGCCCCGGCCCACTCCCCCGAGAGCTAGGAGCCAGCCCGGATCCCCTCCGTGTGGGGAGGCTGCTGGCCGCAGACTGTTTATTGAAGGAATGCCGCTGCTCTTGGTGTTGCTAGTTCCTGCCATGGACTTCAGCCCCTGCTGCTTCTTGTAGGACAAGGGCTTACAACCTTTTTTCAGCTGCAGACCCCGAACAAATTTCGGATGGCGGCGCGGGCCCCTTTGGAAATTCAAACTGTGTTCTGCGGATATAGATGTTGGAACAATTTGTACAGTGTGGGTGCTGAGAGCCACTGAACCGAACTGTAGCCCTGTAAATGATGAAAACCACTTCAAGCCAGGGGGTGCGGGAGCACCCCTCGCCCCCGTAGTTCCAGCATCTATGTCCACAGACTCCTCTCATAGAAATGTTAGACTGCAAAGGGCCTTGGGCTTGTGTGGTAACGACAGCACGTCTGGGGTTTGACCTGTAGGTGGGGGTATCCACATACTTTTGGTTGGTCCGAAAAACAGAATGCCTTTCCTGGGGTCCGGAACCTTGTTTTCATCGTCACCTTTCGCGAGAGTCTGTGGGCCCCCAGGGGGCTGCGGACCACAGGTTGAAAACCACTGTTGTAGGAAAAGTCCTGCTGAGATCAGACGGTCTGAACCCATCTGCGGGATTTCAGCGTCAGGTAGAACTGGAACCTGTAGACATAGAGCTGCCCTTCCCTTGGGCTGGCGCAGGGCAGGGCAAGGCTGAGCTGACCCCAGTACAGGCTTGGTTATTTCCAGCCTGAGGGAGCCATAACCACAGGGCTTGAAAGATCCACTTGCTAGCTGGGGGGAGATGGGACTGCGTGGCCAATGGTGTCTGTGGGATTTAAGCTTCTGCTTCCGCCCTTGTGGCTGGACAGGGACCTCCCATGTGCGACCCCACATGGTGCCACCTTGGTGGTGCTTGGAGGGAGTTTACCCATGGCTGGCGAATGGCATCCATGAAGGGCGCAGAGAGCGGGCATGCTGCGAGTATGGACAGGCCTGGATGGTGACCGGCCTGTGCCTTGCTTGGAGCAGCAGCCATGGGGCTGAAGCAACTTGCTCTCGAGTCTCCCCGGGGTCTGTTCTCCTCTGCTGGGGCTCTCAATGGAGTTGCACTTGGTAAAGATCCCCCAGGCTCCTGAACCCGGGGCCCTGCCCTGCCCTGCGTAACAGGGCCTCTGCGGCTTCCCTTCAGGAGATGGTTGTGAGCATGTGCTATTAACCTGTGTGTAACACTCTAGAATAACCTTATAGCCTAATATCCTAACGACTGATTCCTAAGGACGCCTTCAGCATTTGAAATCATACTGTGCAATTATTATTTTGGTTTATTCAATGGACTTCTTAAATCTTGTGTATTCGCTTTATTTTTTGATAACACATAATTTATTCCTGTAGATACTAACCACTCTTCCAGCCTGGACTGTACCCCTCTAATCCATCTCATGCTGGCTGTTTCTAGATGTCCATCAGACCCTTCTGTTGGGTGTGATGGGGAGGCACTGAAAGATTATTTTTCTGTACAATTTCAAAATGTAATATTTTTCATAAGTGATCATTAAAAGTGTTTCTGTTTTTGTATTTAAAATAGGGCCGAGCTAGCTGTGATTCTGGGAGGCGGGGCAAGCGGTAAACAGGAAGCGCTCAAGATCTTTGCCACCTCCTCTCGCTGGCTGTCTTTGTAGGCAAACAAAGCTGTATGCAAACTCTGTGCTAGTAGCTGCCATGGAGCAGCATAGCCCATGTTAACAACACTGCTCCCCACAGCCAGGTCAGACGCCCGATGCAAATGAATTACAGTCTATCCTACTTCATCCACAAACCAGTGTTTTCTGAACCAAAGAAAGAAAAGTTCAGAGATAAGGGGCTGGCAGGAAAGGAGGAATAGCTTGAACCAAATTATGGAAGCTACAGAACCTGGAGAGTCGAAGCCGGGGATGGTCAACCTGAGCCTGAGAAGGGGCCAGGCCAGGCCCGGAAGCACCCAGGGATCCCACTCAGGATCATTCAGCTGCTTGCAGGCCGGGCCAGCCCCTTGGAGGTCACCCCCGCTCCTCCTCACGCCACTGAGCAGGAACAGAACTCTGTCTGGAAAGCTGCATGCTACCGCC
The DNA here is from genome assembly GCF_009764565.3 of Dermochelys coriacea. Classification (NCBI taxonomy): domain Eukaryota; kingdom Metazoa; phylum Chordata; order Testudines; family Dermochelyidae; genus Dermochelys; species Dermochelys coriacea. The sequence goes on from NC_050089.1 coordinate 2,239,433, forward strand.
CAGCCGAGCATGTATTATTTAGTAACTCTGTTCTCAGCCCTCTGGTTCCTGGCTTATCTGGGCAGCGCTGTTTGCGCTGGTGGGGTTTGGGTGGAAGCGGCAGGCACGGTTTTTGGAGCACTGTTAATTATTAAGCACCCCAGCACGGTTCTTTCCTGGCTGTAGGAACCAGCTTTCCCTTTTCAGAGCAACCCCAATCTTCCAATGGCCATTCTCCCTCGGGCCCTTGAGGCTGTATGGGAAGAAGGGGTCCCGTCCTTTGAGCCAGGGCCTTCCTCTGGGACTCCTGCCTCCCCCTTCCCTCCACACACGCACTGCCCCTTCCCCAGAAACCCCCCGGCAGTGCCGAGGGGTCCCCTGGGCTGTGCCTCGGGGCAGTCGGGGAGCTGAAGGCGTTGCTGAGGCGGGTCCACAAGAGTGTGGTCAGCGTGGCACAGCGTGCGATTAGCAGTGGCCACCTCTTGCGTGAGTCAGAGCTTCACACCGCTTGTTTGCTTTAGCTGAGGTCTAAGATAAAGAGCTGTCGCGCTCGCTGGACTGTTTCAGCTCTGAGCAGAAAGGCGACATGGCCAGGACCCGGCTCCCCAGCCCTTCGCTCTGCTGCTTGGCTTTGACCTTCTCCGCACTCTTTGGTGAGGAATCGATGGACAATGGCTTGTGACCATTGGCTTTTTATGGGTGTGGGTGCTGCCCCAGGGTGCATTTAACCCAGGCAGGGATCTCAGTCGGGGCTATTCGTGCGGCTGGGTTTCAGCTCTGTTTGTTCCCGCTTGCCTAGAGCAGGCAGTAGAGTAGGGCTGCTGAGCCTGGCTGGTGTCTCTGGAAGCCTCGGCACTGGGGCAGAATGCGGAAATCTTCGGCACAGTCCCGCAGCTTCCTCCCCCTCCTGTCTTAATGGGAAAGCTTGCATGGCTGGCAACCCTAGTGCTTTCCTGGGACACCTGCCTTGTGCCCTAGTTATGCTGACTATAGCAACCCACAGCTAACCCTGTATGTCCCAATACACTCCAGCCAGAGCAGGGACGACTTCACGTTCAGTCCCATACTGGGAAACGCTCTGTAGCTCACGCTGCGTCCTCGTTTCAGGAACTTGTCACGTACGGTTACAGATTGTGCATCTTCCACCCTTTATGAGAGGGCTGAAAATCTGGGAATCCAACCGCCCAGATCAGCCGGGGCCTAGCTGGCCTGAGCTAGGACCTTCCAAGCCCTCATAGTCCTGGAGTCTTCTACAATCCCCCCGTTGGGGGTGCCGGGAGTTGACTGTCTTCCAGCTGCCAAGCCCTTATGGGCCAGCCACGCCCAAGTCACCCAAACCGCAGAGCAAGCAAGGCGGCACAGACTTGGGAAAGCAGGAAGGATCCTACCCAGGCCTGTGGCTGTGGGGTGAGAGCAGGAAGGCACCAGCAGGGAGAATTGTGCCAGGGAAGCAGGAGTGCGTGCGGGTGTGCCCGGGTGGGGAGAGTGATTTCATGAGGAGTGGGGTAGTGTGTGTGTGTGTGTGTGTGTGTGTGTGTGTGTGTGCGCAGGTGGGGGAGGGTGAGACTGCAGCAATGAGTGTATGTGGGGGGGTGATTTGGGGGAAAGGAGGGCTGTTTGCAACACACCTCAGTTGCACCTTTGTTTTCAATTGGATTGCAAGCTTTTGGGGCAGGGACTGAGCAGGAGATGTGTGTGAAGTGCGGGGACCGGGAAATCAGGCTTAGATTGGCAAGTTCATCGCAACTGTAACCATGGCGAGCTGAGCCTCTCCCTAACAGAAGCAGGGTGGGAAGGGCAGCAAGAGAGACAGAGAGGGAACCAAAGTCAGGGATTAGAAAAGACACTGTAGTGAGCTATGTAAGGAAAGAGATGATGGGGAAAGGAAATGAAGCCCAGGAGCGTGGAAAGCGGCTGGCTCGTATACCCCAATATGTGCAGCATCTGTGACGTTCTGTACCTCATGGGAGCACTCTACACCCCCATGTTCATCCTTATAAAATGATTGTCTGGTATCCAATGCAAAGTTTGTCATGTTGGGTGTCCTTGGAAGGCTCATGATGCACTGAGCATTGTTACAATAATGTTATAGGTTATAATTTCATGTATATAGTTATGAGGCTGAAAATGTATCCTCATGGCTTAAAATAAGCCCAGGCAAAAACTCTCCAAGAGCAGAGAGGCAGTTCACACCTCATCAGGGCATGTATGGGACAAACCCAGCCCAGCCTCACAGGAACAAATGTCGCTGGCCTAGGCAGCAACAAAAGGATCTGTTGGACTCTCGAGTGAGTCACCCTCGTTCCTTTAGTCAGTTTGGGACTGCGATGAGGTAATGCTCACCTGACTCTGAAGAGGGTGGGGTAAAGCCAAGAGGGAAGAAAGAACACGATAAAAGGGAGAGACGTTTGCCATGCTCTTCCTCTCTCTTCCACCTCCGTCTACAAACATCACCACCAAGCGACTGAAGTGCTAATCAAAGGGGAGAGCCTGGCTGAAGGGCAACCAGCCAGCCTGTGGTGAGAAGCATTTAAGTTTGTAAGGGCACTGGAAGCGTTAAGATCAGCATAGAATGCGTTTTACTTTTATTTCATTTGACCAAATCTGACTTGTTGTGCTTAGATTTTAAGTGATTATAAGTCAATCTTTGTAGTTAATAAATCTGTTTGTTTGTTCTATCTGAAGCAGTGCATTTGGTTTGAAGTATGTCAGAGTCTCCCCTTGGGATAACAAGCCTGGTACATATCAGTTTCTTTGTTAAATTGACAAACTTATGTAAGCTTGCAGCATCCAGTGGGCATAACTGGACACTGCAAGATGGAGGCTCCTAGGGTTGTGTCTGGTACCGGAGATATTGGCTAATGTCATTCGCTTGCAAGTAGCTGGGAGCAGCTTACATGCCAGAGGCTGTGCGTGACCAGCCCAGGAGTGGGGTTCTCCCAGAAGAGCAGGGTAAGGCTGGCTCCCAGAGTCAAGGATTTGAGTGACCTAGCAGATCACCAGTCCAGATAACACCAGAGGGGGACATCACAGCATCCCAGGGCTTAAAGTTATTGATGAGTTTGTCCAAGCATGCTCCCTCATCACTCCCTTTCCGCCCTGCTGAACACCCATTCTCCATCCCTCTTTGACTTTCAGTCCATGCGCCACCGTCACTCCATGGTGCTGGACCTGGCTCACAAGCGCTGCAGATGTGCCTCGCCTTCCTTTTTTTTTTTTTCCTTTTTGCAGAAATACTGGTAAATGTGGTGGTGAAGCTCTTGATACATGTTTGCAATCGACAAGTATTTGCTACATGACACAGACCTAGCATGGGATGTATGGGAGCCTCCGTATGCCAAAAATGTGATGAGTTGAAAAGTCCAAAAACTAGTTAATATAAAACATGATCAAAACAGCAGCATTGGGAATGCGCCCCCAGACCAGATTCCCAGCCCATCTAGTCCAGTATGCTGTCTCTAGCAGTGGCCACAGCCAGCAGCCTCAGAGGATGGAACAAGATTCTTGTCATGCATCTGAGCACCTCCTCCATGTCAGCTGTCTCCTTCTGGAGATGTGGTGACCAGAACTAGGCGCAGTGGGCAGGGGTGCTGCTGAGAATGGCAGCATGATCTCAGTATTGTTTTACAGCACTCTTCATGCTTTTCTGACCACATGTGAATGGAGGTTCTCATTGTGCTCGCCACAGTGAGTCACAGGTGTTAAGGGCAGACGACGGCACCATTAGATCATTTAGCCTGGCCTCCTGCATGGCACAGGCCATTATCTGTCACCCATTTACCCGTGTATGGAGACCAAGAAATGGTGTTTGGCTAAAGCATCTTCCAGAAGGCGCCAGTCTGGATGAGAAAAGAGCAAGAGACAGAGAATCCTCCCCTTTCCTGGGGAGTTTGTAGCAATGGTAAATCACCTGCACTGTTAAAAGTTTTTGGATCTTAATTTGAATTTGTCGGGCTTCAGCGTCTAGCCATTGTCTCTTATTCTGCCTTTCTCTGCTGCATTAAAGAGCCATTTAGTACCTGCTGCTTTCTCTGTACACTGTAACAATTACACTGTAATGGTACTGATGTTTTATTAAACTTAATATAAAAACCAAACTCCAAAACCATGCAGCCTAAACAAGCCCCACGCCAGCTCAATTTCCCCGGGACACCATAACCTCTCTGGGACCAGCCCTCGCTTCCCGATGGCTCTTTCTCTCTTCAGCAGGGCTCCAGACATTAGAGAGACAGGGCACAGGTCAATTAAAACCATTATTCCCCTGTGAGTGCTACATTTTCCCCTCATAAATATAATGTCGGCCTGACATGTCCGCTAACAAAATAGGTACAGATCTAGTATTATAACGTTTTATTTCCTCCTCAGTCGGTGGCCAATAAAACCCATCTCTTGTGAGACTTATTACCCGCTCGGCTCCTGAGTGTCCCATCTCTCCAGGCAGTTCTCCCTATACCTGCCTTTTGTATTTTTCAGGTAATACCAGTTGATTTTGTAACTCAGTTTCAGATAAAGTATCCAAATGCAACCAATATCACCCACACCTCAAAGCAAAGACCTTACCACATCCTCCTGGGTTCTTTTGTTCTCTCTGGACTTGCAATGGAGAATTTTAGCTACCACTGGGTCTTCTTTCTGAGCCGCCAAAATGTCTTCTCATGGAATAGACTGGAGGGTGGATTTAATGCCCATGGAGAAGACTCTTACAGCCAAAGAATTGGCAGTAATAGCTACTAACCAAGCTACCTTGCCATCTCTTTGTACATCCAAGGGCTGTAGAACAGCATTAATGACATTCGTTGTTTCTTCTGTGCAGCCCATCATATTGTTTTCCTGGGGGCGTTCTGGATAGAGCATTTGCCTCTACGTTAGATTTCCCTGAATGATATTTAATTTTGAAGTTAGTCAGCTAATTCTGCAACCCACTGTTGTGCTCTGGCATTCAGTCGGGCAGAAGTGAAGACATAGGTTAATGGATTGTTATCGCTGTAAACTGTGAAGGATTGGTAATGAGACTAGGTGCTGGTGCTTCAGATGAATTGCAGCAGTGGTGTTTGACTATCTCCTCAATAACAATGTTACCAGTGATCAGTTCTCCAGTTTTTGTGGACTGACCAGCACAGCAATAATCAAGATGTCATCATCTTTGCTTAATTGGAACTGGACTTGTAAGGGATTTCAGTTCCATTGCAAGCTCTAAGATCAAGCTCATCTTTTATTTCCAGTAACTCTAGTAACTTCAAGCTTCTTAAATGGGTCACTGGGAGATTATCTTCTATCCAATACATAAGAACGGCCATACTGGGTCAGACCAATGGTTCATCTAGCCCAGTACCCTGTCTTCTGACAGTGGCCAATGCCAGGTGCTTCAGAGGGAATGAACAGAACTGGACAATTATCGAGTGATCCATGCCAGGTTGTCCATTCCCAGTTTCTGGCAGTCAGAGGCTAGGGATTGCATTCCTGACCATCTTGGCTAATAACCATTGATGGACCCATCTTCCATGAACTTAGCTAATTCTTTTTTGAAGCCACTTTTGGCCTTTACAAGATCCCCATGCAATGATCCACGGGTTGATTGTGTGTTGGGTGAAGAAGTACTTCCTTTCATTTGTTGTAAATCTGCTGCCTATTAATTTGATCAGGTTACCCCTGGTTCTTGTATTATGTGACATGGTGAACAACACTTCCCTGTTCACTTTCTCCACACCAGTCATGATTTGATAGACCTCTACCATATTCTCCCTTAGTCGTCTCTTTTCCAAACTGAACAGTTTCAGTCTTCTTAATCTTTCCCCAGATGTAAATTGTTCCATACCCTTAATTAATTTTGTTGCCCTTTTTCTTTACCTTTTCCAATGCTAATATATGTTTATGTGATGGGATGACCAGAACTGCAAGCAGTATTCAAGGTGTGGGCATACCAAGAATTTACATAGTAGCGTTAAGATATTTACTGTCTTATTATCTGTCCCTTTGCTATTGGTTCCTAGCATTCGGTTAGTTTTTTTTGACTGTCACTGTACATTGAGCCAATGTTTTCAGAGAACTATCCACAATGATTCCAAAATCTCTTTTTTTAAGTAATAACAGCTAATTTAGACCCCATCATTTTATATGTATAGTTGTGAATGTCTTCCAATGTGCATTACTTTGCATTTATCAACATTAGAATTTCATCTACCATTTTGTTGCTCAGTCAACCAATTTTGTAAGATCTGTTTTTAACTCCTCACAGTCAGCTTTGAACTTAACTATCTTAAATTTTGTATTGTCTGCAAACTTTTCCACCTCACTGTTTACCCCTTTTTCTAGATCATTTATGAATTATGTTGAATAGCACTGGTCCTTGGGGACCCTTCAATTTACCTCTCTCAACTGAAAACGTTTATTCCTACCATTTGTTTCCTAACCAATTACAATTTAACCAATTACTGATCCATGAGAGGACCTTCCCTCTTATCGCATGACAGCTTACTTTGCTTAATAGCATTTGGTGTAGGACCTTGTCAAAGGCTTTCTGAAAATCCAAGTACACTATATCCACTGGATCACCCTTGTCTACATGTGTTGATCCCCCTCAAAGAATTCTAATAGATTGGTGAGGCAGGATTTCCCTTTACAAAAGCCATGTTGACTCTTCCCCAACAATCATGTACATCTATGTGTCTGATAATTGTCTTTACTATAATTTCAACCAATTTGCCTGGTCCTGAAGATAGGTTTACTGTCCAGAAATTGCCAGGATCACCTCTGGATCCTTTTTTAAAAATTGGAATCACATTTAGCTACCTTCCAGTCATCTGGTACAGCAGCTGATTTACGGACTATATTACATACCACAGTTAGTAGTTCTACAATTTCATATTTGAGTTCCTTCAGAACTCTTGGGTGAATACCATCTGGTGCTGGTGATTTATTGTAGTTTAATTTATCAATTTGTTCCAAAACTTCCTCTATTGATAACTCAATCTGGGATAGCTCCTTTGATTGATAGAGGTATATAAAATCATGAGTGGTATGGAGAAAGTGAATAAGGAAAAGTGATTTACTTGTTCCCATAATATAAGAACTAGGGGCCACCAAATGAAATTAATGGGCAGCAGGTTTAAAACAAATAAAAGGAAGTTCTTCTTTACACAGTGCACAGTCAACCTGTGGAACTCCTTGCCTGAGGAGGTTGTGAAGGCTAGGACTATAGCAGGGTTTAAAAGAGAACTGGATAAATTCATGGAAGTTAAGTCCATTAATAGCTATTAGCCAGGATGGGTAAGTAATGGCATCTCTAGCCTCTGTTTGTCAGAGGGTGGAGATGGATGGCAGGAGAGAGATCACTTGATCATTACCTGTTAGGTTCATTCCCTCTGGGACACCGGGCATTGGCCACTGTCAGTAGACAGGATACTGGGCTGGATGGACCGTTGGTCTGACCCAGTATGGCCGTTCTTATGTTCTTATTTGTATCCTAACAAGAATGGCTCAGATATGGGAATCTCCCTCACATCCTGTTCAGTGAAGACCAATGCAAAGAATTCATTTAGCTTCTCCACAGTGGCCTTGTCTTCCTTAAGTGCTCCTTTAGCACCTTGATTGTCCAGTGGCCTCACTTCCCATTTCTGATGTACTTAAAACATTTTTTTGCTGTTAGTTTTTGTGTCTTTTGCTAAGTTGCTTTTCACATTCCTTTTTGGCCTCCTGCCTAATAATACTTTAATACTTGGCTGCCACAGTTTATGCTCCTTTCTATTTTCCTCTATTTGACTTCCAATGTTCCACATGTTCACAGGGGTTTGGGTTGTAATTTCCTTCATTCTTTCCTGAAATTGTGTTTCAAGCTCCTTTCATTTTGCAGTATGCTATTTCTGAACTGTTTCTACTTTAGGAACTTCTTTTCTTGCTGTAGTAATTAGTTGTAAAATCTGATCTCTTAATGCCAGTCATGTAGTCAATCCCTGATCTTCCAACTCCCCCTGCTCTTCACTGTATAGGTGGCTTGTTGTATGTTTGATTAAAACCAAATGGCGTTTTGATGCATTTTTACTGTGATCTGTCCCAGAAATGCCTAGAGAGTCACAAACTTCTCTTAATGCTCATCTTTTCCTCCTCCCTTCCTAAGAATGTACTTTAATTCTCTCCCAGCCAGCTATAGTGCTTGCAAATTAAATCTTCCCCTCTTACTTCCAGAGAAAACTTTCTTTATGCAAAATCACTTTTCTGTTGGCATTACCTTCTGGCAGCTTTCCCTGGAACAGCCTGCAACCGCTCTAGATAGCCTCCTCTCTGGTCAGATCCCTGCAGTTCAGCCTCTCCTGCCTGTGCTCACCAAGTGTCACACTCCCATCCAGGGACCATGGGTTTAAAACTGAGCTTTTCTTAAACTTGAAATATCTAGTGCAGCCAGCACAAGCCTCACACCAGCTCAGTCTCTTTGGGACACAACAACAATAATCCTGATGGCACGACTGTGTTCTCCAAACTGTAAAGGGGCAGAGCACAGGTAATTTAACCCTGACATTCCCTTGTGAGTGCTACATAACCAAGTCACCTCTCAATCTTTTCGATAAGCTAAACGGATTCAGCTTTTTTTAAAGTCTCCACTGTAAGGTATTTGCTCCAGCCCTCGAGCCATTTTGATTCACACCAGAGCTCATGCTGGCTTGCTTGTCCACTATGACCCCTACATCCTCTTCAGAGTCCCTGCTTTCCAGGAGACAAATTCCCATTCTTCAGGTGTGGCCTGCATTGCTTCTTTCTAGATGTAAAGCTTTGAGTTGGCTGTATTCAAATGCCATGTATTTGAATGCACCCAGGTGACACATGGGTTTTTTTCCTGAGAGCTTACAGTTATTTTCAGCCAGTAGGAGTACTCCCGCTACTTTACATTTGCCAACATTGAATTGCACGAGCTGCCATGCCGCCCATTCACCTGCTGTAACACTGTATGGAATATGTGGGACACTTCATGGTATTGTTGATACCAACGTTATAAAATTGCAAGGAATTGGACCTGATATGCCGTGCGAGGTACCTGCGACAATGTTATAATTTGCCAAGTAGGATAATCTTGTTTATATGTTTGTATCACCTTTGAATTGTGATTTAGAGATATGTAGGGGTTATCTGTATTTCCAAACTTGTGCTGTGTTTCTGGGTGACACCCCCAGACAGATTGGCATCAGCACCGCCTAGCCTGTTCGATGGCCCATCAACAGTCATCAGTGGTACAATGAACCCAAGGTTTATCCACTGGCTCCTTTCCATAAGAGTCAGCAAGACGTGGGGGCATGCCTGTGGGCAGAGAACTCTAAGGCTGTTCCATGCTCATGAGCTGTGAAGCTTGTGTTTGGGACACAGGAAGTACAAGCCAGATGGCAAAAAGAATATAAAGGGCAGTTGTATCTTCTCCATTTTGTGTTCATTTCTGCTTCTTACCTCTGGAGTGACTTTTCTACAAACTGAAGCTCTGAACGAAGGACTGAATGACCCATCCAAGCTGCAGATGTTGTCCAGAGGGACTTTTGAGCCAGCAACCAACCTATACTGCTAAGATCCTGATATATGGACTTTGAAGTCTCTGTATGTATCTGATTGCTTTACCATTTAATAACTCTCTTCTTGTTCTTTCTGTTTTCTTTATAATAAACTTTAGTACTAGACATTAAAGGATTGGCTGGCAACATGGTGTTTTGGGTAAGAGCCAAACTAATATTGGCCTGGCAATGTGGCTGGCTTTTTGGGGTTCAGAAGAACATGTTGTATAGTGAACAGAGTTTTTAAATAACTTCTCACTGTACTGGATCTAGGTGCAGATTGGGAGCCAGAGAACTGGAATGCAATAAAGGGGGCTGTGTGATTTCTTTTTTCAGCTTCCTGATAACCAGTGTGGGGATCAGGAGCAGTTTGTGGCTGGTCGGTAAGTCTAACTTCAGGTTAACCACTAGTTTTGGGAGGATCTGCTCTCCCTTTTACAGCCTGCCCTGACCTTGGCGTTTTCAGTGAGGGCTGTCCCAGGCACCCAGTTCACACCTGCCACGGTGCGGTCTCTCTAGAATTCCTCCCACACTCCACAGATTCCTAAACTCATTTCACATCTTTCACAATTTGCTAAATAATGTTCTTGATAGTCAGTCAGTTTCTTGGGCATGACACACAAGTGTGGATCATTAGGGCTGGTTGGGGGTCTGAGTTTCCCCACTTGTCATAAATATAAAGGGAAGGGTAACAACCCTTATGTATGCAGTAACATAAAATCCCTCCTAGCCAGAGATACAGAATCCCCTTACCTGTAAGAGGTTAATCAGTTCAATTAACCTAGTTGGCACCTGACCAGAAGGACCAATGGGAAAAGAAGATACTTTCAAATCTGGGCGGGGGGGAGAGGTTTTGTTTGTGCTCTTTGTTTGTTCCCTCTCGGACAGAGAGAGGGTCCAGGCAGGAAAAACATCTCCTAGAAACATAGCTGAAATGAGCATCTAAAATTACAAAAATTGTAAGTAAGGCAAGGAAATGCGTTAGATTATTTTTTGTTTTAGCTTGTGAATTTTCCCTATGCTAAGAGGTAATTTCATTCCTGTTTGTAACTTGAAAGCAGAGTTGGAGGGGAATTCTCTGTGTTTTCAGTCTTTTTATCTACCCTGTAAAGTTGCCTTCCATCCTGATTTTGCAGGTGTGATTCTTTTACTTTTTTTTTTTTTAATAAAATTCTTCTTTCAAAACCTGGTTGATTTTCAGTGTCCTAAAAACTAGGGGTTTGGTCTGTGCTCACATTGTAACTAAGTGGTTAGTATATTATTCTCAAGCCTCCCCAGGAAAGGGGGTGAAGGGGCTTGGGGGGATATTTTGGGAGGATAGGGCTCCAAATGGCCACTCCCTGAAGGTTTGTTTAAATCACTTGGTGGTGGCAGCAATACTGTCCAAGGACAAGGAAAGGAATTTGTGCCTTGGGGAATATTTTAATTTAAACTGGTGGAATATAAGATTAGGCGGTCTTTCATGCGGGTCCCCACATCTGTACCCCAGAGTTCAGATTGGGAAGGGAACCCTGACACCACTCCTGCTTTGTAAATATCCTCTTGGCTACTAAAAGCCTGGAGTTTGCTCTGTTTTGTGGGGTCATGTTGGGTATTGTCTCTGAGATGGCTGGAGATTTGGGGAAATGGTCTCCAACCCCACAAGGAGCACAGGGTGGAGACTGACCGTCATTTCATCCCTGGAAGTCACCTCCACCCCTGTTTGTGCGGAGTCCCTCCCTAATGACTCTTGTGATAGACACCGAAGGCCACATCCTTCCACAATCCTTTCCAGCCTCTCTTCCCTTAGGGCCTGATCTAAAGCCCATAGAAATCAGCGTGACTCTTTCAATTGACTGTAACAGAAGTTAGATCAGGCCCTTAGCAGGCATCTAGAAGGAGAAACTGCAGGATGAGAAAACCAGAGTGACAGACACACAGAAGCTGAGAGCATCCTGTCATTCCATGAGCTCCCTTTGGTCTGGGGTATCTTTCCTGTTCACCAACCACACCCATCCCCTGCTAAGGGTCCATTTAATACTTGCCTGAAAGTTCAACAAAGTGGAAAATGAAAGGAAGGAAAAAACAGTCTCTGGGCAGTAAAAGATGTACCTGACATGTTGTTACTGATCACTCGTTTCTGTTCGGAGTCACAGTGTATATTGGTACAACCATAGTGCCCAAAGTCCCCAGCCAGGACTGGGGCTCCTTGTGCTGGGTGCTGTAAAAACACAGGAAGAGATGATCCCTGCCCCACACGCTCTCCCAAGGTCTGTGTGGGGAACGTGGTCGTCCAAGGCTGCTGTGCTTGAAGGAGTGAAGGCAGGGGTCAGTGTTATGATAGTGTGATAGTGCAGAAGCGGGTGGAGGGTGCTGTATCCTGGAGGGCTTTGGGGGTTAGGATAAGAGGCTTGCGTCTGGGGTGGTGATGGAAGAGGGGCAGGCAATGGAGGGGCTTGCAGAGGAGGGCAGGGTGAGACAGGTGAGCAAGGAAGCCTATTGTAGCCGCATAGGGTTGCCAACTGTCTCATCGCACAAACCCAAACACCCTTGCCCCCCCCACTCTTTCTCCAAGGCCAGGCCCCACTCACTCCATCCCCCCTCCCTCCGTCACTTGTTCTCTGCCACCCTCACTCACTTTCACCAGGCTGGGGTTGGGATGCAGGAGGGGGTGAGGGCTCTGGGTTGGGAGGACAGAACCAAGGGGTTCAGAGTGTGGGAGGGAGCTCAGGGCTGGGGCAGGGGGTTGGGATGCAGGAGGGGGTGTGGGCTCTGGGTTGGGGGCGGGACCAAGGGGTTCGGAGTGTGGGAGGAGGCTCAGGGCTGGGGCAGGGGTTGGGTTGCGGGCTCTGGGCTGGGGGGTGGAGCCGGGGTTGGGGTGTGGGAGAGGGTTCAGGATGCAGGCTCTGGCCAGGTGACGCTGATTTTGGACGGCTCCTGGAAGCGATCGGCATGTCCGGCTCCTAGGTCCAGGGGGGGACTAGGGGCTCTCTGCGCACTGCCCCTGCCTGCAGGCACCACCCCTGCAGCTCCCATTGGCTGTGGTTTACAGCCAATGGGAGCTGTGGAGTCAGAGCTTGGGGTGGGGGAAGCGTGCAGAGAGCCCTTGGCCACCCCTGGGCCTAGGAGCCGGACATGCCCATCGCTTCCGGGAGCTGCGCAGAGCCAGTGCGGGCAGGGAGCCTGCCTTAGCCCTGCTGTGCCACCAACTGGACTTTTGGCCTATTAAAATCTCCCAAATTGCTTTTAATAGTCACCAGGAGATTGAGGCCATTTCCGGGAGACTGCCAGAAACTCTGGGAGAGTTGGCAACCCTACTTAAGCCTCAGCGTTTTGAATGGCCTGAAGGGCAGGGAGGCTGCAGCTGCGGGGGCCAGAGAGCAGGATGCTGCAGGGGGGAAGAGGCAACGACAGAGCTGAAGGACTCATTCGCTCTCCTCCACAGGTGCTGGGCCGTGTGTGGAGGTGACGGTGCCACAGGACCCTGTGATGCAGGAACGAGGCTCCAGCGTGGAACTTCCCTGCCACTATAAAACCTCGGTTGACAAAAACTTCATTCTGGAGTGGAGGTTTGCGCCAGCCTCTATAGCGCCTGAGCAGGGCAAGCCGGTGAGGGAGGGACCAGGGTCCCAAGGGGAGGAGCTGGGGGGGGTGTTACTTCACGGCCTGTGGGGAGCTTTCTTCAAATGTTCCTGCTTCCAGCCCAGGGAAAGCCTGGTGGGGATAGTTCAAGCCTCTTGATGCCTGGATGAGGAGCTGATGCAGAAAGCAGGGATGAAAGTTGCCAGCCCAGGCTGAGGGGCAAATCACCACCAGGGAACAAGAGGGAGGCCAAGGAAAAGCCCCTAAAGGCTGATGGGCTCGTTGTTAGAGCAGGGGGCCCAGTGCAGGGGTGGCCAACCAAGCAATGTACATTGCCAAAGAGCCCCAGGAACACATCAGCAGTTCCCCCACCCTGCTCCCAGCGACTCCTGCCCACCGGCAGCCCCGCCAATCAGCACCTCCCCACACCTCCCGATCAGCTGTTTTGTGGCGTGCAGGAGGCTCTGGGAGGCAGGGGGAGGAGCGAGGGCAGTGCAGGCTCAGGCAAGGGGGCAGGAAGGGGTGGAGTGGGGGCCGGGCCTGTGGCAAAACCAGGGGTTGAGCAGTGAGCACTCTCCAGCACACTGGAAAGTTGGCACCTGAAGCTCTAGCCCCGGAGTCGGTGCCTATACAAGGAGCCGCATAGTAACTTCTGAAGTCCTTCTCCGGAGCCCCAGGTTGGCCACCCCTGGCCTAGTGGATAGGGCACTGGAGAGGGACTCAGGAGACCTGGATTCAACTCTCAGCTTTGCCATTAGTACCCTGGGTGCCTTGGGCAAGTCACTGCCCTCCCTGTGCCTCAGTTTCCCCATTTGTAAAATGGGGCTAATGCTGCTGCCCTCCTTTGTCCAGCACTTTGAGATCTGTGAAGGACACACTCTGCATAAAAGCTGGCTGTTGCTTTCCCCAATCAATGTTTTTTGAGTCAAAAAATGAAGTTTTGGCTAAATGTTTCCTGAAAGCAGCTCAGGTTGGTCCAAATTTTTGATGGTTCCAACAGCAACAAAAAGAATTTGAACCAACGCAAAGGGCGCTCTCTCTTGTTTCTGAAGCAATGCCAGCTGAATCCATTTCATTCCCAACTTTTGGTAGAAATTAAATTGGAGTTTTTTGAGTGGCTCTAACGTTATTGCAGAATGTGGGGGTAAGCAGCCAGCCCAAAGGGGCCCTCAGATCCGAGTGATGTATGTATGCTAGGGCTATTAGAAACACCAGTGAAGCCACATATCCAAGAGCAGGGATGGGACCAGGGTCAACCGGGAGGCTGGGGAAGGATTCGTGGAGACAATTGAATGAGAAGCTCAGAGGCATGTACAATCACGATTGTCACTGCAGATACAACTGTGGTTTCCAACCCCTAGTGGGAACAGCCAATGGGATGTTCTCATCCATCAAGGGGGAAGGATGGGCTTGTGGTTAAAGCCCTGGGTTGGGTGCAAGAGATCTGGGTTCTATTGCTAGCCCTGCCGCAGGTTTTCTGGCTGGGCCTGTGTGTTCCCCCGGGAATACGCCGTCTACGGACTGGGCGGGCCTGTGCCTTCCCCTGGGATACGCCGTGTATGGCCGGGTGGGACTGTGTGTTGTATCATAGAATATCAGGGTTGGAAGGGACCTCAGGAGATCATCTACTCCCACCCCCTGCTCCAAGCAGGACCAATCTCCTACTAAATCATCCCAGCCAGGGCTTTGTCAAGCCTGACCTTAAAAACCTCAAAGGAAGGAGATTCCACCCCCTCCCTAGGTAACCCATTCCAGTCCTTCACCACCCTCCTAGTGAAAAAGTTTTTCCTAACATCCAACCTAAACCTCCCCCACTGCAACTTGAGACCATTACTCCTTGTTCTGTCATCTGCTACCACTGAGAACAGTCTCGATCCATCCTCTTTGGAACCCCCTTTCAGGTAGTTGAAAGCAGCTATCAAATGCCCCCCTCACTCTTCTCTTCCGCAGACTAAATAATCCCAGTTCCCTCAGCCTCTCCTCATAAGTCATGTGTTCCAGTCCCCTCATCATTTTTGTTGCCCTCCGCTGGACGCTTTCCAATTTTTCCACATCCTTCTTGTAGTGTGGGGCCCAAAACTGGACACAGCACTCCAGATGAGGCCTCACCAATGTCGAATAGAGGGGAACGATCACGTCCCTTGATCTGTTGGCAATGCCCCTACTTATACAGCCCAAAATGCCATTGGCCTTCTTGGCAACAAGGGCACACTGTTGACTCATATCCAGCTTCTCGTCCACTGTAACCCCTAGGTCCTTTTCTGCAGAACTGCTGCCGAGCCATTCGGTCCCTCGTCTGTAGCGGTGCATGGGATTCTTCTGTCCTAAGTGCAGGACTCTGCACTTGTCCTTGTTGAACCTCATCAGATTTCTTTTGGCCCAATCCTCTAATTTGTCTAGGGCCCTCTGTATCCTAGCCCTACCCTCCAGCGTATCTACCTTTCCTCCCAGTTTAGTGTCAGACTGCACAATCTGGGTAAGTCCTCAGGCCATTTCGCAGCCTTTCTGTGTGCATGCGTTGTTCGCTCTCTCTGTCACTCTTTTTGTGTTAAATTCTATAAGGGTTTTGGAATGAGCTGAGATGGCTGGCCTGTCTGGGTACCTGCCAGGGCTTGAGTGCCTGGGACAAGCTGGTCTGTATCTCTGCTGGCTCAGTATCCCCTTTGATTTCATGTCCCACGTTGTGTACTATCAGCCCCTCCCTCTTTTGTGTTTCTGTCTCCTGGTGAATCTGTCAAACCCCTCGTCTCCCCCTCGCATGAGCCCCGACCCGAAGCTGGCTGCTGGAGTCTCTGAAGTTTTCACCTTAACCTATACTCCCAAGCCACATGCTTTGCAATGACAACGCAGAGCCAGCCGGAGGGCAGGTTTGCTCTTGGCACTGCGTGACACTCCGGTGCCTCCCTCGTCCAATCCGCCTTCATTCACCATGTCGGCATTGTACAAACCCCTGTCTGTGAGGGGACCCCAGCAAACGTTCTCCTCTCCCTGCAGATCCTCTACTTCACTAATGACAAGCTGTACAAGCCCGGCTCTCAGGCCAAACGGCTCAGCCTCCTGCACGACCCTCCTACCATGGGGGATGCGACCCTTCAGCTAGCTCACGTCCGCCCCTCGGACAACGGCACATACATCTGCGAGGTGAACAACCCTCCGGACTTCTATGGCAGCAGCTCGGGGTTCATCCACTTCACCGTGCTGAGTGAGTCTGGGTACTGCGATTCCATGGCCCACCCCGGAACAGGGATCCCTGCTCTAAGCAGGGCCAGGCCCGAGAGTAGCTGGGATCCTGTCTGTGGAGCTGGGGCTGGGATATTGCGGGTCCCCTTGTATCGCATGTGTCAGTGTTCCCCTCTGTACAAAGGGGTAATGACCTGGACCTTCTTGGAAAGTGCTTTGGGATCTCTGGGTGGGAAATGCCAGAGAAGAGCAATTATTACAATAGCTTCCCATTCACTGGCCTTTGTGTGGCGCTCTGGTACCACAGCGAAGAGGCCCTGCAGAGAGCTAGATGGATGGCAGGGAGAAGAGTGGGTGGAAGGAGAAGAAGAGGGGAGGGGCCAGTGGATATGGGGAGCAGGAGGACAAATAGATGAGACTCAGTTAAACAAGGCAGTGACACAGAAGTGTCAGCTGTGAGCAGGTACCAGCTGACGGCAGTGGCAGGGGAGACATCCAGGTGCCATGCTACACGATGATAGTGCATGCTCCTAGTACAGAAATCCATTGTTTTCTCTTCTCGTTTCCCATTCAGTGCCTCCATCTACCCCTGTTTGCAAAGGGACAGAATATGCCCAGATTGGGGGTGATGCCATGCTGACCTGCAGCTCCGTGGAGGGGGTGCCTGCCCCAATTTATACCTGGTCACGAGTGGACTCCAAGACCTCATTGCCATTGGCCAATATGGTGCAAAGTAAGTGAAGCCATCCCTTATAGACCCTCCTGTGCTGAAATGTGTAAAGCCGCCACTGAAGGATTTTGAGTGATCTAATAGAAACAGAATTGAAGGAATCCAGACACCAACATATGGTCCATCCCATCCAGTATCCCAGCTCTAGCAGTGACCTAGGCCTGATGCTTCAGAGGAAGGTGAAAAAAGGATCTGACCAATTGTACAAAGCTATCCAGGGTTGGGGAAGATTCTTTCCTCCCGTTAGATAAGTTTATATCTGAAGCATGGAAGTACACCCTGTTGTGATTTGGGGAATAACCAGTCCCTCTTAAAATCCAAGTATCAGATTTAACGTTGATCTCCTGTGATTGTATGAATTCCAGAGGCTCTTGTGGCCAGATACTGTCTGGAGTAACCAGCTGTGAGTCCCAAGTAACTCTCTGGATCAAAGGGAATATTTGAGAAATTAGGAAGAAAGGTCAGGGCCCAGTCCCACAAACTCTTTCTTACATGCATCCTGACATATGGAGTCACAGACCCTATTAATCAGAAGGTACTGCATTTATTAAAGAAAACAGCTGTAGACTACAGACACAATCAGAGTCACACAGTTCAAGGTCCAGCTTTGTCTGCCTTGTTCATCAAGAACCGCACACTCTGGAACTCTGTACCCCACACAGACATCTGGTGGATGAATAATATTCTGCAAGTAAATACATTGCAACTGGCACAGTCCTGACACACAGGAATGGTCTCATTGATTTAAATGAGCAGAGACTACTTATTTGAGTATGAGTTTGCAGGATCTTAATCTTAGCTGTATAAACTCATTTTTCAGTGCCATTTGGAGTTTCCTTTGCTACCAGTAGGTTGCACCTGTGGATCAGTCTCAGAGGCAAATACAATATCCTTGTTTATTTGAACATATTTTACTGTCCCAGATAGAAGCTGGAGAGGAGTTGCTCCTCAGTTTCAGAGCAGTGGTTTTGCTCTTCACCAGGATTTCTTCCAGAGAGTTTGAACTAGACTAGATCTTTAGAATAGATCTTAAAGAAAAACCCCAAAAGGACACAGCCTAGAAGCAAAGCTTCCTCTTCAAAGGCCCCTTTGAGTCCTTTTCAACAGAGTCTGATCAGAGGCCTGAATCCTCCATCAGATGCTGGGACAGCAGCGGGGTGAGAGTTGCTGGTGAAGCTCTCAGTGGAAGTGGAGCCGACTGTTCCCTTTCCGGGGTTAGCCAGTCTCCCCTGCAGTCTCACCTTCCTGTATCTCTCCCCTTGATGTCTTGCAGTCTCCACTCCGGGGCTGTCTCCCCTCTGGACTCAGGGCAGGAAACCAGCATCTTGCCCGTTAATGCATTTAGTGACTGAAATGACAATGTTTATTTCAAGGGCCGGTCTCTTTGCAGTCTCACTCTAGGGCAGTTAAGCCCTGGGACATAGAAGGCACATAGCCTGTTTAAGACAGCCTCCGGCTATCTGTCTTGATCAATGAGCATGAGTTTGTATGAGATACAGGGAGGGGCAAATCCAGGGCCCAGTTCCACTACCACAGATGAGCACTGGGTGGAGCTATTCACATTGGCTGTGTCTAGAGTGACTCACAACCATATGTGCCAGCCTCAGGGCAGACTGTTAAGCAGGGTGTTCTACACTTAGATTTCATCAACCAAGTATCAAGTGTGAACTCCTCAAGCTCTAAAACAGCCTTTCTGTAGAGCAGGGGTGGCCAAACTTACTGGCCCTCTAAGCCACGTACAACAGTTCTGCAGTTTCTCATTGGAGTCAGACATCAAGAATTATAACATTCAATCTCCCTGGACACTTAATAACACTGGCAATTAAAAGTGGCCATTCTTCATCAAAAAAACCTCCAAAAAACAGACTCCAACGAGAAACTGCAGAACTGGAATTAATTTGCAATCTGGACACCATCGAATTAGGCCTGAATAGAGACTGGGAGTGCATGGGTCACTACAAAAAACAAATTTCCCTCTGCTGATAGAAAAGGAGTACTTGTGGCACCTTAGAGACTAACAAATTTATTAGAGCATAAGCTTTCGTGTGCTACAGCTCACTTCATCCGATGAAGTGAGCTGTAGCTCACGAAAGCTTATGCTCTAATAAATGAAGTGAGCTGTAGCACACGAAAGCTTATGCTCTAATAAATTTGTTAGTCTCTAAGGTGCCACAAGTACTCCTTTCCCTCTGCTGATACTCGCACCTTCTTGTCAGCTGTTTGAAATGGGCCACCTTGATTACATTGGCCTCATTGGCAGTACAAAAGTGATTTTTTCCCCCTCCCTTGGTGTTCACCCCTTCTTGTCAACTGTTGAGAATAGCCCACTTCCACTTTAATTGAATTGGCTCATTAGCACTGACCCCCCCCACTTGGTAAGGCAACTCATCTTTTCATATGCTGTGTATTTATACCTGCCTCTATATTTTCCACTCCATGCATCTGATGGGTTTTAAGTCCACGAAAGCTTATGCCCAAATAAATTTGTTAGCCTAAGGTGCCACAAGGACTCCTTATTGTTTTTGCTGATATAGACTAACACGGCTACCACTCTGAAACAAAGTCTTTGTTCTTCAGTGTTTCACAATGGCTTATCTGGTTTGAATGGGCCTTCTTGTGTGAAGGACCATTAACTTTTCATTAATTAATGCTTCTTTCCTGGTTGATGAGGTACACAGGTTAACAATGCAAACACTCAATACAAGTTTATCCTCTGGGATACAGATGTTATAAAGGTGATCAATGCATGCAGCAACTCACAAGCATGTCAAAGTCCCAACACTGAACACATTATAACTAACATCTGTTGTAACAATGCTAACTCACAAGTGAGCCAGGCTGGTTTCCAGCTGTGCATTTATCAGTGTTCAGTGAGCCTTGACATGAGCTGGCACCTAGTCTGCAAACATCACAGGCTGCTTCTACCAAGTCATCTACAGAGCTTGAGCACCGAACCTTCCCCGACCCCCACACAGAGAAGGGCTGACTGATTGGGAAGGGCTTCTGAAAGGCCAGAGTTTGCAATCACCCAGAGGGTCCCAGTGGCCAATACGGGCTATTTACGACATGGTAGGGAAATCGGGTTGCAAAGCTGCCTTGCTGGACAGGGTGCTAGGCACACATGCAATTGTGTGAACTACACTGGCCTAGCACATGTGCCCATGTCTCCCTCTAGTGGTGGACTCTAGAGAGGAGAACAGCCTGCTATGTGCTCACAGCTAGTGGAGTTCTCCTCTAGCTCACCTGGCAGTGGCCTTGGGAGCTGAAAGTCCCAGCGTCAGACCCTGCTGCTGACCACAGTCATATCCATGCGCCCACGGTCGGCTACTCCTGCTCCCCCTCCCTGCCTCTCCTTGTGCAGGGTTGAGCTCGTCTCACAATCCAGGGCATCTGCAGCCCTTCAGCCTTTGGAAAGGCTGCCAAAGCCCAGTGCTGAGTTGGGGGCTGCTATGCTCTCTCTACCCCACGCCCGCTTCCTCTGCTAGCACTGGGGGGTTCCTCCAGGTGCCTCCGGCATTAACGATTGTCCTGCTGCTCTTCTCCTTACAGATGACCAAACAGGGAAGCTGCAGCTGACGAACCTCTCGCTGGCATTCTCGGGGACCTACCAGTGCGTGGCCTCCAACCAGTTCGGCCACACCAGCTGCCAAGCGACAGTCCATGTGGCAGGTGAGATGTCCACCCTCTTTGTGTCTGTGCACCCTATTCTGCCCACCGGGAGTGCTGCCTTCTGCCCACAGGGCCCAACCCCTCCTCTGAAATATGCCTGCTGGTGCCTGCCGTGCCAGGAGACTTGGAGACTGGAGCGCTGACAGACAGCGGTGATTGGAAGGGCAGAGGTCACATGGGACCAGCACAATCTTTACAGTCCTGCAAGGAGCCAACGATAAAACGGAGCAGCTTGGATGTGCAGGGAAGTAGCTGAAAGCCTACAATCCCCCCGGTAGTGAAAGCATGGTCCCCGCCAAAGCCATGCTGCTGTAGTGGCGAGGGTGCACTTGGAAGCAGGGAAGAGGCCATTGATTTCCATGCATGTTCTGAAATCTGTGTAGTCCTCAGGGTGGCAGTGGGCTTTGGGGGCTGGGCTCCATCTACCAACAATTCCACGTGGAGACAAACCCCACTCCCCGATGGAAAGACAGGTGCAAACTTCCGAGGCTGGACTCTGTTTCCAAGTTTCTCTTTGTTGCCATGGGCAAGTTGTTTTGTTTTTTCTTTTTTCAAGCTGTTCGATTTCTGATGCAGCTTTTCACCATGGCAACCTATTAATATCCCATAGTGTTGGTTGATTCAATTAAGGTAAACGATACAATCTGCTCCTGGGGTGTCCCTATTTCTGAGCCCAGATCTCAGAGCGCAGCTGCCAATGAGCCGTCCCCTGCTAACAAGGGCTGGGTTCCATGCATTGGCTTCTCCTACAAGACCCTCCAGTGGGCTCTCTCCTCCTGCCCTCTTCTCTCCACTGAAACTTACTGTCCTCAAGGTCCCCTGCAAGTGCCACTTCTCCCTGGCCATGTCTCCCATGCCCCCCAGCCCTTTGCCCCCTCCCCTTGGCTTTTATGCCACTGTCCTGACGCCTCCCTGTCTCTCTACCGCGTGCTATCTAGCTGTCACTGGCTAGCGGGCACTATTGAGGACTCTTGCTGCAACACTGGAGAATCGGCAGAAATTGCCACTGTTATTCATAGCGCTTGTGCTGCCCACAGCCATGGTAAGGTGGGGCTTACCTTCGCCGGTCACTGTTTTCTCTGCGGATCTGGTGAAGGCATGAATAGCTGTTCTGTGCCCCTCCCCAGGAGAGAGACAGGCCAGTTCCATCCCAGGTGCAGCCCAGAAACTGGATTGATAGGCAGGTGGGGCAAGGATTGGAGGACTTCCCAGC
Source organism: Dermochelys coriacea (assembly GCF_009764565.3). Taxonomy (NCBI): domain Eukaryota; kingdom Metazoa; phylum Chordata; order Testudines; family Dermochelyidae; genus Dermochelys; species Dermochelys coriacea. The sequence goes on from NC_050089.1 coordinate 2,261,292, forward strand.
TGCAGTGCCCCCAAAGGGAACATCTGGGATGCGCAGTAACTGTTGGGACCGTCAGCATCGAGATGGTTTCTTGCTGATGGTTCAGTGTTGGGGTGTGGGGCTGCTCGCATTGTCCCATTCCCTCCTGGAGGTGGCGCAGGAGATTGGGGAATGGGGGGGGCATTTATTGCTCCCTCTTCCCAGAGGGGCGGGACCTGTGTGCCCTGTCCATTGCCACGCCCTGGGTCCTGACACAAGGCTTGGGGAATGGGAGCTGGTTCTTCTCGCCCAGCCCCTCACCATGGGGCTTTGCTACCATCTAGTGGCCGACGTGCCGGCTGCTCTCTGAATTCCTAAGGCTGAGGCTTTTTTGTCGCTCTGGCTGAGAGTTCGCTCCTACCCACCCTGGGGGAAGCTGCAGCTGCTTTATGCCGAGGCCCAGAGTCTGTCCACAGCCTGGGGCCACCACGCTCACCCATCTTCAGTCAGTAGGATTCACAGTGAGGGGTTTTTGGTGCATCTCGTCTCCTTCAGCCCTTCTCTTGAGGGCTCCTTTGCATTTCCTCTTCCTTGTTGCGGGGAGCCCTGAGCTGAAGTTTTCAAGCAGTCTAGTGGGAAGCTAGACCCAGATTTCAACCCACTGGCCAGGAGAGTGACTGACGCCAGCTGGGGATCTGGGCGTAGATCTTTAGAGATTCATCCAGGGCCCGGTCAGGAAAGCCTGAGGGCTGGTCAGGAAACTTGAATGCCGCTTTGTGAAAAACGTGGAGGTTCCAATAGTCGTTTTCATTCTAGAACACACCTGAGCGTGCAACATGCTTGTGAAACAGAGAAAGCCCTGCCTTCCTAAATAGCAGGCAAAGGCCCCAAACACTGTGCAGTTGGCTATGTAGGAGACCCAGATTCAAATCCCAGCTGTGCCTGATTTAGAGCTCTCTTGGAGCTGAGTTTTGACCAATCCATTGTCATGAGAAGTTTTGGTTTCAACAAACCTGCCTTTTGCAATGACAAACCATGTTTGATGACAAATTCCCAAGCAGCTCTCATAGTCAGGGTCTGGAGTTAGTGTTCAAGGAAATCTTCTCCCTTGGTGATTGCTAGGGCCTTGGCCTCCACTGGGCTAAGAATCACACCCCATCCCCAGTGAACCTGCTCACTGCTAAGGACCGTATCCCATGTGTTGCTTTTAATGCTCCACTAGTCAAGTTCCATTTCCCCATTTGGCACATGGATCCCACTCAGGTCCGGCTCCCTGTGTTAATTAGTGCTTGCATCCGTGACAGCTCCCCTCTTAGTTGGCTTCACAGCCTGACCAAGCGAGGCCTAAAGGCACAGATTGAGAGCCATCTGCATGTGGGAAGGGTGGAGACGCATTATGGTGCACCAGGAGGGAGTGAGGGAGGGAGGAAATGAAGGAAAGATGAGGTCAGTGAGGCAGTCCCCTGAGTGAGAGAGAGCTGTGTGTGACTGGGGAAGTTGCTCCCATAGGAGGGGTGGGAGTGCCTTCATGGGGACCTTTAAAAGGGCAGAGCCTTAGAAAATGCTCCAACAGGAAATGCTCCTAGCCCGGCCTGAAGTGACCTGAAAGGGCTTCTCTGTGTCCAATTTCTGAGACTATCTTCCATCAAAACAAATCTGCTCTGTTGGAACGCAGAAAGCTTTCCCAGAGAAACCCCAGGCCTGGCTCATCTTATAGAAATGTCTGGTGATAAAGGGCTAGAGGGATAATGCAGAGTTGGGAGGCCTTGAGTTCTAATCCTGACTGATTCACTATGTGACCTCAGGCAAGTCACTGCCTCAGTTTCCCTCTCTGTAACCTGTGGATAGAAGAATGTGGCTGGAACTGACTCATGGGCTTACTGATCCAGGGGAGAGCAGTTGGTGCTGGTCCTTCCACTGATTATGGGTGTGAAGGTTCCTGCACCGCCCTCTTTAAAAAGTGGTGTGCTGGGATAGATGTGAACAGGGTTGCCTGGCTGAGAGGAGACAGAACGAACTCCAGAGCATCACAGAGTGTCAATTTAATTGTATTATGACCAAGCAAAGGAGCCTGCAGCCTTTGCACCCATGACAGATCTATGTTAGTTAAGAATGTTTGACTGCTCTAGCTTCATCTCCTGGCCGTCCTTTCCCTGTTCTTACTTGGTCACTCGGTTTTCCTTTGTCTCTTTCCAATGCATTTCTCTAGCTTTCCTTTCCGGGCTCTTCCTTAGGGCTCTTGCACACCACAGTTGTTTCAAAGTCACCGGGGGCCAAATTTGGGGCTCATTACTGGCTGCTGATCACAAAAATCTAGCCAGAGGGGGTGGAAAGCCCAGAGTTACCTGCTAAGCCAACCTCCACCTCTTGGGTTTGTGTTCCCCATAGGCACTGCAGAAGCTGGAGTGATTGGAGGAGCTGTGATAGGAGTGCTGCTGGCACTTTTACTGCTCGGGGCAGCTGCGGTCTATCTGTTCTGGTACAGAAAGAAGGCGTCCCAATCCACGTGCACTGGGAATGATATAAGGTTAGAACCCGTAACCGGGCACGGACTCACCAGCAGCGCCTCCTGCTGGTCATCTCAGGGAATTAGCGTTCCAGCTCCGGAGCGCCCTCTTCAGGCCGGTGTCGCACCTCGCTGCTGGCTCCCATGTCCCTCCCAGGACCCCGGTGCCCCTTTCACTGGGTGCTGCCCCCTGGCAGTACCCCACAGATTTGGGTCTCCCCCTCCCAGGGGAACCCCCCACCCACTATCCCTACCTGGCCTCAGTCATAGGCTCCTGCCAGTCCCCAGCTAGCCCCCGCGCCCTTGGCAGACTGCGGCGTGAGCCATCATCACCAGCAAGGCTGGGTTTGGACCTGCTGCCTCTGCCTAACCTCGGGCTGCAACCTCAGGACCTGTTGGACCTAATGCCTGGAGCTTTCCTGGCTGGAGCTCCCCAGCCTTGCTCCAATCCAGGCGCTCTGCTTGGGTCCCTGCAGCCGGGTCCCTCCCCTCAGAAGCAAGAGGGTCGCCTGCTTCTGGCTTTTATAAGGCCCACGGGGGTCTGTTTGGGGCGTGGCCCCCAGCTGCGGCTCCTCTGCCAATCAGCCCAGCTCTTCCCCTGCCCCGTCCCTCTCCCAGGCCTACCTTAAACCCCTCTGGGCCCGAGCGGGTGTCCACCCCGCTACAGAACCCCTGAGCAAAGGCAGGCCCACCCCCGGCAGAATCAGTGCCAACTTCCCCGTCCCCCACCCACACGCTTCCTCCCTGACCTAGGGCACAGAGGGGAGTTCAGTCTGCACTTAGCTTCTCTGCCAAGGCTGCGGATGGAAGCTAGTCTCTGTTGTGGGGATGTGGACGGCAGTGACCCACCAGCTCATTTCACATAGGCCACTGAACAGCCGCCCGTGGGGACGGCTGTAGGTCACTGCTGATCCGGGGCAGATTTAACCCAGTGAGCAAAGTTGAAAGGCTCTTGCTGACAACCCCCACCATTTCCATCCTGCTCCCAGGGGCTTGTCATCTTTGGGCAAGAGACACAGCTGCTGAAGCACGGACCCTCCCAGGCATGCTGTTATCAGCACAGGCAGCCAGTGGGGCTTTGAGAAACAGGTGGGCTTTGTGCAGCTAACACCTCTTTAAGGTCTAGAATTCACCGAGAGGTGCCAGGTGCACCTGGTGTTGAATTTTGAGAATCAGGCACTGCAATTGTGCAGCCTCCGACCTGAAGGGTATTTGCCGCTAGACCGGAGAGCATGCTGCTCTGTGGGGCTGGCAGGAAGGATGAGGCAGGCGATGAGGTCATAGGTTTTCTCCGTCTCTAACTGATCTGGTGGAGTGATTGTAGTTTCCCATAGGGAGGCTGGCAAGCCCCTCAGTACACTGGTGTCACTCTGCACCAGTGTGCGGAGAGTGCTTTGACATCCTTAGCTCGTGTCAGTCCTGTTCACGGATGCTGATGTAGCTCAGCCAGATGGTGCCAGATCTAGCTGATGCGTTTTCTGTTTGTTTATAGGGAGGATGCCACTGCCCCGGGGATCTCAGACGCCTTCTTGCAGAGACAAGACAGCGACCCCAGGAGCCGCTTCCTGGAGCAGCCGGTGTCAAGGCCAGAGTCTGCCAGCACCACCAAGTCCAGACTCAACATGGTTGTGTGAGCGGGGGTGGGGGGGGGCAGCGCTGGCTCCTCTTCAGCTCAGAAACCTCTGCTGGATTTTGATACGTGACCCTTTTTAAAAAAAAATAATTAAGGCTTTTACTGTCTCCCATTTACTGCATGGGGGGACCATGCAGGGACCCCTGTCGAACAGCCTAGTAAACACTTCCTCTGTTGTACACTTCCCCTGGGTTGGGATGCATCAGTCAATATCTCTACATAACCACGGAGTACGCAAATCCATATACCTTTGCACTTCCATTGCCTCCTTGGTGCAGCTGGGGCAGAGAGAGGCCAGCGGGACCGGAGTGAGGGGAAGATAGCAGCCAGCCGAGCTGCAGGGGGAGAGCAGCGAGGGACTTGGCTTCATTCCTCCCCTTGCAGCAGCTCTGTGGAGCTCTTACCCCCAGGCACTGCCCTGCACCCGGCCCATGGCTGTCTGCCCCATGGAGGGCCGTCACCCCAGAGGGGCCCTGCAGCTCTTCCCTCCAGGGAGTGGCTTGGGGTTGTGGTGCTGTAGGGAGGGTGATGTGCATGCTACACCCCACACAGCAACCCCTCGCTGCCACCCAGAGGCCGGGCAATGTGCGGGAGGCCCCTCTAGGCATGGGGCTCTGGGGGACCGAACTGAGCCTTGTGTGTGCTGGTAGAGCCCGGCCCAGCCCAGCTTTGGCTCACAATGGAATTGGGGGTGCTGCCTATGGCAGTTGGTCCAGGGTCCCCGCTTTGCTGAGCCATAGGGGAGAGGGGCGACGATCAGACAGGCGGGGGCGGGAAGTGGGGAGCGAGGACCAAGAGTCATTAACTCTTTAAACACTCCCACTCCAGCTGTGTCACGGAGTCCTCTCCTTTTGTCCTGCTCCTTCTTTCCTCCCCATGTGCCAATTAAACGAGCCGTTCTGGTGCAGCGAGGACGACCCAGCGGGGCCTCCTGCCAGTCGCTCGCAGGCCTGCCCCAGGCCTGCTACCCGTAGCCCCACAAGGGCACTGCTAGTCCCTGAAACTCCCCCGAGTTGCTCCCAATAATGGGCCTAGAACCACAGGGAAAGCCCGAGTTGCAGCAGGGATCTGATCACGGCCATGATTTACTCTGAGTGAGCTCAGGTCAGCCGCTCCCACCCCCTGTGCCCTGAGCTATAAAATGCTTTGAGAGTCTTGGAGCAAAGGCCCTGGTAGCGGTGCCCAGCGCCCCCGGGCTGTGTCTGGAGGGGAGACGGACCAGCCTCTCTTTGCAGTACTGTGGTCAGTACCCACAATGTGCTGCCTCTCAACAGCAGGGGCCCGGCCCCTTTCCAGGGGACAGAAATGCCCGGCAGTGCCCTGCCAAGGGGAGGGTATGCTGTAAGCTCCAGGAGCATCTGCTCAGGCTGCACCCTGACTCCCCTGGCCAGGCCACAGCGGCTAGATGAAGGGTGCCCTATGGGCACTGGGGGTGTTCTCTCTGCAGAGGGAGTGAGAACGAGCCAGCTACGGGTGGGGGGGCTATGGTATGAGGGGTCCTTGCTTGCAGGAAGGGGGAGAGAAGATTCAGCAATGAACAAATCTGTGCCAGTGCACAGGGCTCTCCAGAGTGGGGTGTGGGTGCAGAGACACTTTAGCTCCCTGAGAATGGAAACACCATCTGGGCAAAGGACTCGGTTCATAGCAACATTCCTTTATTGACATTCCAACTTTGCTGGAGAAATCACATGCAAAACCAAAAAGAACTATAGAAAAACCACTCGGCGTCGGCACTAGCTCTGTCCAGCTGTGACGAGGCTGGTGAGGCGTGAATAGGGGGCAGGGACCGGGGGGGGGGGGAGGGACTGAGGCACGCGCAAGCTGGGGGCAGGAGGGGTGCACGGCCAGAACATGGCAAACGGGCATGGAGGGCTATTTTCATATGATGCTGCTTTGCAATCGCTCTCTTTCGTGGCCCTTCACCAGAAAGCTATTTTGTATGCAGCATGCAGTCAGGTTCCCAGGGGATTCTGTAGTAAACAAGATCAGCTTGGAGGAGCTAAGGGGCTGATGAATGGTGGGGGGGCCGGGTGGGAATAGCACGCAGAGTCTGGAATATATGGGCAATAGGAATTCAAGTGAGGCCCTGGTTACTATTCAAAAGGGGGTTAAAAAAAACAAACCAAACCAAACTCTACGCTAGTAAAGCAGCTGAGACTTTTCAAAGCCAGAGTCCCAACCCTGACTGGTAGTGGGGCGAAGAGTGGGGCTGGGTGGCTAAGAGAAATTCAGGCTCGTTACCTGGCCTAGGAAGGCGAGTGCAAAGAACGAAGTGTCATGCAGCATGCAAGGGGGCTCTGCGGATGCAAGGCTGCAGCTGACAGGCTGGGCATTCTACCTCTGTGACCGATTGGGGCTGGCGGGAGGAGACCGCCAAGGGGGGGGGCTGGCAAAAATACAGGCTGCCCCTAAGGCTATGTCGACAGGGCAAAGACAAACCTGGGGCAGCCGACTCGGGCTCGTGGGGCTGCAGGGCTCTTTCATTGCTGTGTAGACTTCCAGAGCCTGAGCTCTGGGACCCTCCCACCCCACAGGGTCCTAGAGCCCGGGCTGCGGCCCGAGCCCGGAAGTCCACACAGCAATGAACCAGCCCCGCAGCCCGAGCCCCATGAGCCCGAGTTGGCTGCCCTAGGTTTTTCTTTGCTGTGTAGACATACCCTGAGAGAGCCTGGACTCTGCCAGAGCGGAATGGGAGTGAGGGTGGGGGATGTGCACCCTCTAGGGGGTGATGGAGCTGTAGGGGAAGGAGGAGTGGGGGGGGCGGGGGTCTATACTCTGGGAGCAGGCAGGATGTCACATTGCCAGGCTAAGCGGAAGTGAGGGGGGACACTGAAATCCAAGGGGTTTCCTGGGGTGGCTGGAGAGTTGCATGTCTCCAAGCCCAGGCCCCATGGGACAATGTTTCTTCTGAATGGTGATGGGTGTCAGTCGGGGCGAATCAGGAACAGGGCTGGGCGGTGTCTTCTCTGCAAAGGGGATGCTCCATCCATCCCGTCTCAGCCACTGCAAGTAGAAACAGACCGTGAGCCCTGGGCACAGCGCTGCAGCCTCCCCCGTGGGGGAAGGAAACCCCAACCAGCCTCCACTCCCTCTGCAGAGCCTGGCCAAGGCAGGGAGGTGGCTGCTTGCAACAAAAGGAGTTTAGGGCTAGCGTGTAGTCAGCCTAAGGAGCCATCTGTCCATGAGGCCCAGCCAGGCTGTGCTGGAATGCCAGGGGTCAGAGGAGGGCAGAGCTGGCCTGGCATGGGGGCTGGACCTTTTCAAAGGCTGGTAAAGCTTCCACTGCAGCGGGTGCTGTCCTGGGAGTTAAATTCACCCTAAGCTGCGTGGCCGTGCAGCAGCCTATTAAGTGCCACGCAGGCGCTCAGGGCTGTGGTGGGGAGACCTGCCACAGCGGGGAGAGGGGCCTCTCCCTGCTGGCCCCAGCCCAGCCCCGGACCTGCCGCGGCCGAAGGAGAGGCCCCCCTCCCCTGGCCCCAACCCAGCCCCGGCCCCAGACTTGCCACGGCCGAAGGAGAGGCGCCCCTCCCCTGGCCCCAACCCAGCCCCGGCCCCAGACCTGCCACGGCCGGGGGAGAGGCGCCTATCCCGCGGCCCCAGCTCTGGAGTTTCCGCAGTGGGGAAAGACACCTCTCCCTACCAGCCCAGGTGCTGCTGCGGGGAGAGAGAGCTGGGGGGAGTCCTCCCTTCCTGCCATAGCCCTGGGGCAGCCTGCACCCTAAACCCCTCATCCCCGGCCCCACCCCAGAGCCCACTCCCCCAGCCGGAGCCGTCACCCCCCCCATACACCCCAACCCTCTGCCCCAGCCCTGAGCCCCCTCCCGCACTCCGAACCCCTCAGCCTCACCCTCACTCCATGGAGTTTATGTGCCCCGAGATGAAAATGATGTGTCACCATAAAATTCATTGCACACATAGGTGGGAAGAATTAGAGGGAACACTGCCTGCGAGCCTCGGGCAAGTCGATCAGCGTCAGCCTATTTACCCCCCAATAGCCTCTCGCCAGGTGGCTTCCCTGCTGCTAGCCCAGCCCTGGGAGAAGCGTGGCTTCCCACGGGATTTCCAGGGCTCCACATGGGTCCGACGGCTCTCAGCACTAACGCCCCCCCTGGCCTGCCAGACCCGGGGAGGGGAGGCTGTTCTATCCCCCTTCTCAAGGACCTGTCTGTGTCCCTTCCCTTCCCCAAAGGACTCTGCGAATTCACCCCCTCCCCTGGTCCATTGCTGGTTTGTCTCTCCTGCTCAACTCTACCCTGCACTTGAGGCGACAACTCCTCGCTGGGTTAGAAAACGCTGGATTAGTTAGCAGCAAGCACCAGGCCCCCCCGCATCCATCACAGTGCCAAGGTGGCTATTACAGCACAATCTGCCCAAATCCTCCACTGCCAGGGGCAGCAGCAGGGCCCTTACAATAGTTTACCTAATGGCACCGCTAAGTGAACCGCTCACAGCTGGAGCTAATCTCCCCTTATTAAAGAAGCCATAGCACTGGGGTGCGGGGGGCGGTGGAAAGAGAAACTGCATCTTGCTAGGCCGGTGTGCAGGTGACATTTGCACACTCAGGCACGCACGCAGACACACAAACACACACCCTCCAGCACCCCCACCCAGCGGCCCCTGGAGCCATTGCTATTGGCAATCGCTGCACATCCATCCTGTTTGCAGTCTCCTCACCAACGCCAACGAAGCTGTTCTGAAATTAATAAGCTGACATTCGGCAGAGAATAATGAAGTCCCCGGGGACCCAGCAGACTAGCAACAGGTTTTGAACACGCGCTTGGGGGGGGGAGCGGTGTTTGCCCTAGAGTTGGGATTGTTTGCCCTAGAGCTGGGCCTAGGTTTGGTTTTTGCATAAAGTCACTGAGTGGGCTGGCTTCTCCTTGCGTTCCCCCTGGTTGCGCGGTGGTGTCCCCCTCCCCCCTTCCGTTGCTTTACCCCCCTCGCCTTCCACTTACACACAGTGAAAATGGACAGAACTCCAAACCAAAACCCCACCAGGCTTTGGATTCCTTGTCCCTAGGAAAAGGCTGCAATTCTGTTTCGGCAGGTGTTGTATGGGATGGGGCGGCCAAGAAGCAACCATTATAGGAATGAAGTGAGCTGTAGCTCACGAAAGCTGATGCTCTAATATATTTGTTAGTCGCTAAGGTGCCACAAGTCCTCCTGTTCTTTTTTCATTGTAAGAATGTCACTCCAGGAAAATGAAGGACCAATGTGTGACCTGCAGCCAGCCAGGCAGCAAGGGACCCAGCATGAACATAAGCCCTAGAGACAAGGGTCCTGAGTGGGGCATATGCCAGGGCAGGCACCAGCCAGAGGAGCAGCAGTAGCAGTGGCTAGGCAATCCGCCTCTGACAGCTTGCCAGCCAGGGACAGTGGCCAGGTACAGCCACCCAAACATGACCGGCTGTTAACGCTGGGTCTTAGAAGAGGTCCCAGCCCCCTTGCGGTTCTGGGTGGAGCTACCGCACGTGGTGAGCACCATCCCTGGTGAGCAGAGACTGGAGCTGCACCAGTGAGGTTTTGGGGCCACAGGCTGAGCCCTGTGCGTTGGGGCTGAGGTTGGGGAGAGGCAGGCCTGTGTTCCTCAGCGCTGGGAGGAGAGACTGGGTCGGGATGCAAGCGCAAAGGGGCTGAGCCGGCGGAAGCAGGTGTGCTCTAGGGGCTGGGTGAAGCTGTTTTTCCATCAGGAGCTGGAGTCAGAGGGTGGACTGGGTTTCGTTCCCGCTGAGGCTGTGTGGGCAGAGAGGGACTCTGGCTCCAGATGGCTGCTGGCAGCTGCTCGGTGGCAAGGTGCTGTTAGCTTTCAGACAACCACCTACTGGCAGTGCTGCAGGGACGGACATGGGACGCTTTCCAGGAACAGGGCCCGATCCTCAGCTGGTGTAAACCAGCTCCATCAATGTCTGTGGAGCTGTGCTGATTTACACCAGTTGAGGTGCTGAATGAAGCACCAGCCTACGGACTCAGGCCTCAGGCCTCTGACCTACAGTGCTCTGAAGTGGCCGGCTCGCTACCCTGCATTCAGTTCCGGGCACCTCATTGCTGTGACGAGTTGGAGAAACGAGCACCAAGCTGTCAGGCACTTAGATTGGTTAGGGAGCCCAACTGCCAAAGATTTTTTTGGTTTTTTTGGGTTGCAAAACGCCAATTCATCAACATCAAACCTTCCCAGAAACATAGCGGTTTTGCAGGGCTGGCTCCAGCGTTTTTGCCGCCCCAAGCAGCAAAAAAAAACCCCAAAACTTGCCGCCGAACGGGGAGGCAGAATCCTGCCTGCCGAACGTGGAGGCGGAGTGATGGTGTGGCCACCGAACTGCTGCTGGCGACTGACGAAGAGTCGCGTCCCCGCCTCCGCCGAGGGCGGATTGCCGCCCCAGAGTCCAACAACCTGCCGCCCTTTTACATTTGCCGCCCCAGGCCCCTGCTTGGTTTGCTGGTGCCTGGAGCCAGCCCTGCGCTTTCGACAAAACTTTCCCTGGGGAGGATGCTCAAGCCAAAGATGGAATTTCTGGCCAAGATGAGAGTGGCCCACCCCAGAATAGCTAAGAGCCGGTGATGCATAGGCAGTGCAAGGACTTGAACCTCTTACATCCCAGGTGAGCCACCCTGCGCTCGAGTCAGTCAGTGTCTCCTGTCGGAGCTGGTCCACTTTGTATAAATAATTAACTATTCATCGAATCCCAGAGAGATGCTGTAGCCTGATCAGGCTCCATCTCTGGTGCAATGACTATTAATGATTTATACAAAGTGGACCAGCTCCAACAGGAGAGGGAGGTTGTGTCTATAACCTGTTTATTAGGGCAGAAGCGGGACTTGACCTTGAGTCTGCCACAGCCCACGCGAGGGCCCTAATCAGCCAGCGTTCGAGGCGGGGGAGTCCTTACCTGCTCGGACTCGCTTTCTATTTCATTCCACAGAGAAAGAAAAACAGATTGCAGAACCGCGACGCTTTGCATGACCTGGAATGCTTGTTTCCTGGCCCTTGGAGAGATGCTCTGGGGCCGAGCCACCCTGCCACATTCCTTTCAGACTGGAGTATCCTCTCAGTGTCCCAGGTACTACACACCCCTGGCAGGGATGCGGGGCCTATTGCAGCACTCGGGGCAGGTGTGAGTGTGCCCACAGAGCAGAAATCCCACCAGGGCCGGTAGTGGGGACAGACGTTCCAAACAGGGCTGGGCTGAGTGACACAGTGCAAAGATTTCCCGGGTGAGTCCCCTGGCTCTGTGCAGTCTGAAAGGGGCTACCAGCCTGGCTCTGCCCTGCTGCAGCTGGCCTGGGTGAGGATTTGTTCCCTCCTTCAGCTCCTGTCTCCCCCACTTATAGAATGAGGGCTCTTTAGTTGCCAACTTTTACTCCTGCCACTGGCCAAAGCCGCAGACAGCTCCTCTGCCCAGTGTCAAGGGCCGCACAGCTCCGCATTGCCCACTTCACTCTCTGCTCCCTCACTGTGGCCCTGCTCTCTCACCAGCGCAAATCAAGAGAAACTCCACCACCATCCCTGGCTCCCCCGGGAGTGAAGGGATCAAAACTGTTCTTAATAAGCAATTACCAGCGCCCCACACATGCAACCCCAGCACTGTACTCACGATCCTGACGCACCGACTGGCTCATGAGCATAGCATTCCCCTTCCTTGTCACCCTACAAACTTCCCATAGCCCAGGCCCGCCAGGGCAGGCCCTCCACAACACTCCCGCCGGCCACAGGGGAAGGGCATTGACTTAGCTGCTCAGCTCCAGTGTCGAAACAACCTGCCTCATTCAGCATGATACCCAGTTGCAGCTTCGCCTTTCGTTGTTCATCTTTTATTCATTATCACACAATCCAAGGCCCTGCATTCGCATCACCCTGCACGCGTGCACACACACACACACACTCTGTCTCTCTCTCTCTCTCTCAACCCTGCGCTCTTTCCCCAACTCGGCCATTACCATGGCAGAGTCACCAGATAGCATTGCTTAATTCAGTTGTGAAGCAAGAAAACACACCCAAGAAGAGGCAAACTCTACATTATCAGCCAGGGTGCACTTGCCTAAAATTAGCCCCTGCTTCCCTAAGCGGCATAATAACAAAGTGAAGCAGAGTGTAGCCATCCAGGGGCAGTCAGTGACTACCCCTGCCTATGAAGGTGATATGCCCTACAATCAGCACCAGAGTCTTGTTGCCACTGTCCAGGTGTGCCATGAACTCCCCACCTCCTACCCCCTTCCCATCCCCCACCCACCTGTATAGAGGTAGCCAGAGTCCGGGGCAGGGGGGCATTGTGCCTCCAAACACTATAGACAGTCTATGCTGCCACCTCCCCACCCAGTCCCAGTGCAGTGAGAGTGCCAGCTATCAAGGGTGGGGGCATAACTCATCCTGCCGTCCCATCCCTCCCTGTGGTGCAAGCCATGGGCTGCTGCCATGATGCAGCGCAACCACTGGGGCTGATTCAGTTCTTCTGGGGGTCTTTTCGGCCTATAGTCCCACAATGAACTCTAGGTCCGAGGGCGGGGGGGGAGTGTGCCTGGCAACAGAGTCAGTGCTCACTTGTGGACTCCCATGGCACACGGCTCCACCGCCAAGGGCCAGAATCTGATCTCAGGGGCAGTGGTGTAAATCCAGGACAAGGCCATGGACAGCCAGGGAGTTACAGCAGTGAACAGCTCAGAATTTGGCCCGCCCCATTTACAAACTAAATCTAACCCTGAAACCGAGGCGACACCGGATATGAGTCAGCGCCCTTCACGGGACCTCACTGAAGGCGGCAGGCTGCACCCCAGGAAATCAGGGCAAGATTGGGCCCACTGCAGCCGGCTCTAATTGTCTCCATTATATTTACCTTTCCTGCCAGGAGACTGTAACCTGGCTTTTAAAAATAGCATGTGCTGATGTGAGGCATTTAGGACGGCGTTGCTAAGGGAGAAATTAAATTCCAATCTAGGGCCTCCTGCCACCTCTCGGGAGTTACTGTTGGTTTCCATGCTAACTGCAACTCCGCTGCAATGCAAAACTAGGGCATACAGCTGCACCTCCTCCTTGGTTTGACTTCAGGTGCAACAGGCGAGAGCCTGCCGGACAGAAACCCTCCAACACCCACTAGCAGCAGGCAGCTGCCCCCACTGCCTTTCCACCCCCCGCCCCCGCTAACTCAGCCAGGGAAGAGCAGGGAATGTGGCTCCAGCCTTTCTCGCATTAGGACCAGACCCGCTGGGCCCAATTCTGTTCTGATCATTGGAGTACGGCAGGAGTTACAGTGGTGACAACAGAATTCAGGCCCTAGTGTACAAGCACCAGGTTGTACGGGGGCCTCCCCGGGCATACAAAGCTTGCTGCTGGCTGCACTGGCCTTACTGCTGATTTACACTGGCGTGAGAGGAGAATCCGGCCAGGGAACCTCTTCTAGCATCAGAGCACGAAGGGGGTGCAGGACCCCAGCAGACCATGAGCCTGTCTCTCACAAGCAAGGGACACAGGTCGGACACACTGGGGAGGATGAGACAGGAAGCCAGCGTCCTGCAAGCCAGAGAGGAGAGTGGCCTTTGCAAAGGGCAGCACTGAGGTTAGGAGGGCCTAGTTACCCTAGGCCATGGGAGACCATCAGTTCTCTGCTCTGCTACAGAGCCCCTCTGCCCCCGCGTGGCCCTGGGCCAGTCACTCAGTGCCTCAGTTTCCCACCTATGCAATGGGGTAACTGCCCTGCCCTGGTGCACATTGCGCTGATCAGTGCACTGACGACTGTGAAGTGCCCAGATGCAGGGGTACTAGAGGCCAGGTAAGTACCATGGATAGACTCTACAGCCAGCTGCCAGGAATCCGGCTGTGACCTGGGGTACGGCTGCCAAGGCACGAACAGCTTTGATAACTTGGCTGCTCTAGGGCCCCAGAGGGAAGTGTAGGAGGAAACCCTCTCTAGGCAAACCTTTGGCTTTGTGACTGAGCAGCCTGCCCCCCATGGGTGCTGCTGAGAAACACAGCCAGGTGGGGAGAATAAAAGTGGGACTCCCCCAAGAGAAACCTGCAGCCCAACCTGCTAGCGGGGCACGGAAATCTGCCTGGGCTGTGTGTCACATGGAGGCTGGTCTAGTGCATCTAAGCAGTTCACAAACCCCGCGGCTCTGCTCCCTGGGAGATTGCGTGAACCCCAGCTGAAAGTGTGCTGGGAACGGGATGAGTTTAACATCTCTAAAGTCCACGCTAAGGCCTCAGTCCTGAAGCCTGCTGTGTGCCCTCCCTGCTTTGCAAGCCCCAGCTGCTGCAAGGCAACAGTCCCACATCCCATGACGCGGCAGGAGGCTGGTCTGAATAGTGTTGTTTAACTTCTCCTGCCCCACACAGCATAACGTGAACTGCAAGCTCTTTGGGGCAGGGACTGTCTTTTTGTTCTGTGGTTGCACAGCACCTGCCAGGGTTTTGAGCTCAATCCTTGAGGGGGCCATTTAGGGATCTGGGGCAAAAATTGGGGATTGGTAGCAGGGGTTGGACTAGATGACCTCCTGAGGTCCCTTCCCACCCGGATAGTCTATGACTCAGATATTTAAGTATGACATATCGTTATTGACCACACGTTATCACATAGTCTGTTTATTTTCCTTTCCTGCCTGCAGTGGCCCTCATATACCTCAGCCGTCTCCATTTTTTCTCAACTTTACAATACGGTATTTTCTTGGTGTTTGGTTTTAAATATTCTTTTGTGAGAACTGCAATTCAATCACTGTAGTGTTGTGTTTAAGAGCCTTCTGGAAAGTAACTAGCCTTTAAACAGAAGTAAAACGCAGTGTTGCCAACTCTCACGATTTTGTCACAAGTCTCATGATAATTGTTTTCCTTAAAGCCCCAGCTAATGGAGTTAAGTGGATACATGATGATTTCAGCCTTCATTCTTAAAGAAAAATGAAGTTTCTCATCCTCATGGTTGTGGAGAAAGCTTCAAAATGTGACCCCAGTGCACCCTAAAGGCTCAAAAAGCAGAAGATTATGTAAAAATAACAGATTTGGGGTTATTTTTAGTTATCTTATGATTTTAAAGCCAATCTCATGATGTTTGGTGAGCCTGATTTGCTGGAGACACAGGGAATCAGAATGGCCTTTATGGGAGCAGAAATGCTCAGGTCAGGGGGGAGACTGGGAATTGAGGCAGAAGCAGCTGGCCCCGAGGTGCTATGTAGGCGGGTAGAACTGGCAGGAGGCAAGCAGGCAGAGCTGCGGGAAGGCTCCATATGAGGAGCTGGAGGGGATGGCAGGCGCTCTGCAGAGGAAGGAAATGGGCAGAGGGAGCCAGCTGCCAAACAGGTGGATGGCTCATTGCCCTAATTCTGATACCCATCAAGGTTGGTCCCATGGGCAGATGCATGGTCTCCCTGCAGGGCTGGGCATGAAGTGGATAACTTGCCTAGTCCATATGCAGAATCAACAACAATCCCAGCTTGCATTTAGTTAGCTCTTCAGACCCCATATGCTTAAAAACCACGTACTACAGTACAGGGATCAAAATGCAGCCTCCCATCAGCACCCACTGCAGGCAAGTGTTTTACATTAGAAACAGCAAAAGCACTGTGGTCCCCACAGCCGAGTCTGAGTGACGTAACGCAACTGGGGCAAGTGCCCATGCACATCGCAGGCTCAGGACAAACCAGGCCAGAAGGGGACAGCAAGGGGGTAGTCTAGAACCAGAGCCAGCAGCACACCTACGGGAGACATACAGTGAGCCACAGCCATCCCTGCTGTAAGTCTGCTGGGTTTGGCGAGCTCCATGGGCACCTCGGGCCAAATGCATTAGTGGCACGGATGGTGGCGTAAAATACAGACTGCCCAGGAACAGGGAGCACAGTAGTGTTGTCTTCCATTATATTGACCTTTGGTAGGCGTGTGAGGCACACGGGCCATGCACGCCGAGAACGCCAAGGGAGGGGTAGTATAAAAGGCAGCTCGCAGGAGGTGACAGTCAATCAGACCACATCACTTCCCTCCCTCTTGGAAGCCCTCCGCCAAACCCCCCACTGTATCCCCCTCCAACACAGCCCATAGCTGGGATTTCCTTTCTCATTCTACTCACCCTCTCCCCAGCGACAGCAGCCTCAGCACCCCACTCACGTCCATCTCCCAATCTCTCCTCTGGGCCCCCACATGCAGGGCATGATTGCCCTCTGCCAGGGAACCCCCCTCCTCATTCAAACCCTCCTGACACCCTCCTGGCCCTGGGAGTCCAGCCTGCCTCACTCAAGTCCCTTCTCCACATAGCATAGAGGAGAAGAGGGAAACAACAGGCCAGGGGAAAGGCGAAAACAGCATTTAGTGAACTCCTGCCGCTGGGCTTTCCCACGCCTCCTGCTGTCTTTGTGTCCCTCTGGCAGACAGCGAGCTCCCCAGAGCCTGGGCTGGCACATTGCACATGGCACGTCCCTGCACACACAGCCCCGTCCCATCGGCATTGGGCTGCACAGCCCAGGGCAGGGGCATCTGGGTGGCCACGCGCTGCAGCAATCCAGCCATTTTGTTAACGGGGAGCACGGCTGGCCCAGTGTCGCTCAGCGTCCCTGTGTCCCGCTCGTGATGGTCGGGCTCAGCGAACGACCCCTCTTGGCCTGGTTGCGTCGCTCTAGCTCTGCTTTAATTCACCTCATTCTGCATCCCTCCCCCCAGCAACTGTTCTTTTCTTCCCATTGGCGAGGAGGGGGCCGTGCCGCCCGGGTCTGGCAGTGCAATGGTGCCAGCAAACAGCACACGCTCCTGCAGAGAGAAGACACGTGGCTACTGAAGCCTGCAGATTGGGGAGCCCACGGCAATACCTGGCAGCCTACAGAGAAGCACCTTGGGCCCCCCCCCCCCCCCCAGAGACACAGGAAACACCAGTCGCTCTTTCAATGAAGGGAGGGATATGTGAGTGTGGGGGGGACAAGGTAACACCCCAGTGGGTGGGAGGCCCTGGAAAACATGGCCTGAACATTGGCCTTGGCCCATGATCACCTCCCTGCTCCTCAGCCACCCAGTCACTGGGTCCATTTTGCAGCTGGTGGGAAGGAAGCCAGAGCCTGGCCTGTGCAAATCCTGCTTGGAGAGAGGGACACTGGGGGAGGCGAGAATGCTTCGATTCAAGCTGCCTGGCTGGTTTTCATTTCACCAGCCAGTGCTGCCTCTCGATCCCCCGCTGCTCCCCCAAACCCCTCTGCATGGAAGTCTGCTGTAGGGAGAAGGAGCCCTGGGGCAAAGGGAGATAATGGGGGTGGAGGAGCAGTCAGGGGCCCTGGGAAATAGAAAAATCTTTCTTTTGATGTGATCTCTAGCACAACAGAAAAGAGAGAGGGTCAAACTTTCCCGCCCTGCCAGGAGTGTCAATCTATCTGCGTGGGTCAGGGATGGGGATTGTCAGCCTCAACCCTATACTGCCTAGGCTCCCACCCACCCAGGTTCCCCACCTCCTGTCCCATGTTCATGTTCTGCCTGGCCAGCCAAGCAGGGGCACCTGCAGCCAGGGAAGGGGCAGCAGAGGCTCCACAGATTCAACCAGGGGCCCCGCTCTGCTGATCTGACTGGAGCAGGAGGGGCTCCAATCTATCCAAGAGAGAAACACCCATGCTCCATAGCTTCTGCTAGAGACCCCTTTATTCCTTCCCTTTGGGGGCCACAACAGGTGTCCCTCCCAGCCCGGGTAGACAGACATGCGTTAGCTTTGCTCAGCCTAGTATGCTAAAAATAACACTGTCAGCTTGGTGGCACGGTCTAGCCACCCACACGTGGACCCAGGAGGTGGGGCAGGCATGTACGCGGGTGGCTAGCCCCTGCCGCCACGTCCACATTGCTATTTTTAGTGCACTAGCTCCAGCCGGGCAAGTGCTCGTCTGTCTAACCAGGCTGCATGGCAGGCTCCCAGCTGCAGTGCAGACATCCCCAGCAAGCCTGACTATCAATGACCAGACACTAGCACCTGTTATATTGAGATCAGCATGGGACAATCTCAGATCTGGAGGTACCTTTCAGATCAGCCCCCCGACATGTCCCGAATCAGAGGATTCTCTGCTCTACAAGCCTGAACTAGAAGTTTCCCAGAACCCATGACTTTCTGATACTTGCTGTTTTCAATCAGGTCAGAAATTCCATGGAAACTGTCTCTCTCTGATCCCTTCTGTGCCCAGGGCAGGACCAGTCAGTGCTGTGGCAGCAGTGCAAAGCCAGAACCTTGTATAGAGAAAGTTTGCTGAACTTTCTCAAACTTTAGAAGGTTTGATATACGTTCAGGGTGGGGTGAAGGCTCCAGTCAGCTGACCTTACCCAAACAGACTTCTCCATCCCTAGTCTGGAGAGAATTTAGGCCCTATTCCCAGCTCTGCAACAGCCCTGGTTGGTGACCTTGGGCAAGTCACTGCCCCTGTGTGCCTCAGTTTCCCCTTCGGTAAAACAGGGATAATGATCCTGCCTCTCCTTTGGGGCCCTGGAGGGAAAGTGCTGTATGAGGGCTCAGGAAACCCCCATTTTTCATTTTGTCCTGGAGATCATCCCCATGCCGCTGCTCCCAAAAAGAACAGGCTGGTGGTGGGCGGGGAGGCTGTATACATTTTCTGCTGGGTTACAGCAGCTTGCCTGGGGTTTGGTGCTGGGCACCCTTCAGTCCCAGTCAAGTCAATGGGCTGTTAAGTCCAGGAATCAGCTCAAACGAGGATGTCAGGATTTGGCCCATTGGGAGTCAAGGGAGCTCTGTGTCCTGAAAGTCACTGCCCCACAGCACACACGTGCAGGTCAGTGCTCCTGATGTACCCATTTCGGGGAGGATGGCAGGCCAAGCTGCTCCAGCCCCTGGGACACCAGGCCAGCGTGGTTGGGAGCTCACCTGGCTGTCTAGTCTCCGTTGCGTAGGTCCCCCACACGGGTGCTGCTCGCACACTCAGGGTCCTTGCTTTTGCGGTCTATTTCTCCCCCTTTTATCTTCTTCCTAGTCATGTGACCACGGAAACTGGCCTGGATTTTGGCTGCTGCTGCATTGGCGTCAGGATCGTCTAGTGGGATATCCAAGATGTCTTCGTCCAGCTTGGTGCAGGCCCCTTCCTGGAACAGAGGCAGAGCCAGAGTCAACGCAACACACACGGGAAGCTGTACGCCGCCAGGCTGTGTTACCACAGGGGAGGGGATAGGAAGGTCCTGATAGCGGGGGAAGAGGGCTAGATCACAGAGAAGAGAAAGAGGGGCTGACAGTGTGGGGAGGCCTGGGTTAGGGTGAGGGTTCTCATACCCATGAGCAAAACAGGAGACCCCTGCCCTGTAGTATACCACCCGGTCACACATGCACGGAGGCCTGAGGACTCCCTCTGTCCTGCCGGGGAGCTCCCTGGAGCACCTGGGCTGGACTCTGTACAGGCTCCTTGCTTGCCATGGCTTGCAACATGGGCTCCAGCCAATGCTAGACAAGTTTGCAATGCATCCCCTTGAAAGGCAGCTCTGTGATGAACAGTGACTCGGGAAGCATGGCGTCACTGGCTTCCACCTTTATCATCTCTCAGTTTACACGAAGCAGCTTGTAACCTTGTATGTGCCTGTCCTGAAAATTCCCCTGGGATCTCAGCCTCACTCCTCCTCGCACATCCCTAGCACTGCAGGTTCCCTTCAAGACAGCTGTGTAACTCCTCTTGCCTTCCTATGTCTGTAGGCCCTACGGGACCTGTACAGTCCCATTGCCTTCAGCGGGCTTGCACACGTGACGAACTGGAATGGAGTAGACTGGTGATTCTCAAACTGTGGGGTTGTAACCCTGTTTTAATGGGGTCACCCAGGCTGGCATTAGACTTGCTGGGGCCTGGGGCTGAGGCTGAAGCCCGAGCCCCACCGCCTGGGGCAGGGAGAGTCAGGCAAGGGCTTCAGCTTTCCCCCGCCCTGCCCCACCCAGCCCAGGGCGGCGGGACTGGGGCAGGCTCAGCCTTCGGTCCCCCCTCCTGGGGTTGTGTACATAGGCGCTGACTCCATGGGTGCTCTGGGGATGGAGCACCCACGGGGAAAAATTTGTGGGTGCTCTGCACCCACTGGCAGCCAAGCTCCCCTCACCCTCCCGGCCCACCTCCTCCTCCGTCTCCCCTGAGCACGCTGCGTCCCCACTCCTCTGCCTACCTCCCAAGCGTTTCCTGCCCGGCTGCTGGCAAACAGCTGTTTAGCAGCGTTAGCACGCTCCAGGAGGGAGGGAGAGGAGCGGCAATGTGGCACACTCAGGGGAGGAGGTGGGGAAGAGGTGGGGCCAGGGCGGGGATTTGGGGAAGGAGTTGGAATAGGGGCAGGGACGGGGCCTCATGGAAGGGGTGGAGTGGGAGCAGCACCGGGGGGATCGAGCACCCAGGGGAAATAGGGGAAGTCAGTGCCTATGGTTGTGTAGTAATTTTTGTTGTCAGAAGGGGGTTGCAGTGCAATGAAGTTTGAGAAGCGCTGCAGTAGACAACCAGCTGATGTTCCAGGAGTGCCCCAGTCCTAGACTTGCCCCAGTTCACTCTCTCATCGCCGGGCTGGCATTGCAGGCTGACTCCAGCAGACAGCCATTCGCCTGATTCTGATCCCAATTATACTAACAGAGATCTGGCATGACTGTACTGAAATCGGCGGAGTTACTTCAGCTTTACACTGGCACTGAGATTAGAATCGGGGCCAAGATTACCACATTGCAACTGAAAAAACAGGAAACGAAACAGAAATGAACAATTGTTGTCTGAATATTCCATAAGGTGTTGAGTTGTGCTAAGTTAATTACAGTTTGACTAATGTCAGCCCACCGTCTCTTCAAACTGCAATTAGCAATAGGTTCATTACACTTGATTATTTTGTTTTGCCAGAGAAGTGTTGAAAAATTCTTTGGTTTCGGGAAGAAAGAAAGAACAGCCTGAATATTTTAAAAGGTAGCGATTGGTGGGTGGCGGGGGAGAGAGGAGGAAATAACTGCATTACAATGCTGCCACTGTCCTGATTACATTGAATCAGACCCAAATGCCTATGCTGAGAGTCTCACCTTCTATTATTTAACGTTTCTATTGTGGTTTAAACCAGGTCAGGCCCCATTGTGCTAGGTGCTGCACAAATACATAGTAAAGGACAGCCCCGCCCCAAAGAAGTTATAAATACAAAGTGAAAAGATGCTAAAAAAGTGGCATTATAAAAATAAACTTTGAGTTAAACAAATCTCACTAAAGTACCCATCAGAATTCTGTTGGTAACAATAAACAGTGTTCAGGTGGCTACATTAGTTAGGGGACAAAACCTGTACTGGGTAAACCCCTCATGTTCCAGGGCATATGCCAAACACTAACTGCCTGGGTTAGAAAGGAACTTCTTGTACGGGAAGGTAAAACTATCAGTGCCCATTAGGGGGTTTCTTGCACTTTCACCTGAACCATCTGGCTAGCCACCATCAGAGACAGGATATTGGACTAGGAACACAGGGATTGCCAGACTGGATCAGACCTATGGCCCATCTAGCTCTATCTCCTAAGTACCAGCTGCTCCAAAGGAAGCAGTAAGCAGACATAAGAACAGCCATACTGGGTCAGATTAAAGGTCCATCGAGCCCAGTGTCCTGTCTTCCCACAGTGGCCAATGCCAGGTGCCCCAGAGGGAATGAACAGAACAGGGAATTGTCAAGTGATCCATCCCCTTTTGCTCATTCCCAGCTTCTGGCAAAGAAAGGCTAGGGACACCATCCCTGCCCATCCTGGCTAATAGCCATCAATTGACCTGTCCTCCATGAATTTATCTAGTTCTTTTTTAAACCCTGTTATAGTCTTGGCCTTCACAACATCCTCTGGCAAAGAGTTCCACAGGTTGACTGTGCATTGTGTGAAGAAATACTTTGTTTTAAACCTGCTGCCTATTAATTTCATTGGGTGACTCCTAGTTCTTGTGTTATGAGAAGGAGTAAATAACATTTCCTTATTCACTTTCTCCTCACCAGTCATGATTTTATAGACCTCGATCATATCCCCCCTTAGTTGCCTCTTGTCCAAGCTGAAAAGTCCCCGTCTTATTAATCTCTCCTCATATGGAAGCTGTTTCATACCCCCTCATTATTTTTGTTGCCCTTCTCTGAAGCTTTTCCCAATTCCAATATATCTTTTTTGAGACGGGGCAACCACATGTGCATGCAGTATTCAAGATGTGGGCATACCAGGGATTTATATAGAGGCAATATGATATTTTCCGTTTTATTCTCTATCCCTTTCTTAATGATTCCCAACATTCTGTTTGCTTTTTTGGCTGCCGCTGCACATTGAGTGGCTGTTTTCAGAGAACTCTCCACAATGACTCCAAGATCTTTCTTGAGTGGTAACCGATAATTTAGACCCCATCACTCTGTATGTATAGTTGGGATTGTTTTCCAGTGTGCATTACATTGCATTTATCAACTCTGAATTTCATCTGCCATTTTGTTGCCCACTCACCCAGCTTTGTGAGATCTTTTTGTAGCTCTTCACAGTCAGCTTTGGACTTAACTATTTTGAGTAGTTTTGTATCATCTGCAAATTTTGCCACCTCACTGTTTACCTCCTTTCCCAGAGGCGGGGCAATCTTCCCCTACATTAGGGATCATGCTGGTCTAGGGAGGCCACCCATCTGGTTTCATACCAGGCAGTCCTATTTTTGGCTGGTTTGTCCCCCATCCAGTACTGGGGCAAAACCTGACATGGCATTGTCCTGTATTGGACAGGGAACACCATTTTGAAGAGCATGCTGCCCTGCCCCTGCTGGCGTGATCTCACTGGGGCACTCCTGAAAATGGCATTCCCCATGTGGCATGACATTGCCCATGTTGTGCATGCAAGGTCAAGCTGGCAGGGCAGGCTGGGGCACTCCTGAAAATGTGTCCCCTCCGTACTGTACCATCACACCAGCTAGGGCAGCGGGGTCATGCCATTCCCAGAAGTGATGGAATGTCCAGTATTCCAGGAACGCATGAGTGGCCACGTTCTCCTGGTCTCCAATAGGCTTAAGTCCTGAAGCAGGAGGTTTAATAGTCCTTCCACAACTGTATCATAATGAATGATGATACTTTACATATTCTTGGTAACCACCTAAATGTCCAATCTTTTTGAATCTTGCTAAATTCTTGGCCTGAATGACTTCCTGTGGCAATGAGTTCCACAGATGGCCCAATGGTCTGATCTGGTCTGGAAATTCCTATGATATTACAGCTCCAAATAGTCTCCAGCTCCAATTAATTGGTCAAATATTCCTAATATAGTAACTGGTCGAAACAAATTCCTATAGCCCCTCATGATAAAAACAAAGTGTAATTAGACCCTATCTATACTGATGCACAAGCCAGCATTGATTAATTTATTAATTATTTGTATTGTGATAGCACCTAGGAGCACATGCACTGGACCACACCCCATTATGCATTTATACAAACAAAGAACAAGAACATGGTCCCTGCCCAAAGAGCTTATGGGGCCAGCATCCTGGCAGGTACAGCCTAATGGTTTGACACCAGCTGAGAAACTGTCTGGTGGTTGAATCTGATCCAATTTACCTTGGTTTAAACCTCATTTGAATGTGGATGGGGCCTAAATTCTCTTAATGAAAGTCACAATTTGTATCACATTAGAAGGTGTTGCAAACACCATTGAAGGCAGAAATAACACAAAATGACCTAGAGTGGTTAGTTATATGGGATGGGAAGAAACAGAATCACCCTGGACAAATGCAAACAAGCATAACTGTTGCAATCCTATACTAGGAGAAATCCTAGAAAGTAGGGAGGTTACGAGAGACCCAGGGTGACAGAGCTTGGCAAGTTAAGCATGAATTTTAAAGTGATGCATCTCAGCCACTAGTAGAAGGGAATATATGATAAATATGTTTGAGCATTTGAAAGGTGTGTGTGAAAGAATTGGGGAGTGAGGGTGCAATTACAACTAATGGGATGAAATTAAGAAGGAGGAAAATGTGGGAATCCTTTGAATATCTGCAAAAAAAAAAAACCCCTTTCCTTAGAGTGAGCTGTATTAAGCTTATAATATTAGTGGGATATGCCAGATTGCTGCTTATTGTCAGCTGTGGTGCAATTCTGTTTACATGCCAAGTATATCGTCAGCAAGTTCTGTTCAGCCTGAGTCTCTTGCTGACCAGTTTATTTCCTAGGTGTTGCTCCTGTCTATAGGTTATGCCCAGAAAAAAAAAAAAATCATGACCAGGGTCATGTGGAAAAGCCTCTCACAACCTTCAGTTCCTCTTCAATAACATTCACTCTCCTCCTACCACCCACCTTGGTCTGTCTAAAGATATCAAGCTAGAGGAACAAGGCTGGGAAATACCAGTGATTGTTTCATTGGCATCACAAAGCCGAGCAGAGTTGTTCAGTTGTTTTGTTCCAAACCTGTACAATCCTGGCTATCTACATGACATAATGGAGGATGCTCCCCTTCCCGGAAAGCTGAGAATCTGTGAAAACAGAGCTGGCAAGAGCCTAGAGCATCAGCTGCCAGGATTAGCTGGGTCTCTCTCATGTAACCATTTAACTGTCGTGGCAGGGCCTTGGACCTGGTGTGCCTTGGTCCCTCCAATTCTCTGCCTGTGGCACAGAACAATCCAGTCTCCTGGGGTGGGGAGAGGGTGTCTCATTTCAGTTGCTAGGGTTAGTGTGCGGGTGTTGGATAATGCTGGTGGCCTGTTAGATACAGGAAGTCAGACTAGATGGTCTGATGGTCCCTTCTGGCCTTAAACTCTGTGACTTCTGAAACCAACGGTATCAAGAGGATGTAAGCAAAGACAACAGAAAAGAGAAGACAAAGGACAGAAGCATCAGTAACTTGAAAGCACCAGCATTACTATAGCATCTGGTTACAGAGACAAGGGAACTAAATGTATATATACCAGGATCCCATAATAAATGCTCAGGGAGCTTGACTGTCTACAACTTAACTGCATTAACTTAACCGCAGGCTTTCTAAGCATTAAAGAAACTACTAGATTGACAGCCCCTGATAAAACAGCTGCTAAAGCAGTATAATTCAATCCTTTCTACTACATGGGAAGGAAATCCAGGGGCCAACCTTAATAGCCATCTTCACTAGTTGGGACGACACGCCACATCTACAGGCCTTCAGCAGCTATTCCATGGTCACAGGAACTCCAGTAACAGTGGCTGGGGTTGCAGAACAGAAGATACATATGACTTCTGGTGTCCCATCAACCAATACCGCAAACCCTCTCTCTCCTGCACAGCAGTAAAGGGTCCAGGATGCCACTCAAAGAAAGGACAACCCTGCTCCCAGATACCACCACTCCCAGGCTGCAATAGGACCAGCCTGACTAGTGAAGCAAGCAAGCGATCTCCCCCCAAACCAGGACCAGCTGAAACACGGGGATAGTCTTATCAAAAGACGTTTGTTTGAAGCTGGGATTTTTTCCCAGTGGGGGAAAAAAAAAAAAAAAAATCAAACGATGCCCGAGACATCCCTAGGCAAGTCACCCAGAAGAACAAACTGGACGGCTCTGGATCCTCACACAGAACTATGACACTAAGCAGGGCCAGATGTAGGGGCAGGCAACCCAGGTGACCGCCGGGGGTGCCAGGCTTGGGGGCGCTGGCTTGGGGGGATGTTTTTGTTGTTAGCGGCAAACGAGAAAATAGAATGTTTGAAGTCAAATCTTTCAGGTATTCTGTATGTGGAGTTGTTTTCCACCAACATCCTAGAATGTTCTGGGCCTTTCTAGAATCACATGGAACCTTCCAGACTTTCCGAGAAAGACATTCTCCACAAACCTCCTAGAATGTTGTCAGCCCTGCCCTCACAGATATATGGCATGAATAAATACAGATTTACAGATCCTAGTGTGCAAATTTATTGTCTTATATGACAGGGATAAATCATGCAGGCAAATCGTGCATCCAAGTTGTGGAATGAGCTACAAATGCAATAAACTTTTGAATGCCTCATTTTGTAACAAGTGGAGGGGGTGCACTGAAGACGCTTCTCGCCTGGGGAGCCATTGGGTCTAGGGCCAGCCCTGACTCTAAGCAGACTCAGTACAATGACATATGCAAAGCTAAGGCAGACTCATCATATACAGACCCAGTAAACAAGAGATGCAAATGAGACGACACAAAGCACAGCACAAACTGGGAGAGGAACTGGAGCAGCAAAGGGGTTTATTTAAGAGGCAGATGCTCTTTGCTCCAATGGCCAAAATAGGAGGGGGGACAAGAAATTAAACATCTTTTTAATTTCTGGTTATTTAAAAAAAAAATAAAAAAGCTCTGAGGAAAATCCACACTTGACCCATACATCACACTATGGAGCAACTGCACTATAAAGAGGGTAAAACAGCCTCCAAGATTGCTCCCATCTTGGGCAGAGACCTGAAGGCATCAGTCTGTCTCATTGTGGAGGGCGAGGGGGGTTATAAACACTTCACTGACACTAATATAGTTCCTCGGAAGTATTTGAACTGAAATTGTAACAACTAGCAGCAGTAACTCTGGTGTGTTGAGGAAGTTCTACCAAAGGTACCAGTTCAGTTGGGAAAGGCAGAGAAGTATAATCTGTGTGACTTAAGGAAAACAGATTTCAGCAAGAAGAGAGCCCTAGAAGTCCTTCCTAGTGACTGAAAACTAAGAGGGTCTGGAAACTTATATTATTTGAATAACAGAGAGAGACAGAACTATTCTCTCCAGAACTGCAGAGGGTTTATTAATACCCTAGGAGGAGAGGGGGCTCAAATAACTGATTCCTGCAGAGTCAGAGACCAGCTGTGCCCAGCAATAGGCTCTGAGATGCCACGTACCTGAGAAGGATGCTGCACCTGAGAAACCAGCTACATTGGAGAAGCAAGCCTTTGATGTACAGACTATGGGCAGTGCGTGCACCCCCGTTCAGGGAGGCTAGCATCCTGCCCCACATCTTCAGCCCAAGGCCCAGCCCCGCTCCACCCCTTCAGCCCCCTGTTCTCGCTGGCCAGCCCTACGGTGCAGCCCTGAACCCCAGTTGGTGCCCAGAGCAGCCCTCAACCTTGGTTGGCCCGCTGGCGCCCAGAGCAACCTCGAGCCCAGGCCAGCTTGCCGGCGCCCAGAGTAGCCCTGAATGCCAGCCAGCCTTCTAGCACCCTGAGCAGTCCATAGGAGCCCCGAACCACAGCCAGCTGGCCAGGGCCAAGCCCAGAGCCTGGGTTCCAGGGCTGTGGCAGGGAACATTAGTGGAGATTTGGGGAGGCTTAGCCTCACCCAGCCTCTATTACCCACTGTCCATTGTCCAGACTAACAGACAAAAGAACAACTTCACCACCAAAGCAGGAACATCACTGAAAAAAGTCCAGACCTGAGGGATGGTGGAGCTAGTCATGGATCAATCCATCACCCACCTTAGCCTGCTCCCTGGGCATAAGCCATATCCAGAGACTACTAGCCCAAGCTGGGGTATACTCAATACGCACCTGCACAACCCAGACCAAAGCCAAATTTACCTCGGATTCTTATTCACTCTGAGTCTTAGCTGAATGAGAGTAAAGACAAAGCTAAACTGAAGTTTCTTAAACACCATAATGTGATAATTGGTTACCTGCCAGCATGACTTGCCAACAGAGCTGTTACCAATACTTACTCATAAGGATGTATCACATACATGCTCTGCTCAAAGTTACTTTTAAAATGACACATCCTTTCCTGCAGTTCCTAGAGATCTTCGTGCTATGAATGGACTATTTGCTTTAGCATCTTCCTGGTCACAAATATATAATTGATTTTAAAGGTTTCAGAGTAGCAGCCGTGTTAGTCTGTATTCGCAAAAAGAAAAGGAGTACTTGTGGCACCTTAGAGACTAAAATTTGAGCATAAGCTTTCGTGAGCTATAGCTCACTTCATTGGATGAAGTGAGCTGTAGCTCACGAAAGCTTATGCTCAAATAAATTTGTTAGTCTCTAAGGTGCCACAAGTACTCCTTTTATTTTTTTAATTGATTTTAAAGGCATTTATCATTTTAATCTCTACATTCATGTTTCAGATGTTCATGCCTACCTGCACATAAAACTTCAGCATGGTTTTGCAATGCTGAAAGATCAGTTTACCATCATGCCTTCACACAAATGCCAGCTGTGGACCTTTTCTGTACAGACCAGCACTGCTGGATGCTATTTGGGTTATTTACCATTTTAGTTATTTGGTCTATGATAGCTCATTCAATAGGAACCCACAGAGTTCACTAGACTTCACAGCTTTCAGAACTCCACGTTTTCATAAAAATGTATCTATATTGCTGCCCACCACTATCATAGCTGAGCACCTAAAGTGTATCACTAGGCATTTGGGATTCGTCATATACTAATAAACCACCTTTGTGACCTCTTCTTAGAAAGGCTCCTTCCTAAAGTGTTTATTGTGCATTGCCAACACAATGGGCTGGCCTCTGTCCAGAACGGAAAGGTCCTGCTGTAGCCTGATCTATATTTGAATGGTTGACTTGTGCTCTGAGCATTCCTCTGTGTTTTCTGCTGCTGTTGTGCAGAAAGAGGCCAGTTTTACTGATGAAGATGGTGAGAAAAGGAAATCAGAAGAATCTTGAAGGATGGAATTCCAGGACCTGAGGTCCCTACTGAAAATGTTGTTCACCCATCTCCCTCAGGTTAACAGCTGAGCTCTGTTCGTTAGCAAGGCTGGTGAGGTGGGTCATGGAAGGAAACACTCAGACATCCCAAGTGTCAAGTATTGGCCTGTCAGAAGCAGAACAGGGAGCTTAACCTAGAATAGCTCAGTGATTAAGTTATGCAGTAGGGACTCAGGAAATCGGAGTTCAATGCTAAGCCAGGGCGGCTGCACGATCCTGGGCAAGTCACTCTGGACCTCAAATCTGGATCAATAAAATAGAGATACAAATCTTTCCTTTTCTCTCATGCCTGTATAGCTGGTGAGCAGTTTGAGGCATGTCTCTCGCTGTGTATTTGTACAGAGCCCTGATTTCAGCTGGCATATCTAAGGGCTGAACACATACAGGGAGGACCTCTCTGGATCTGAATGCCTGGGGGTGCCAGGCAGCCACCTTAGCAGAGGACCCTTGTCTCTAATTCACTTCTTGATGTGAGACAGGGCGTGTGCAGGGTGCACTGAGGGTCAGATGGGATGTGGCCACTACAGTGATCACAGGAAAGGGGGAAAAGGGTGTTGATCCCACGCAGAAGCCCCAGTCACAGTCTCTGCACCCCCCGCCGGGAGGCCTGGGAGAAGTGGGGCTATGGCATGCAGCACTGGCTTGGTGTGCTGGGCAGAGGCCCCACTACAGCCCACGATGAGGTGCAGCATTCACACTGGGAGCCCAGAGAAGTGGGGGAAAGGATTAAACCTCAGAATCTGGCCTCAGTCAGATGACCTCAGTCATCCTGTTAATGACCTTCTTCAGGGGTGTTACAGCCGTCTCTCAACACCCCAATCCATGGGCCCTGGAGTGTCTTCTTCACCACACCCCCACCACTTGGAGCTGCTGCTCTGCATCTCCCCATCTCAGCTCCTCCCATCATTGTCAAATCTCATCTTAAATCATCCCTCTCCACCCTTACCTATGCCTCTTAACGTCTCCTTGTCAATGACCTTCTGGCTGCAGCGTCCTTGCCTTTAAATGTCTCAAGATACTCTATCAGTTACACTACATCAGGCTCTAGAAACTATTTTGGGGTCTGGTTCGAATGGAGAGTTCTTTACAAAATCAGGGTGCTCTAACATGAGCTATGCAATGTGTGATGTTACAGGAGTCAGAGATGGCTCAGTGTCCAGAGGCCTGGGGGTTATAGACTTGCCTAGTGTTTGACCTCATGTCTCCTTCTAGTGGCTGGCCCCAGTCCCGGGGGAAGTCTGCTGCTTACACCCAGAGTTCTCCCTGAGCTCAGAGGAGAGTAGCTTTTGGAACTGAAGGTTCCAAATCCAACCTTAGCGAATAACTGTGGGGCATCAGAATGTGTCTGTGGCCATAGTTTATCATATCAGCACAGAACTAGATCCCAGGGATTCCTGCACTCCGATCCGGATCCCACACAACTCCCTCCCTGGTCTTGGGTAAGTCATTAAACCTCAGACCTCAGTTTCAGCATCTATCAACTAGTAATAAGGCTTGGCACAGAAAGGAGTTGGGAGGATTCAAGGGAACTCTTATGTTCTGGCCAATTGAGCTCTTCTGAGGACTCACCATTCAAAACTCACAAGCCTGAATCGGTTGGGAACTAGTGTTTTATTCCAGATCCATCCTTCACGCTGCACAGCGGACGTGGGCTGCTCGCCCATTGGTACCTTGGGGGGCTTCTTCTCCCACAGGAGCCAGCCAAAAGCCCTTTTTACTTATCCCACTGTAAATCAGGAGTAACTCCACTGGAGTTCTTAGAGTTACTCTGGTGTATGAGAGAGCAGAACCCGTCCCTTAGTGTCCAAGATCCTAGTGGAGACAAGCACCCCATATGGAGAAGGGGAAGGGCCAGAACCTTACTCACTTTACATCAGCTATAAGAAAAGGAGTACTTGTGGCACCTTAGAGACTAACAAATTTATTAGAGCATAAGCTTTCGTGAGCTACAGCTCACTTCATCGGATGCATCCGATGAAGTGAGCTGTAGCTCACGAAAGCTTATGCTCTAATAAATTTGTTAGTCTCTAAGGTGCCACAAGTACTCCTTTTCTTTTTGCGAATACAGACTAACACGGCTGCTACTCTGAAACCTACATCAGCTATGTGACCAGCACACATATTACACTCTCAAAGAGGTGTAGCACTACTCCTGCCTGTGGTCCCAAAAGGCATTCCATGCTCTCCGTAGGCACAAAGACTCTAGGAAATGTCCCTCTACTCAGTATCCCCATCTCCAAAAGGGGCTGTGGCTTTAGAAGGAACAACCGAGCCCTGGATACACCAGGATGGTGTGAAGTGCTGCTCTGACACAAGTGCATTGCGTTTTGATCCCATTTAGTCCTTTAAAAGAGGAATCTGCCTTCTCCTAACTGAAGCTGCTGAAAACAACCTAGTCCTATGGGAAGTGGTAACATGTCAAATACCAACATCTCCCAGCTTTGCAAATAGGATAATTCCACTTTACCACTGTACTACAGCACGGAGCGAGCATTGCAAACCCAGCACCAGCCAGCTACACAGATTGCTGGGGCTTCCTGTTACAATTCAAAGATGCATAGATGCCAAGGCCAGAAGGGAACAGTGTGATCATCTAGACTGACCTCCTGTGGAGCACAGGCCAGGGAACAGCCCCAATCAATCCCTAGAGCAGAGCTTCTAGAAAAACATCCAGTCTAAACTTCAACATTGCCACCGATGGAGAATTCACCGCAACCCATGGTAAAGTGGTCCAAAGGTTAAGGACTCTCACTGTTAAAAAAAAATGTGTGCTCTATTTCCAGTCTGAATTTGTCTAGCTTCAGCTTCCCCCCACCCCCACTAGATCATGAAGAGCCCATGGTTAAATATTTGTTCCCATCAAGTCACCCCTTAACCTTCTTTTTGTTAGGCTAAAGAGATTGAGCTCCTGGAGTCTATCACTACAAGGTAGGTTTTTTAATCTTTTAATCATTCTAGTGGCTCCTCTCTGTATCCTCTCCAATTTATCACCATCCTTCTTGAATGAACCCCATCTCTGTCTAAATGCTGATCGAACTGCAGACACTTCAATTAATTAATTAATTTTGTCATTAGAAAGTGCAATTCTCTTAAGTGCTCAGAAGAAGGTGTCTGGTTGCCCAAAAGTTCAGAGTTTCAGGTTTGGGCTGGTGGCTCTCCTTTCAAAAAAGCAAACCAACCAAACAAATAAAAGGCAGCTTAAGTGGCACTTGCTGTTTCCTTCCAGCACCATGGGAAAGGACTTTGTTTTCCCGTCTCTCTTCCTCTCCTGAGTGCCGGAACAGAAATAAGCAGAGAGACTCCCACACACAAACTAGCTTTTCAGCTGGTACCATTATTATTTCATGTTCAAAAATCCCACAACAAAAACTACCCTGCCATGCAGTGGAACAGATTTAAGAGTCTAGAGCTGGTTGCTAAAACAACTCGTTTGAAAATGAAATAGACACATTCAGTCCACAGCCTCATGCTTTTTACAAATTAACCTGCTTCCAAGCCACTAGTCACAGCATGTGCATGTAACAATGTCACATGCCTTGGGTAGAACTCCCCACCGCCTCCCCACTCCAGTGCCTAGAGAAAGGAAGGCGAGTCTGCACCCTTATTGCTGAGAACAGTTCAGCAATGGCAACAGACCCTGCACCCCTTCTACCAGGGCACCTTGATTTCAGCCCTTTGCAATAGGGACTAGTAACCTGCATTATTTGTTGTTGTTGGATTAAAAAGCAAACAGGCTTGTACATACATTGCAGCAGTCCATCCCTGGTGCCAATCCGATTAGGAGCTTTCCAATCAACTGGAAGTTTAAGCAATGGGACAGCAAGGATCTGCCTTTCTGCTCTACTTGTAACTTGGCTTTGTCCTGCTCTCTCCGGATCAGCTCCTTCTGCAGGTGCTCAAGTTGAACAGAGCCTCTTGCCTACGTAACCCAGTTCCTCCAGGCTGCCGAGCCTATCAGACCTACTCACACAGCTCCAATTCTCCTCGTGCTTTTCTTTTTTTTTTTCCTCCTCTCCAGTTTATTTCATAGCAACTCCCCTTGCTTCTAACACACTTTAAATACTTAAAGGGACAGGCAGCCTGGAATACACTATAAATACACCCGCAGACCAAATAGTATCAAATATTTAATGGTACATGGAAAGTTCTACAATTCTCTGTCATTAGGGTATGTAAATGCGTGCCCTTCCGCTTCTCTGCTTCCAGTCTCATCCAATCTGCTGTAAAACTAGATCTGGAAGAGAAGAGTAGACAGAGCTGGATTCTTCTCTCTTACACCGACATAAATTTAGTGTAAATACTACAGTGGCCAAGTAGCTAGTGTGAAAAATCAGGACTGGAGTGTAGGGCAATAGGCGCCACTATAAGACAAAGCCCCGAATATTGGGACTGGCCCTATAAAATCGGAATATCTGGTCACCCTAGTAACTACATGGACTTTAGTGGACTTGCTCCTGCCTGACCTCAGGGTGAGTGGAAAAGTATCCCCATAGATTAGACTGATATACAGTTGCGAAACCTAACAGCAACAGAGGGAGAAATGTTTCAGAGTAGCAGCTGTGTTAGTCTGTATTCGCAAAAAGAAAAGGAGTACTTGTGGCACCTTAGAGACTAACAAATTTATTAGAGCATAAGCTTTCGTGAGCTACAGCTCACTTCATCGGATGCATTTGGTGGAAAAAACTTTTTCTACCAAATGCATCCGATGAAGTGAGCTGTAGCTCACGAAAGCTTATGCTCTAATAAATTTGTTAGTCTCAGAGGGAGAAACGTACATTTACACGACGTAGCTTCCCATATATCACTCAAGGTCACAGGAATCACCATTTCAGATCAAAGCTATGGTCCAAGCAGCCCCATTCCTGTCCCTAACAGGGTGGGGGCCAGATGCTTCAACTCCCATGAGGGAAGTTACTTCCCATCCATAGGCTTAATGCCTGGAAACATTAAGGGCCATCTCTCTTCTTTCACGTGGATATTGGCTAAATCATCATTGTGACACTGCACCTTATATTCTTCACAGTGATATTAGGATATGATCATGACATAATTGTAATGATTGTTATGCAAGATAAGTCATGTGAGGTGTCATTGGAAGAGTTATGATTTGCTAAATATGATCATCCTATTTGTATGCATGTATCATTTTTGTATCTGAAGTTATGAATATTGACTACGTATCTGTATTTCAGATGTAATTACACCTGGATAACGCCCACTAGACAAGATGCTTTCAATCTGGATAGCAGGTGGGGAAGGGCCTATTCAGGGCAATAGGCCACTAGGACAAAATAGGCCTTAGGAGAAGCTTATCTACCACCTGGGGAGCCTTCCTGAAATTCTACAGACAGCCTCCAACTAATGGCTGCTAGGACTCTACAAAGACATGATGTGACCATATGTCTCCAGCCTCCATCTTGGGATGTCAGTTTTTTTCCCCACAAACAGGTCTGGGAACAAGCTTTGAAAGAAAGGGTTCCTGCCATATGCAAAAGCTACATAAGGCAAGGAATGACATATGGTGTTCTTCACTCCCTATACAAGAAAACTCCTGGAAACACCTGAGGAAAAAAGACAACTAGGAGAAGTGCTGGACCCAGGCTAAAGGGATTTTTAGCCTATGAATGGAACACCTGGGGATTCTGTAAAGCAAGTGCAGCTTGCCCCTTAGAATCTGCAGCCTGCTTGTATAATCTCTTAGGGTGAGAATTTATTTAGTATATTAAGCTTAGTTTGCATTTTTTCTTTATTTCCTAGGTAATCTTTTTTAATTAATCAACTTGGTTTTGCTTTATCTAAACCTGTGAGTTGGAGTAAAATGTGTGGGAATCATAACTCGGGCAAAGGCTGTTGCATTTCCTCTTCACATGGGGGCAGTGAATTTTATGATCTTACGCTGTACAGTTCCTTGTGCAGCACAAGACTGTATAATTTTGGTTTTATTCTCCAGACGGGGGATGTGCATGGGGATTTGGGAGTTGCCTTAGCTGTAGCCTTTCCATTGTTGGTTCATTGCAGGAGCTGGTCAGAGCCTGCATGTAACTGCAGCTAAGTGTGTCCCTACCTGAATGTGTGCTGGTGAAATTGCAGGCTGGAGGGCTTTGCAGCTTGTCACAGCAGTACAGTGTGAGAGGGAACACAGGCTGGTGGGTGAGGGGGCGCAGTGGTACCCTAGTTCCAGGTGGCACCCTGGGGTAACCCATCACAATCCTATCACCTGTGTTCTTCCTGCTCTGGTAAGAGGTTCTGATGCTTCTTGTCTGTTGCAACATCTAGCTATCTGGCAATCACTAAAGTTTCAAGCCACAAGACAGACTGTTCTTGAGGTGTCACCAACAGAACTGTGAAAGAAGAGCTGAGCAGGAATAAGCTGGAGATGTAACCTGCCCTAACTGCTGGGCTCTCAGGAGAGGGACACAGCCCTTTTCCAGAACTTTTTTTTTTAAACTAAATTGAGTATTAAATCCTTTGATGGGTTGAAACCATAAAATCAGGACAAACACACCCATCCATTCAACGAGCCTTGTGAAGCTGAACCTTGCCCACATAATGAAGCACAGCAAACTGCATCTGACCTACTTACACAGACACCCACACACAGCACAGAGATACCCAGGGAGGCTTGAACAATTTATGTAGTGGGGTGCCGAGAGCCATTGAGTAAGTCCTGGATCTGATGGAAACCACTTCAAACCAGGGGGCGCGGACACACCCCCAGCACCCCTAGGTCCAGCACCTATGGCTATACCATACCCTCAACTCAGAATTATCCCCACCTAGAGCACTAGTCACACAGACATCGTTACCCTCAATACACACAGCCCTCCCCACAACTAACGGACCCCCCAGTACACCCACACCAGGGTCACAAACACACTGGGAGACACACAAGCAGGCCCAGATTAACTAATGTGCACTCGATACATTTGCACAGAGCCCCCATCTTGCAGGGGCCCCCAAAGACCTCCCTCCCAACAAAAACAACCCGAGGCCAGGAAGGGGGTAGGGCAAGGCATCTCAGAGGAAGGGCCCCTGCTGCACGCTGTGGCAAGGGCCAATGGGCTCGAGTGGGGAACCAAGCCAGCCCTGCCACACGACATGAATCGCAGCCTCACTCTCCGACAGACCCTTCCCCCCGAGGGGCCTCCTACCCCTGGAGCAGGACCTGGTAGAGAAGGTGGGTGTCTCCCTCAATTGCCATAGTGAACAGGGCCCCAAAATTCTTTAATCCAGCACTTCACCCAATGATGCATTGCTACAGACACACCTGCTCACAGACCCCCGAGACACGGATCCCCACTAGATTCCCACCCGGGGATGTGAATTCAGAGAGATACAGAAAGAATGATATACAGATGCGCATGTACTCTGTGTGTCTGCACTAAAGCAAGGAAGCTATCGCAAGGCTGCTCACTGCATAAATGACTGGCGCCCTCATGCAACCTTGCAACGTTCAGCACGTCCCATGCAGCAGTGCAGTTTGTATCAGAACTGAAAGCAGAAATGGCTGCAGGAAAAATAAAGATAAAACACTTTCTAATTGTAACACACTAGACTTGGTTCAAAGTTAAGTCCCCTTACCACATTTCCAGTACTATTGCTGACCAAACTCTCAGGCCAGGATCTGGTCCCAAAGTCCAACGTCTGTTTCTTTTGTCTTCGGAGGCAAAAAGGGAGATCTGGAGAGGGAGAGAAAACTTGGGGTGTTTTGACCCTCACTTTTATAGTTCAGTCCCCCTTTGAAGTGGTGAAGAAGGGGTGTCGGATGGGGGAGAGGAGGCTGTGTGCTAGGGAAGGGGTGTCAAATGTGGGAGGGGAGGCTGCGTGGTGGGAAGAGGTGGCTGATGGAGGAGTGGGCAGGGGGGTTCTGCTGAGGGATGGTGAGGCCGGGGCATGGGGGGGAGCTCTGGGAGACCCCCTGCAGGGAGTGTGTGAGGGGGAGGGATGTCAGAGAGGTGCAGAGTGGATGGGGGGCAGAGTGTGAGGGGGGGGCAGGTGAAGAGATTGTGGGGGAAGGGATTGGGGGTGCAGTCGAGGGTAGGGAGGGAGGGACATGCAATAGGGAGATTGCACTTTGGGCTAGCAGGTCCTTAACGAGGGAGGGCCATTGGTGTCACTGCAGCTGGCTATGGCACCCAGTCTTCTGTGTCACCTGGCAGTTTCACTGATGAAATGCTCACCTCTGAGATCGCCACACTCCTGGTGCCCACATCTCAACCCAGTCTCAGAACTGGCTGGACCCCCACTCCAGAGAGAGGAGGGCACAGCCGACTGCCCTGCAAGGAGATGGCAGGGGGTTTTTTCCTCCCTTGGCCCAGGCTGGAGCAGCTCTCACAACAGGCGGTGCTGCTAGGACTGCCCGACATGGCAGAGAAAGAAGCTGAAGGCTCTGAACAGACCGAAGGAAAGGAAGCCACTTTCAGAGCAGTCGCTGCAGGGAAGTTGGCTTCAGGCCAAAAGCAGAGCACCCAAAGGAACTAGCTCCTCAAAGGCATGTGGGTGCCTAGCTCCCATTGGTGTGAGGACCGATTGAGGACTTGTGCCTAAAGCAGCACGGAGGTTAATAGAGGGGCGGAGTCACCTGCTTAGCCGGCTCAGGGAGCAGAGGCAGTATTGCCAACCCCTGTAATGTTTGATCTTTTGCTTAAAGCGCCAGCTCCTGAAGTCATGTGATTCCTTGAAACCTCAGTTTCCATTTAAAGAAAATGTTTCTAGCCCTCAGGGCTGCGAATAAAAACTTGAAAATGTGAGTGAAATATGCCCTGAGAGCTCATGCACTGGAAGCCTTGAGAGCCCCCAAATAAAAAGAACCCCAAACTGATTAGTATCATTTTTAATCTTGGGATTTTTAAGCCTGGTTCATGATTTTTGAATGCTGAGGTTGGAAATCCCAGCAGTGGCCTATCCTGTCCTATTAACGTGTGCAGTGAGGCCTGGATGGGTTTTCAGTATTAGTGTTTCTGACACTAAAATAGGGGAGTTTTGCTGGAAGGCACTGAAGGGGTTCCTAGTGTAGCTCCCACTATTGGATATAGGGCTGCCTCTCTGTGTGCCACTTCTCGGGGTTTACTAGTAGAGAACTTACCTCTGTTGCAACAACACTGCACTCTGTGCCCTTGGCTGTTCCCTGCACTGCAAACTGGGAGGTGGGATGGGGGGGTACTGGAGGGAGGACTGGAAGAGAGCAAATGTGGGAGCTCAGAGGGAAGCTCGGTGAGTGGGGGGTCTGCTTGGATGGAAGGAAGTTTCTGTGTGGTGAAAACTAGAGCTGTAAGGCAATGAGACCTCCAGGTTCCCAAACCTGCTCTTCTATTGCACTGATGTTGTTTGCACTATTCATCCTCGCTAAGCGGATCTCCTTGGATTGATGAGCCGCCAATGAATTAGAAACTCTCTCAGACCCTCTCGCATGTCCCAATGTGAACGGCAAGTAAGTGATTCTTTATTGCTATAGCAGATTCCTAAATATGGCTACTGTTCAGAGCACGTGCACTGACTCACAGGTGTCTGCTAGACTCAACACTAAAAAGTAGTTCTGTGCTGAAGAGAGACTGTGTGAAAATGGCACCACCTGACTCAGCAAATCTGCTCCCTGTATGTATCCGCAAAAAGAAAAGGAGGACTTGTAGCACCTTAGAGACTAACAAATTTGAGCATAAGCTTTCATGAGCTACAGCTCACTTCATGGGATGTATTCCAGATTCCTGTTTTTGGTTTGGCTTTGTACTCCTGCTGTCCCTGTCAAGGGGAGCTGGCATCTCTTCCTTTCGTGCATCCTAACGGAGCGGTTCACCATTCCCAGTCATTTACATGGAAATAAACCCAGAGAAGGTCACTGGGTTCAACTGGCATTAGGCATAGTTTGGTTTGCAAACTCTTGACTGCTGGTGAGAATGCATGAGAAAGGAAGACCCCAGTTTGACTCTGGGATCCCTGGGGGAGTTTGAAACAACAGCCTGATTCATCATTCTGCTACAACAGATTGAGGCTGGTATAATTCCATTCACAGAGTAGAAAGCCAGGCCAAACATCACTTTACTTGTGACTGACTATATTTGCTCAGGACTCACAATAAACATGGAGATCCATGGTGCCATTTTTATAACATAGGGTTGCACCGAAATGCTGTCAGATTATATTACAATAAAAACAATGAATGCTGGTTTTTTTGGCCACATGGAAGGAAACTCCCTGTTTTACAATAGCACCTTGAGTCCCCGTATGAGAGCAGGGCCTCGTCCTAGGTACTGTACATACACAACAGACAGTCTCTGCCCTGAAGACCTTGCAGTCTAAATAGGCAAGACAGACAAAGGGAAGAAGCAGAGAAAGATTCTAGATTCCAAGGCCAAAAGGGACCATTGTGATCATCTAGTTTGACCTGCTGCACAACACAGGCCAGAGACCTGCGCCAAAATAATTCCTAGAGCAAAGCTTTTAGAAAAACATCCAGTCTGGATTTAAACATAGTCAGGAAAGGAGAATTCACCACAACGCTGGGTAAATTGTCCAATAATTCATTACCCCCACTGTTAAAAATATATACCTTATTTCTAGTCTGAATTTGTCTAGCTTCAAATTCCAGCCACTGGATCATGTTATAAATTTCTCTGGTAGACTGAAGAGCCCATTAGTAAATATTTGTTCCCCATACAGGTACTTATAGACAGTGATCAAGTCACCATTTCACCTTCTCTTTGTTAAGCTAAATAGATTGAGCTCTTTGAGTCTATCACTATAAAGCAGGTTTTTAATCCTTTAATCGTTCTCATGGCTCTTCTCTGAACTCTTTGGAATTTTTCAACATCCTTCTTGTATTGTGGGCACCAGAACTGGACACAGGTTCCAGCAGAGGTCACACCAGTATCAAATACAGATGTAAAATAACCTCTCTGCTCTTACTTGAGATTCCCCTGTTTATGCATCCCAGGATTTCATTAGCTCTTTCGGCCACCACTTCACATTGGGAGAGGGAGCTCATATTCAGCTGGTTATCCACCATAACCCCCAGATTTTTGTCAGAGTCACTGCTTCCCAGGATAGAGTCCCCCATCCTGTACATATGGCCTACCTTATATATCAATATAGAGTGATCGCTTTGTGAGTGAACTCGTGAATGAACTCACACAGGAAAATGACAAAAGACAAAAGCACCCTATCACCTGTGGGTGACCACTTTTCACAGAGCGATTGCATATCTGACCTCTCAGTCCTTACCCTCAAAGGAAACCTGCACAATCCATTCAAAAGACAAGCCTGGGACTTTAAATTTATCATTCTGATAGACACTAAAAATCACGGACTGAACAGAGACACTGGATTTCTGGTTTATTATAACAATCCGTAACCTACTACCCGCCCTGTTTGTCCTATGACTGCAGAGGTAACAATGGGCTACTCTACCAACCTTGAATGGTCCCTTAGAATATATGCTAACTACTTATGCTAAACAATATGTTCCACCTTGCATTTAGCTGTGACGCTTGAAGTACCTTTCCCAGACCTGAAGAAGAGCTCCGAGTAGCTCGAAAGCTTGTCTCTCTCTCCCCAGCAGAAGTTGGTTCAATAAAAGATGTTATCTCCCCCACCTTTCATGAGCTACAGCTCACTTCATCGTATGCATTTGGTGGAAAAAACATTTTTTCCACCAAATGCATCCGATGAAGTGAGCTGTAGCTCATGAAAGCTTATGCTCTAATAAATTTGTTAGTCTCTAAGGTGCCACAAGTACTCCTTTTCTTTTTGCGAATACAGACTAACACGGCTGCTACTCTGAATCCCCCACCTTGTCTCTCTAATATCCTGGAACCAACACTGCTACAACTACACTGCATACATATCTTTAGTTGCTTCTGCTTAACATCCTCCAGAGCAGTGATTCTCAACCCACGGGCAGCAGGCCACTTGTGATTCAATCAGTATACATCTGAGGTCCATGTGATATCCTCAGGGCCATATGCGTAGCATATATATTGTATGGATGCAGCCCACATAACATGTAGAGAGCTGCATATGCAGCCCACAGTGGTAAATAGGTTGAGAACCACTGCTCCAGAGATACTAGTTGAATGAGACTTTATCATCTATTTTTTCCCCCAAATATAGAACAGAAATATGTATTGCACACTTCTGCCTTTCCTGCATTATTGATAATTCTACCCTTTCTGTCTAGTAATGGACTAATACCATTGTCAGGATTCTTTTTATTCCCAATACATTTCTAAAAACTCCTCCTTATTGCCCTTAGTTCTGCTGGACATAGATTTCTTCTCATGTAACATTGCTTACCTTATCAATTTTCTACACTTCCTAACTTCTGACATATTCATTATTATCAGCTTCCCTTTTCTTCCACTTGTTATATATTTTAAGATTATTTTTATATCTGCTGTCTCTTCCCCTCTAAAACCAGGTCAGTTTTTTTTAAGCAGCACGGCCTTCTTCCTCAGTTGTGGCTTTTGGGGCATCTAGCGTCGTTCTTAAAGGATTCCCAATTATCATTTATATTTTTCTGATTAAATTCTTCCTCCCTGCTGATTTGGCTCATAATTGGTTTTGGCATTGTGAAACTGGCCCTATTAAAGCTCCAAGTAGAGACATTACTGATCTGACTTTATTCTGCTTGCAGGTTATAAATGTGATCAAGTCGCGAT
This sequence comes from Dermochelys coriacea, assembly GCF_009764565.3. Lineage (NCBI taxonomy): Eukaryota > Metazoa > Chordata > Testudines > Dermochelyidae > Dermochelys > Dermochelys coriacea. The sequence goes on from NC_050089.1 coordinate 2,302,588, forward strand.
CACTTGTCCCGAAGCTCCCATTACATTTTAGTCCTGTGATCATTCCTTTTTATCCGTTAGGACATTGTCCTATATAGAATTTCCTTGTGTTGGCTGCAACACTTTTTGAGTTAGGAAATTGTCATCTATAACATTTAGAAATTCCAAAGAAGTTTTAGGAGTGGCAGCATGGGACCTCCATTTTGATATGTCACTCAGATTGAAGTCCCCCACAATCACACACAGTTTTTTCCTTACACCTTATAGATGGGTGCATAAGGAGGTGGTCATCCTGTTCCCTAGTGTGATTTAGTGGTCTGTAGCAGACACCAATACTCCATCTCATGCTTTATCTGTTAGGACATTGATCCATAAGAATTCAAGACCATTTTCTTCTGTGTTATCAGTGACTCGGAAACAGGTAATGCTATTTTAGACAGAGTGCCACTGCCTGTCTCCATTTGCTGATTCAATCATTTCTAAATCGGCTATAACCATTGTTTTTAATATTCCAATCATGTGGATCATCCCACCAGTAATACCAACTACATCCAATTTATGCTCCTAAATGTGCAATTCCAATTTGTCTTGTTTGTTACCCAGGCTCCTAGCATTGGTGTACAGGCAAGTCAAGATTTTTTTTTTCCTTTTCAAATCCTTTGGTTCCCTAATTAATTTTGTTCCGAACGTCTCAATTTTACACTGAGTGCTTATATCTTCCCTCTCTTTAGCTATTAGTCGAACTCCTTCCTGACTATTCTAACCAGCCTGTCCCCAAGGAGATTGGTCCCCCTTCTACCAAGGTGACGACCCTCTGAACTATAGGAAGTATTATGTGTATTTTACATAGGGGAATTGAGGCACAGAAAGGAGAGTGGTCAGATTTCTAACAACCAACAGCTCCCAAAGTCTGGCCCTAAGTGACTTCCCTGTGTAATAATGTATATGCACAATAGGACAGAGTTAAGGTTACACTGGTGTTTCCTGCCTGCAGAATGGTTTGCTTTGCAACCTTTACATGTTTTGAACATCACATATTGTATGGAACGTTTATATAAAGTCACAATATCTTAGTCACATGAGACCTCACTGCAGTGTTGTCCCTGCTATTAGATCTGTGCAAAGGGAGTGGGGTGAGGCTTCTGGATTTGTGTCTGAGAACTAAGTAAGGGGGTGAAAATTAGCCAGGCTTTACTATGTGTTTTCTATGCAGAGTTCCCCTCCCAGCTCGCATTAGCTTTCTTTCTCTTCCATAAAATACAGTTTGGAGGTTGCTAGGCAACCTTCCTATTTTCCTTCTCCATGTGCCTCTGTTTTTTGGCCCTTCTTGTACACAGCCCAGGGATACATGGGAGTTGCTTTTCAAGAACCCCTTGGGCCCAGGTATCAGTCACCACCGTTATGCATTATTTATATTTCTGTAGCAGCTGGAGCCCCCAGATGAGATCAAGGCCCTTTTGGGTACTTACCCAGAGCAGGAGACAGGCCCTGCGCCAGAGGGCCTGCCCCATAAATAGAGAAGACGGACAAAGGTGTAAAATAAGGAAATCTAATCTCCATTTTGCAGAGAACTGAAGCAGAGAGAGATTAAATGACCTGCCCAGGGACACACAAGGAGTCTGTGGGAGTTGAACCCAAGACTTCTGAATACCAGTTAAGGTCCTTAACCACAAGACACTCACCTGGTTTATATGCTAGCCCCTGGGGGATGCCACATGGCCTCTTGCCTGAGGGCTGCTGTTCCTTCATCATTCTTTGATGACAGCCTCTGACAGTTAGAGTTATTTCCATTCTGCCATGAGTGCCCGCAGACATGCAAACATATACCTGCCCCCTCACATCTCTGTCATCAGATGCTGCTCATCCTCTTCTTTCTTTAGTATTGTCCCACCCACTGTACAATGCTTCCAGCATGGGGTGGGACTGTGCCTATCTGACCGATTAAGAACTCTGAGATGGAAGGAAATCATTGCTAGCGAAGTGTCATAAGAACATAAGAGTGGCCAGACTGGGACAGACCAATAGTCCATCCAGCCCAGGATCCCAACAGTGGCCAATGCCAGGTGCCCCAGAACGAATGAACAGAACAGGGCAATTATCAAGTTATTATTCCCGGCTTCTGGCAACCAGGGGTTTAGGGACATCCAGAGCATGGGGTTGTGTCCTTGACCCTCTTGGCTAATAGCCATTGACGGACCTATCCTCTATGCACTTATCTAGCTCTTTTTTTAACCCAGTTATACATTTGACTGTCACAACATCCCCAGCAACAAGTTCCACAGCTTGACTGTGCATCGTGGGAAGTACTTCTGGATGTTAGCTGTAAACCCGCTTCCTATTCATTTCATTGGGTGACCCCTGCTTTTAATGTTATGGGAAGGGATAAAAAACCCCTTCCCTATTCACTTTCTTCCACTAGTCATGATTTTACAGATCTCTGTTCTATCCCCCCTTAGTCGTCTCTTTTTGAGGCTGACCATTGCTAGTCTCTTTAATCTCTTCCCATATAGAAGCTGTTTTATAGCCCTAATCATTTGTGTTGCCCTGCTCTGTACCTTTTCCAGTTCTAATATAGCTTTTTTGAAATGGGGTGACCAGAACTGGACACAGTATTCATGGCATGGGTGCACCATGGATTTATATAGAGGCATTATGATATTTTCTGTCTTATTACCTATCCATGTCCTAACGGTTCCTAATATTCTGTTCGCTTTTTGACTGCTGCTGCCCATTGAACAGATATTTTCAGAGAACTCTCCACAAGGTCTCTTCTTGAATGGTAGCTACTAATTGAGACCATATGATTTGTATGTATAGTTGGGATTTTGTTTTCCAAAGTGCATTACTTTGCATTTGCCAACATTGAATTTCATCTGCCATTTTATTACACAATCACCTAGTTTTGTGAGAGCCCTTTGTAACTTCCCAATCTGCTTTGGATTTAATTATTTTGAGCAATTTAGCGTCACCTGGAAATTTTGCCACCTCACTGTTCATCCCCTTTTCCAGATCATTTATGAATATATTGAACAGCACAGATCCCAGGACAGATTCTTGGGGTACTATGCTATTTACCTCTCTCCATTGTGAAAACTGACCATTTATTCCTACCCTTTGTTTCCTACCTTTTAACCAGTTACTGATCCAGGAGAGGACTTCCCCTCTTATCCCAAGACTGCTTACTTTTAAGAGTCTTTGGTGTGGGAACTTGTCAAAGGCTTTCTGAAAGTCCATCCACTGGATCACCCTTGTCCACATGCTTGTTGATTCCCTCAAAGAATTCTAATAGGTTGGTGAAGCATGATTTCACTTTACAAAAGCTGTTTGACTCTTCCCCAACGTATCATGTTCATCTATGTGTCTGATAATTCTATTCTTTACTATAGTTTCAAGCAGCTTTCCTGGTACTGAAATTAGGTTTACCGGCCTGTAACTGCCAGGATCACTTTCTATTAGCAGCAGTGCTAGATATTTTTCTCCTGCAGGCTCTGCTCCTTGTCTAGCACATCCTGACATATCAGTGTTGCATTTTTTCCTTGGAGAATTGATCTGTGCAGTACTGTATCTGCTGGAAGAGACAGGAGTGATCTCTGGGTGAGATGGATTCAGTCATAGCTTTTTGGAAGCTGCAGAGAAGTGGTGTCAACAGGTCATCCAATCCCAATTAGAAGAGATCTCTTAGGCCAGTCTGTCCATCTCCTCAGGGCCAGGTCAGGGTTGCTCGCTAGAGCACACCTTCTAGTGCTTTGAGCAGTCTGAATTTACAAGTCCTAACCGATGGTGCATTTCCCCCTTCCCTTGAGAAGGCAATTCCACAGCCTGATCTATCGCACAGTAAGGACAACTTTTCTAACATTCAACCCAGATGCTTCATTTCCTAATTTTAGCTCAGAACTACTAGTTCTGCCCTCATGTGCCATCCTATATATTTCTGCTCCTTTAGCACTAACATTATTCCTCTCCTGCAATACAACTATTTCAGGGAACCTCCGTGCCACACTGTTACAAACAGGAGTCCTGTTGTAGTGAAAACTAGACCTCAGGTCAGACCAAGTGTGACGGGTCCAGCAATGCAGCACCCCTTTGTGGCAGGGGTGGATGGGATGTCAGGGCCTCGCCACTCTTAAGTTCCCATGCCCATCCCTTTAAGGGCATCCCGATGTGGCCCAATGGCTGGTTTCCCCATGCTCGCCCCTTGGTCAGGGTAACAGGCCCTAACAGTCAGAGTCCATGTGGCACATCCCACATCTCAGAGCAGTGTGGCCCAGTGGCCAGAGTCCATGTGTCACACCCCACATCTCAGATGGGGATGTGTATCCTAATGGCTGGAGTGCTAGGGGGACTCGGTCCCACCCTCTCCACCAGGTCCCAACCCAGGGATCACCTATTGGCAGGGTTCCCCCTTGCGCTTAACTTGGCAGGGAACCACCTGCAACACACTGAGCATCAATGCAGCTTTAACACCACTTGTCACTAAAGTTTCCCTGGGTCACTTCCTACCCTCAACGTTGTATTCTCCCCTCTGGGGGGCGGGGGTCCTCTGGTCAAGACCTCCATCTGGTACACCAGGTACATCCCAGCTCGGCTGGGCCCTAGAGCATTGGCTATCCTTCCTGGAGAGCTGGCAGTGCACCTCCTTCTCCTCCAGTGGTCAGCCCAGACTGAGCAGCTTTGCAGGCTTTTATACCTAGACTCCAGTTGGAGCACGCCCAGCAGGGCTTCCAGAGCGGGGCTTCCTCTGCCAGAAAGGAAGGGTTAACCCCTGCGGTACCAGTGCAGGATCACTCTGCCCCGTCACACCAAGTCCTTAGCTTGGTTATGAACCATTGCTGAGTGTTACCTAGCTCAGGATTTTTAAATAAAGCATTTATCACCATGATATCTACACACTAGAATTAAAGAACCAAGGTTCAAATGACAAAGGTCCAGTTTACACTACAGATTGGCCCCATGGTTGTAATGGGCTTAGTGAGCAACAGTGGTGTAACCAGGTTCCCTGACATAGCTGCATTTGTAATGTAGACTGAAGCTAAGAGGGGACATAAGTTGACAAATATGCATAGATTTTAAGGCCATTATGATCAAAATAACAGCTGTTATCTCCAACTGTCAGGGCATGCTCATGATTTGAACCCAGGATTGCTAGCATCCGAAGCCGGCGCCAATCCCCAGGGCCCAGAGTTGCTTGTATTCAAAGACTATTAAGGTCACCAAAATAGCAGGTAGTGGAAAGCTTTTCTTTAGAGTAGACATTTTGCGACATCCTATCCACACACGTGGTTTCTGTGCTGGAACTTCAGCAGAAAGTTTGTTTCTGGAACATATTGTTTTTGAAGCACCTCTTAAGTCCTTACACTCCATCGCACCCGCTTCCTCTGGCAAGCATAAGCTTCTAAGTACTGCAAATGTCACTCTTCCCACCAGTGTTAAGAAAAAATAGCTCTTCTCTTGCCACTGCCTCCAATAGCATTTACATTAAAATCCTCTTCCAGCCTCTAAATAAAGGCTTGATCGCCTTCCTCTTTCACTAAGGGGGAAGCCATGTTTCCTTTCTCTGATTCTTTTTAGCCAGAAAGCTGCTCCACCTCTTCTGAGCTCTTTGTTCTGAGCCCCTGTTACTCAAATGGCTTTTATATCAGGTTAAGGGAAACAAAGAACAAAGATAAAGTCTCCATGAGAGACAGCACAAATGTGTGACTCACCCTGTGACATTATGAACTGGAACACAAAATGGCCACTGCCTCCCAACTGTCTTTAGAGCAGACAGCAAGAATTTACAGGAGCAGGCCCCTGGGAACAGAATGACAACTCTGCCTTTCAATAGCATACAATCACAATGTACACAGAACAATTATAGTGCTCCTCCCTTGCAAATGAGAGTCCCCGTGATGGTGCAAAATGTGAGTAGGGTTCACTGGTACTAAATAAGTGTGTTCCTGGTTGTGATAAGGCTGGTTTGTTCAAACAGCAAATCTCACTGTGGGGCTATTCCTCAGGGTGAGATAGCAATTGTGATACATGGGGTCCCATGTTTATTGTCTAGTAGGGACCCCAGATCACTTCTTCCCTATGTATGCGTAAAAAGTTTGTTTTTTCTACTCACTCTGGGCTCTCTTCTTCTCACACATCAGCACCTGTAATTAACATTCTGCAGGACAAACTATTCCCATGCGACCCCCTTGCCTTCAAGGATGGGCAGACTAAGGCCCTGAAATTGGCATTTAGTTCACTGTTCTGTTGCTCATGCATATGCCTGAATGGATCCCACCTCTCTCTCCTGGGCTGGCTCTGCAATGCACACAAGAGTAAAAAGCAGAAAAACCTTATTTGTGTCATTAGGGGCAGGAGATCAGCCCCTGAATACACGGGAGTGCCCCTCTGTGGAGTAAGATGATGCTATTGCAACACAGTCACTTTACTGAGTAGAACTGCACCATAAGCAACTAATAATTATACTATATCCCGCCTCTGTAATAGATGCTCCATAGCCACCTGCTGCAAACTGCAGTGTCTGAGCTGGGCTGGACCCTGCCTAGGAGACAGCAGCTCACCAGAGTCAAACTGGGAGTGGGGCTATTTTCTTCTCGACACTATATACACTACATGATTGTTACTACCTGACAGGGTGACCACCACTTATTTGAATAAACCACACCCCTTTTTCTGATATCATCCCTCCCCTCTCCTTTCCCCAGGGAATTATTACACTAGCTGGCAAATTACACTCTTCTCACTTACACAATCCAGGTGATTATTGTGTCTGTGTCTAAATTACACAAACCAATGAATCAAACTCAGGACGTGTGCCTGATCCTCCTCTCACAGTCACCAGTTTTAGTGGGGGAAGTAGAACAGACTCGGGCCCAGCGTGTCTATCCTACTTTAGGGCTTGTGCAGTGGGAAGGAAAAGATTCATACTCTATTAAGTGAAGATGCTTTTATCTCCTCCAGGTCTGCCGGGGCTGATTTTCAGTGTTAATCTTGAGGGTAGTGACCATTTTAGACCCTTAGATGTAGCATTGTTTGATCTGTCAAGCGCTGGATTGATTCACCAGATAAATTCCCCTTGGTAGCTGTTATAATTCTGAAGTGGGGCCAGTTTGAAGTGCAGCTTGACTCACAGGCATCTATGTTAAAACTGAACTTTCTTCTCAACTGATTTGCTCCCTGTATCAGAGTCACAGTTCTTTGTTCTGGTAACAAAGATAAGTTTTAACTGCTTTTTCCACATGTTGGCCCTGCAGAACTAGCACAGGTAAGAGGGAAAGAGCTGGATTCTGTTCTAGCTCATGCATCATCAACAGGATTGGAAACCAAATTCTGGTCGCAGATTTTCCATGTTGGCAAGCCAGAAAGAAGCCAGCTTGACTCTCATTCCCTGTCTGAGTTTGCAGGCCAGCAGTCAGTAAAAATACAGGGCAATCAGATCTCATTTACACCAATGGAAGTTACTCTGGATTTACACTAGTGTACCTGAGATCAGAATTTAGTTGTACTTGTAAACTGAGCACATTTGAGCTGGAATCTCTGGGCCACAACCATGGGGATCATTTGGCATAGTTCAGTGCATTGGAGCTGCCGGACCCTTTTCTTCTACAAACTCCCTTAAACTACAATATACGATTATCTGGGTTTGCTCTGCCACAAACGCAGCGTTTACATGAGTAGGTATCATGGCCCCACTGGAGGCAGGGGAAGAGGCCAAGGCCTTGTCTTCACTAGGAAAAAAAGGTGTTTTTTTACTACACTAGCTAACACATGGTAACATCCTAGTGTGGACAAGGTAGTATGTAGTTATCACGCAGCAGGTCAAAGTAAGCACTTGCTCTTCTAATTTGTGTAAAAACTACAACCTGCCTTGTCCACGATGGAATGTTACCATGTGTTAGTTACTAAAAGAACAGACTGGTCAGCTTAGAAAAGAGACTACTGGTAGGACAGAGGTCTATAAAATCATGACTGGTGTGGACAAAGTGAATAGGGAAGGGTTTTTTTATCTCTTCGCATAACACAAGAGCAAGGGGTCACCCAATGAAATGAATAGGGAGCAGGTTTACAGCTAACTTACAGAAGTACTTCTTGACACAACGCACAGTCAACCTGCGGAACTCCTTGCCAGAGGATGTTGTGAAGGCCAAAAGTATAACTGGGTTCAAAAAAGTGTTAGATGAGTTCATGGAGGATACATCAATAAGGGCTATTAGCCAAAATAGTCATGGACACAGCCCTATGCACTGGGTGTTCCTAAACCTCTGATTGCCAGAAGATGGGACTAGACAACAGGGGATGGATCACTCAAAATTGCCCTGTTCTGTTCATTCCCTCTGAATGCATCCAGCACTGGTCACTGTCAGAAGACAGGGTACTGGGCTAGAAGGACCATTGGTCTGACCGAGCATGGCTGTTCTTATGTTCTGTATGTTAGCTAGCACTTGATTTTAAAAAAATCCACCCTTTTTCCTGATGCAGACACCCACAGCGGATACGTCTACACTGCACTGGAGGTGTAATTTCCAGCTTGAGGAGACATACCTGTATTACCTAAATAGTGTAAAGCAACAATGGGATGGACTAGCTGCTGGAGTACATCTCTAGGGTTTCAGACTGGTTCATAGTTAGGGCAGCTAGCCCGACCTGCTGCTTGCATCATCACAGCTACACTGCTGTTTTAAGGCCACTCGCTCGGTCAGAGATAGTGCGGGTGTGGCTTCCCAAACTGGAAACGATGCCTCCTGTTGTGGTGTAGACGTACCCTGAGTGACATAGCTGAGCCACCAATCCTGCATGGCCTGCAAGGATGCCAATGGCACTGTTTGTTAGCAGAGGGGGAGCATCAAATGCCAGAACATTGCTAATACTTAATATAATGATGATCCTGTTCCCGGAGATGCATTTTATTCCTACTGCATTACTCATGGTGACTGTGTGAACAATCACTTCCCGTTGATCCCGATTATTGCTGTTCTGTTTGAAATAATCTGTTGAAACCTGAAGAACCTTCCTCTACATATTTTAACCGGCTATTAATCCCATTATCTTCCCCTGCCCTCCCAACCTTCTCTGTCCCTGCCAGGAAGCAAGAAAGGACCAACAAACTAACAGTGACTAAAGGGAATGGGTCTAATGTAGGCAGAGGCAGTAATACAGCCAGGTAATCTCCCTCTCAACCTGAACTCAACACGCAGTATAACTAACACATGCATGCACCATCACTGCTCCCTGCCATCCCAATGGACATCAAAGTACCACTGCCAACAGCAACTGGGGGACATTTGGGGCTGCAGTGTCACCAGTTAATGTGGATGAAACTTAGTTCACCATCACCTTTGTGTGGACCCCAAACCTTAGAGCCTGCACTTACCCAGTGGCTGACAGAGATGAGGAGACTTGCTAACGCTTTGCCTGGCCAAAATGGAAATGGTGCTAGCTGGAGGGGAGCATCAGGAGGAAGGGGTAGGGATTATGGGACCTCTGCCTGCACTTGCTACTAGGGGTGCATGTCTGCCTTTGGCCAGAAGTCTTCTGTTTCCTCTCCTCTTATGCAGGAGTGGCTATTAGCGAGACACTGTCCTCCTCCCACCCCACCAGTTGCTTTTACAGACATCCAGGCTCTTCTGTGCATTCATGAACCAGAGTCAAGGTGGAGTCAGCAACCTGTGATCAGTCTGCAATGCACCAGCAAGTGCTCCAGGGCCCAGCTGGGGAATGAGCGGTCTAGCACCCAATGGACTGAGAGACTGTCTCTTCCTCTGGGTCTTTTCTGGGGATGAAGCTCTGCTGGGCTGGCTTTGCTGCCCATTCTTGAAGGTTATGGTGCAGAACCAGCTGCAAAGCATGCTCAACTGAAAACCTCTGCCTATGCAACATTTGCTGTCCAGTAGTCTACCAGAGCCCATGCTGGGTGAGCACAGGGAAAGGCACGGCTGTTTAATGGGGCTTTCAGACAGCTAGCAGGGCAGAACTCGCACCTTAGTCATTTAAAATGGCAAGTCTCTAACTGATGGACTAATCATGCTGTTCTGATGTATTTAAAGAGCCCAGAAGCAACAGCAAACAAATATATATATAAAAACAGTGACCTCATCCTGGCCTGTACTGGGGGAGAAAGTTCCCATGCATCCAGCCAGCAATAGGATTCAGGCTCCTTTCTAGGGCAGAGGCAAAGCTAGCAGCAGCAAATTCCATCACTAGTCCTCCCTTCTGTTCCCAGACTAAATCTGTGTTAGGGGAACTTAAACACAAAGCGGGAATTTAAGGGAGGAAAAGCCTAGAATAATGTAGACAGGGGGGAGGCTCAGGAAGATACTGGAGAGGGAGGAAATCCTAAATTGCAATAAATCATGCCAGTGCTGGGGAGGTTGTAAGGGCAGAGTTCAGGTGGTTGAGGCGGTGCTAATGCCAAACTGCTCAGCAATTCACTCGCGCACAGATGGGAGAATGGTGCTAACTGAAGGCAGCAGCATTGGAAGAAGCTGGGGGATAGCCCTTCAGAAACAGCTTTCTCACCGCCCAACAAATAACATGACAGCAGGCAAACCTAGCAGGCCAGAGTCAGAGTTGCTAGTGGGAGCATTACCTGTGCTGGAAGAAAGGGAGGGTTACGCCAACTCAGTTCTTCTTCCCTGCTTTTGTCGTTTTCCCCCTGCCATCAGCAATGACAGCTGGGGGCTGACAAGCCCTGGCCGTGGGTGTAGCTCCCGTTTAGTTTTCTGTGTTTGGCACCTTTAAATAGTAGGAGGCCTGATTCTCTACCAGATCCTACCAGTTCTGTGGCAATGTAACCCCTGAAGGAAAACTCAGGTTGATTAAGTCTGTCGATCTGCTTGTGGGAGGGTGGGGGTTGGGAGGGGATGCAGGGTGGAGACTTGGGGCCTGTTGGGCCCATCTCTGATACCGTTACATCCACTCACCTCAGTGACAGGAAAGGATTTGCAGTGGAGAGAAGAGACGTCTCAGTGATTCTTTGCTTATATCTACACTAAATTAGACTGTATGTACATGTTGTGCCTTTTATGGGCTGCCGGAGGAAGGACGGGCCAGTGGTTAGAGCACTAACCTGATACTTGGGAGAACAGCCACAGGCTTTAGCCTAGAGCTGCAAAGACTTAGACTCAGCATTACAAAGCCTACCTTTAGGCAACCTGACTTCTAGTAGAAGTCACAGCCCCAAGATAGGCACCCACGCTCCCTCTGCAATGTACCGGGAGTGAGGCACCTAAGAAAGGGATCCAGAAAAGCCAGCAAGCTGAGCATATTGCTGCCTAAACCAGTGAGTAGAAAATGCCAGCAGGGGGAGGGAGGTCTATCTCTGTGCTGGGTTTGCAGCCACAAACCCTCTCCCGGAGTTAGGGGCTTGTGCCCCTTCTTGAAAAATCAGAGGTAGCGATGGAAGAGCAGGATGTGCAGCTCTCCCCGAAAAGGCCTTTAGCATGGAGGTTAGAATACTCCCCTCGTCTAGGTGGATGACCCAGGTTCAGGTTCAATCCCTGCTGATGGCGTTGGAACAGAGATTTGAACCCACATCTCAGGAGAGTGCCCTGGTCCCTGTGTAACGGGATGTTCTGATGGGGGGCTCCCTCAATTTCTCTTGTTGAAAGAGTTCCATCATGGGTGGCAGGTGGAGCCACCCTTAGGGGAGACTAGCCCCTGCCACTCTCCCGCAGCCAGAGCTATGAGTCCTCTCTCCATCCCCACCTGGAGGAGCCCTGAACACACATCCCCACAGCTGGAGGAGCCCCAGGCCAACCAAAGCCCCAAGCTTCCCCACCCCACCTGCCCGGAGGTGCCCCGAGCCACCCCCCAACCAGCCTGAAGGAGCCCCGGGCCAACCGCAGCCATGCCCCAGACCCCAAGCCACTGCAGGGAAAAGTCTCTCACTCTTGTCCAAACATGCTTTTGCTATGCCCCATGCAGGTTCCGGGACAGCTGAGGCAGCCGTATTTGCTACTCAGCTTCCTGGGTTCATCAATAATCTCTCTGGAGGTCAAGGAGTAGCACATACAGCCTCTTCAGCCACCCCAAAACCTGCATGGGGCATAATAAAAGCAAAAACTTCCCCCCAAAACCCCGCAACCAGGGGTCCGGCAGCAGCAGCAGAGCCAGGGGCGGTAGAGTGTCCCCTGGCCTATTGTACCCACCATTTTGTATGAATAATTATATCCCTGGGGCAGAGACAGCATGAGCCTGACTTTGTAACTGACTGGTCAGGACACTCACCTGGCATGGGGAGACCCAACGTCAAGACCCTGTTCTAGTAACAGCTTCAGCAGGAGAGACTAGGAGAGACCCCCACCTCAGATTATCCCATAGCGGCTAGGGCATTCTCCTAAGGCGGGGGGATCTGAAACAGGCATCTACCACATACTGGGTGAGTGCTTTGACTACTGGGCAAGAGGTAACAAGGGGGCTGCTGCTGAGGCCTCCTCCAGCTGTGTTTTGTGCAGGGCCCAATCGGTTAGGCGACCTCTGACAACGCCTACCAGATCAGGCAAGGTGGGCAGGGCCATGCTTTGTTTGAGCACCCCACAGGGGCTTAACTGTGAGATAGGCTCCAGGCCTCAGGACTTAGGCACCTGTGCATATGCTCACCAACAGAAACTCTTCAGGTTAGTGGGCAGCTGAGCATGGACTTAGGCACCTAAATCCCTTTGTAGATCTAGCCCTTCCTGTGGAACTTTGAGTTAGGCCTAGATTCTCAAAGGTACTTGGGCACCTAATTCCTACTGATTCCAATGGAAGTTAGGAGCCCACGTAGCTTTGAGGATCCAGGCCTTGGTCCCTCTGTGCCTTAGTTCCCCATCTGTACAATGGGAATAATAGCACTTCCCTGCCTCAAAGGGCTGTGGGAGGATAAATACATTGGAGTTTGTGAGGTGCTCAAATACTACGGGAATGGAGAGCATCTATGTACCAGAGAGAGATTTTCCACAGCCTTGCACGAGTGAGGAATCCTGGGTTGGTAGCATTTTACACCACTGAATGACTACCCAAGGAGCAAGGCAAGAGGAATCAGGCCTGCTCATTCTACTTGCACATAAATTAGTGAAAACCAGGAGCGACCCCATTGAATTCCACGCAGTTTTGTTCATCTCCCGTACTGAAGCCTTAGACCTAAAGATTTAATGCTACTGCTTAATTTTCAGTGGTTGGGGTATGTTTTTTTCCAGCATTCATGTTGAATGGTACAATAATTAAGATTGAACTGAGTTTAGTACATTAGAAACATTTAATTTTATCAATCAAGTGCTAAGTTCACTCACATGAATAGAAGCCCCTTTGGCATTTCACTGAAACAAAGCAGCCATGTGTTACCCAGCACATCCAAACAAGGTGGCTAGAAGTTACTTTGAGATTGTAAAATATGTTAACTCAGCACCACGGTGCCTTGCCTCCCGCCCCCCCGCCCCCCCAGCATATTGATGGGGTTTGTAATGATAGCAGATGTCACATCCCTCGTTCAAGCAGGGATCTGTACTAAATTGTGACAACCTCAAGGGATACAAGAAAACTAAATATAGAGCATTAAATATAATCTAGAGGTGTGCACATTTACATATCTTTTCTTCCTCCTTCAGACGCTCTGGCAGGGACTTTCAACACGATCGCATGAGCATTCTTATCCTAAAAAGTTGAGCAATGAGTAAGAAGTCTCAGGTGAGCCATTATAATAACTGCAGGGACCTTGGGAAATAACACCCAATTATTGGAGCCAATTTATTAAGTTTTCATTAAAAAGTGGCTTGATCCCAACTGATGGGATAAGCCTCCACCCCAGAAGGGGGAGGCTGGCAGGGAGCTTTTGTTCTTCAATCACTACTTTCTGTTTTGTGTTACAATATTTCTAAACTATTGATTCAAGACAAAGTGATGGCCTCAGTGCTGAATTCTGTCAGGTTCTGTCCCAACAGAAGTGTTGCCTTAAAAAAAATAAAAATCTAAGTTTAGTGCTTAAGAAGGATACTAGAAAAAACAGAATTTAGCCATCAGCCTAGCATGCCAGTTAAATCTCTAACAGGACCTGAACTGAGATTGACCCAATCAATTCACAAAGGGCACCAGAGAGCTATACATTATCAGCTGTGCTCACCTGGCCTGGATTCAGACTAGTGAGCTAGAACAGAAAGGATGTTGACCTGACCCCGATTCTCACACGCTGGGCAGGTGCCATGCAAACTGGGTGCAGAATGCCAACACTCCACTGGTTAACATTTCATACCCACTTTGCACACAGGTTAAGTCACAGCACAAGGGCTAAGAAGTGCAGAATCAAGCCTGTGCATGGCATTACCAGTCCTGAATCTTCCCAGTCCTCACAAATAGTGAATACAGTCAGTTTGTTCTTGGTTTTCTTCATTGTTTTCCCAGGCATATAACTAATAGTATGTTGTACTTTTATAGCATCTTTTCAACCAGGAATATCGAGCTACTTTACAAATACAGTTTAATTGCCTAGAGCCCCGCACTACGAAGGCGGCAAAATTATCCCTAGTTTACCAATGTGGTGCATGGCGTGGGATCCATGAAGTTACTTAGGTGCCTAAACCTCACATTTAGACCCCTAAATCCAGTTTTAGCTTCACTGCAATCCACAACACTCCCCTGATCCTTGTAGGTGCCTAAACTCACTCAGCACCTAACTTTGCATAGTCAAAGCTCCTTGGGAGCCTGTATTTCTGCCCATGAACATGGGCACTGCTGCCTCTCTCCAGGTTTCAGACACCTACCTCATGCCTAAGCCCCAGAGCGATTCACAAAGAACAAGAAGATAGGCATCCAGCCACCTAAGTCACATGTGGGGTCCAATCCAGTAGGCGTATTCAGAGGCCACCTACTGGATCAGTCCCATTCAAAATCTGGCCAAGGGAGGAGCAGCAGCCCACCTTATCACTCTGAACCCACTGGTTCAGGCACTCACCTGGGATATGGGAGACTGAGGTTCTGCCAGAGGGAGAGAAGGGAGACCTCTTTTCAAATCATGCCTCTCAGGAGAGTGCTCCAACCCAGTGGTCTCCAAACTTTTTGGATCGCACACCCCCAGGGCCAGCTCTAGGGAAGCAACAAAAAAAAAAAAAAAAAAAAAAAGACCTGCCGCCGGCATGCCGCTGAAGATGGAGCAGGGAGAGCCAAGCTGCCACTGGCATGCCGCCGAAGAATCAAAGGTCCAGGAGCACTGCTGCCGCCGTTCCAGCGGCGCTCCTTTGGCTGCGCTCCTCTTGCCGTGCACCCCCAGGGATGGTCTTGCGCAGCCCACTTTGGAGACCACGGCTCTAACCACTGAGCTCTGGGATATTCAGATAAGGGGCTCTCCCACTCTCTCCTGTTGAAGCTGTTGCACTCTGGATAAATAATGAAAGAGTGAGTACAGCAGGGGGACTGGATTTGGGGTCTCCCACATCCCAGGTGGATGCCCAAATCACTAGATTACAGTCATTCCCACTCAGTCTCTCTGGCCCAATGACTGTTCTGCTGTGGACAAATACTGAGTCATCAGGCCAGAGGGAGACTGACACCATCATCCAGCCCAGTCTTTGGAGGCAGCAGACCCCAGGTCTAGTCCCTTTGCTCTAGACCTGAGGATGGAGGACAGAGCACACCTGGAGAAGGTGGAGCAGAGCAGAAGTTATGGGATGCAGAACACATCTTTGGTGTTTGCTCCCATAGCCCCCTTCCCATTCTGTCATCCTTTGGGAACAGTCTGGAAACAGTGACCTTAACATGCAGCCAATAAATGACACGCTTCAGGCAATGGACTTTTTGCTTTTAGAACTAACATTTGCAGAAAGTCAGTTCTCTGTGGCTTACCAGATCACAGCGAACTTGCTAGAGAAGTTCAATGTTTACCCATCCAAATGTGTCTGTGCCAATGACAGACTGAGCGGGCAGCTCTGCAAACAGACTAAAAAAAAAAAAAATCACACAGTGCTCAGGTGCATTTTGAAAATGTAATGTTTTATTAAACAAAAATAAACCTACTGACAAACAAGCCATTCATTCACCTGCATCTAGTCTGGAAATCATGACACTGGCAGGTCTAATGACATTAGATTTCTTCCATGGGGTTCATTGCATCCTGACCTAGTTCTTTCAGTCTCCTCACTGTCTCTCTTACCCTGTATCCCTTGTAGACAGCCTGGATTTTTGTGGCAGCTTTATCTTCTATTTCTTCGGTGGTTGTTTCACAGAGGCCAAGTTTGTCAAGCTCCTTCATTAAAAAAATAGAACCACAGAGGAAATGGCTTTGTAAACAGCTGACAGGCTGATCATTTTCTTGTAGTAAAAGTGAATGCCTAAATTACAGTAAATCTGCACAATGTGAAGCCACTGAAACTGCTGCTTCCCAAAGACATTTTGGAAGCTGTGTGTGAATCAAAGGTTGAGAGGGAAACTAAGCGTGTTTTCAGAGTAGCAGCTGTGTTAGTCTGTATTTTCAAAAAAGAAAAGGAGTACTTGTGGCACCTTAGAGACTAACAAATTTATTTGAGCATAAGCTTTCGTGAGCTACAGCTCACTTAATTTCTTTAAATGTGTTTTGTCATCTTTATGGTTTTTTTTTACAACAGATCTAATCATTAGTGGGGTTGTTTTTAGGGCCAAATCTTGAGGCCCTTACTCAGGCAGAACTTTCTCTGACTCATTGGGAGTCTTGTCTGGATAAGAACATCGTGATTTGGTCCTTATTTAAATACCAACTACTCATCTCAGAGTTTCCAGAACACGAAGCTCCCTTCTGTGGGAGACTAACAGTGCCATTAAACTATCAGCATTTGCCAAGAGTTACTACTTGGTGGCGTGTGATACGATAGTTATTTCCTGTTAAGTGGGGGGGGGGGAAACGGTGGCCTTTCATTCCCAGGGGATGATAACTGTTGGCAAATGTTGATTTTTAAAAATGATGAGCACTGGAAGCCTGAGCCATACTATCAAGCATGAAAGAGACTGAGTTACTAGGCAGAGAGAGAGAAAAATAGAGACCCATTTCCAGTGGAAGATACAAATCAGGCTCTCCAACCTCCAACAAGGTGCCCCAGCTGGGAAGGATGGAGAGGAGGAAGTCAAGTAAGACACCAAGTTGCAGTCAGAGCATCATATTAGCTGATTAGCTGGGGGAAATGATTTCATTAGCTCAGTGATCTAGAAACTAAAATCCAAAATGGGGAAGGGGGGACACAGAGCCTCACAACAAAGGCAAATTCTCTGCAGATAGGAATGAACTGCTTTATAAATGCTACTGGAACAAACGCAGCTGGGGTGAAACTCTACTGAAAAGTCACCCCAGGGCTGAATCTGACTCCACACTCTTTGGGAAATCACATTGAACAGTAGAAAGGGGAGGATCCTAAGCCAGCTGGGACAAAAGGCCTTGATTTTTTCTCTTCAGATTTGGAGAGAGATGCCCTGGAACTGATGAGCACTTCCACCTCCTGCTTAGCCATCTGGACATGGACACAAGGTGCAGCTCCAACAGAGTCAAAATCCAGGCAGACCTTGGGAGATTACTTACAGGCTCCATGGCTGAATCTTTCATCGACTCCTTCACCTCTTCTTGCAAAGATACAGCCTCCTATAAGAAGAACAGAAAAAAATAAAGGTTCAACCAACCGTTACTTCACAATAGGAAAGAGCTCCAGTCTGAGCCCTGGTCTACACTGTGGGGGGAGGGAGGGCAAATCGTTCTAAGTTATGCAACTTCAGCTATGTGAATAACGTAGCTGAAGTCGACGTATTAGATCGACTTACCGTGGTGTCTTCACCGCAGTGAGTCGACTGCCGCCACTCCCCCGTCGACTCTGCCTGCACCTCTTGCAGCGCTGGAGTACAGGAGTCGATAGGAGAGCGCTTGGGGATCGATTTATCACGTCTAGATTAGACACGATAAATCAATCCCTGCTGGATCGATCGCTGCCCAGAGTTGACGGTGGAGACAGTAAGTCGATCTAAGTATGTCAACTTCAGCTACATTGTTCACATAGCTGAAGTTGTGTAACTTAGATCGATTCCCGCACCCCCAGTGTAGACCAGGGCTAAGTCTCCTTGGAGACTGCTCCAGAACATGGATCCCAAATGGAAATTCAGTTTCTCCCCATCTGTGTGAGTCTGTAATTCCCCTGGTCCCATTTCTCAGTTTAAGCATTAGCTCAACTTCCATGAATGGGGATGTGCAGAGCTGAAGTCTGGATTGCATAAGGCATCTGGTTAGCATTATTGTTAACTGTTTTAACAGCACCCAAGAGTGGGCAACTCCCCCCCCACCCATAGATAAGAGAAGACCCCTGCCCTGAGGAGTTTAGTGACTTTATTTTTAAGTTAGCAGTGAGTGCAAGTGAAGCTAAAACCTTGAACCCTATCTCCCCTGTTCAACATATACATTAGGTCCCATGTCCAGATCATTTCTAGACATTACATAGGGCATCACCACTATGTACAACTAGCAGAATATTACTTGTATCATGGTCACTGCTTAGCTCAGTCTCTGCCCTGGAAGGGAGCTTGGGTGATATACGTTGCATCAGAACTGCCTTGTTCAGAGCCCTGAGAAGACAGAAGTCACATTGCTGGATATGGATCATCAGCATGGGAGGCATCTTTCTTACTTAGTGCTCCTGTTTATTCAGAGGACAAACTTAGAAGTGGCGATCCAGGTGAAGAACCTTGGCATTGTTTCTCACCAAGCCCGTTCAATGGAAGCCACGTCTTGTTCATAGCATAGAAGTACCTTATCCTACCACACTCCCCGGATGTGCAGAATAATCACAACGGCAACATTACTAACGGAGGTTCAAAAGCATTTGGTGAGATTTTGCTTTTTAGTCCTGTGCACTGCAGGAAGATGAGACCCCTTAGAGCAGCAATCCCAGCCTACCTCAAAAGCTTTGTTGTTGTAGAATCTGTCGTCTAGTTTAGCCCCCCATTCTGCTGGGTCAAACTTGGTTTCTGAAAATAAATACCAACATTTGTCATATCAATGTCAAGCTAATAATTAAGACAGGAAGTTCCCCAGTCAAGTTACACTCACTCAGCGGGGTGGCAGCAGGATGACAGAACAATGAAGGTTTCAGAGTAGCAGCCGTGTTAGTCTGTATTCGCAAAAAAGAAAAGGAGTACTTGTGGCACCTTAGAGACTAACAAACACCTTCAGCCCCCAACTAAAACCTCTCCAACGCATCATCAAGGATCTACAACCTATCCTGAAGGACGAGCCATCACTCTCACAGATCTTAGGAGACAGACCAGTCCTTGCTTACAGACAGCCCCCCAATCTGAAGCAAATACTCACCAGCAACCACACACCACACAACAGAACCGCTAACCCAGGATCCTATCCTTGCAACAAAGCCCGTTGCCAACTCTGTCCACATATCTATTCAGGGGATACCATCATAGGGCCTAATCACATCAGCCACACTATCAGAGGCTCGTTCACCTGCACATCTACCAATGTGATGTATGTCATCATGTGCCAGCAATGCCCCTCTGCCATGTACATTGGCCAAACTGGACAGTCTCTACGTAAAAGAATGAATGGACACAAATCAGACGTCAAGAATTATAACATTCAAAAACCAGTTGGAGAACACTTCAATCTCTCTGGTCACTCGATCACAGACCTAAGAGTGGCTATACTTCAACAAAAAAGCTTCAAAAACAGACTCCAACGAGAGACTGCTGAATTGGAATTAATTTGCAAACTGGATACAATTAACTTAGGCTTGAATAGAGACTGGGAATGGATGAGTCATTACACAAAGTAAAACTATTTCCCCATGGTATTTCTCCCTCCCACCCCACCCCACACTGTTCCTCTGATATTCTTGTTAACTGCTGGAATTAGCCTACCTTGCTTGTCACCATGAAAGGTTTTCCTCCTTTCCCCCCCCTGCTGCTGGTGATGGCTTATCTTAAGTGATCACTCTCCGTACAGTGTGTATGATAAACCCATTGTTTCATGTTCTCTGTGTGTGTGTATATAAATCTCTCCTCTGTTTTTTCCACCAAATGCATCCGATGAAGTGAGCTGTAGCTCACGAAAGCTTATGCTCTAATAAATTTGTTAGTCTCTAAGGTGCCACCAGTACTCCTTTTCTTTTTGCGAATACAGACTAACACGGCTGCTACTCTGAAACCATTGAAAATAGAGGCAGCCTTGGCTGTGAGAAAAAGAAATGCTATTTTCTGCACTACCCTCCCCTAGTGGCAAAGGCCATGCCGGTTAAGGAATATCATGCAACCATGGTTCTAGGAACAGTCCAATTACAGCAGGGGAGCAAAAAGCCACTGTAGCGTCCAACATCTAGGGCCACAGCCACAATTAAAGCCACACAGGAGACTCAACAGGCTGGCAAGGCTGTGATCAGAGAGGTGTGTGCATGGAATGCAGCAGCTTGAACAATTCACTAATGCCCATCATGGCCACGCTTCCTCTCACGAGGAAATGCGAGGTGACCCAAGAAAATGGCATCGCTGCACATCCAAGTGGGACCAACATGCCCAGCAGCAGCTATACCTGCAGCAGCAAGCCAATTAATCTCAGGGCCAGTGGGGGACCCTCATCCCAAGTTCATGGGGATCTCCTTTAAGCCCTGAGGTGTGGATCTGACCTCCCAAATGGGAGGAGGAAGTTGATTACCTTACACTGAGGCATGTGCATTCTTTCTCCCTGGACATTCCCTGCTGTCAAGCTTTTCTTGTGTGATAACCACACAAAAGCCTCTTACCCCTGTACTGTAATTTATTCTACATTAAAAAAATATTAAGTTGAAACCATACTGAGACTGAGTAGTTTTAAGCCTGAATGTTCATCATCCCGTAATCCAACATATTCAGAAAATTAGATTGCTTCCTCAAGCCTACCATTTTCTAAAGGGTTACAGAGAACGTCAGTTATAAGCTAATGAGTTAAGAAAGGCTGTGTAGCAGGAAGAAAAAGGAATTATGAAGGAGGGAGAGAAATACAACAAGCTTTAAATGGGAAAATGTAATAAAGAAAATGGATTCAGAGATCTATGATGCACAAAGAGTAGGGAAACCCATGAAACAGTCATTCACGTTTGTGTAGTAATTAATATTAACAGCCATTAAAGGGAGCCATGTCATCCACAGGGAGGTCTGACATTCCATCCAGCTAAGAGCAATATGTACATACAGAAGAGGAGATACAAATACAGCAGTTCTCAATGACATTACCAACTCAGAGAACCTTGTCATTTTAGCCCTGTAACACCCATTAGGAAGGAATTTTTAAATCTCCATTTGGGGAACTGGGAAAACAGAGATGTTGAACTTAAGTAACCCAGGTCACACAAAAAGAAAAGGAGTACTTGTGGCACCTTAGAGACTAACAAAGTTATTTGAGCATAAGCTTTCGTAAGCTACAGCTCACTTCATCGGATGCATTCGGTGGAAAATGCAGTGGGGAGATTTATATACACACACAGAGAACATGGAACAATGGGTTTTATCATACACAGTAAGGAGAGTGATCACTTAAGATGAGCTATTACCAGCAGGAAGTGGGGGTGGGAAGGAGGAAAACCTTTTGTGGTGATAATCAAGGTAGGCCATCCAGTTTGCAAATTAATTCCAATTCAGCAGTCTCTCATTGGAGTCTGTTTTTGAAGTTTTTTTGTTGAAGTATAGCCACTCTCAGGTCTGTAATCGAGTGACCGGAGAGATTGAAGTGTTCTCCAACTGGTTTTTGAATGTTATAATTCTTGACATCTGATTTGTGTCCATTTATTCTTTTACGTAGAGACTGTCCAGTTTGACCAATGTACATGGCAGAGGGGCATTGCTGGCACATGATGGCATACATCACATTGGTAGATGCGCAGGTGAACAAGCCTCTGATAGTGTGGCTGATGTGATTAGGCTCTATGATGGTGTCCCCTGAATAGATATGTGGACACAGTTGGCAATGGGCTTTGTTGCAAGGATAGGTTCCTGGGTTCCTGCTGAATTGGAATTAATTTGCAAACTGGATACAATTAACTTAGGCTTGAATAGAGACTGGGAGTGGATGGGTCATTACATAAAGTGAAACTATTTCTCCATGTTATTTCTCCCCCCCCCACCCCCCCCACTGTTCCTCAGACGTTCTTGTTAACTGCTGGAAATGGCCCACCTTGATTATCACCACAAAAGGTTTTCCTCCTTCCCCCCTCCTTCCTGCTGGTAATAGCTCATCTTAAGTCATCACTCTCCTTGCAGTGTGTATGATAAAACCCATTGTTTCATGTTCTCTGTGTGTGTATATAAATCTCCCCTCTGTATTTTCCACCGAATGCATCCGATGAAGTGAGCTGTAGTTCACGAAAGCTTATGCTCAAATAAATTTGTTAGTCTCTAAGGTTCCACAAGTCCTCCTTTTCTTTTTGCGAATACAGACTAACACGGCTGCTACTCTGAAACCAGGTCACACAGTGAGAATAGAATTCAATTCTCTGGACTCAGCCCTGTGCTAGAATTTTCTTTTATAAGCAAAATTCCTCATTTACTTTATACTCACTTTCTCTTTTATCCAGCAGCTCTTCAAAATAGTTGGCTGCAAAGGCTGGTATATCTTCAGGCTGCTCCCTCAAAACTTCTCTGGCTAGTCCTTCTAGCAGATTTGCAAATCCCGGTGGAATGCGGTGATGGGTGTTTGAGAACGGTATAGACATGGTGTTGGAACAGGCCTTCTATGGCACCTGCAGTTCCATTTAAAGAGCATGGGCTAGTTACTTCTCACCTGGGTCCAGCATTCAGAATTCATTGCTATTTGCTCAAATACAACGTAGCGTTCAGAGAGCTAGCAAATGGTATAGTTAAGGTTGTGGAACTCACACCTCCCCCAGCGTATGCCTCTCAATAAAGCATGAATATCAATGCCCACGCAGGCTCTTTATTTCTAACGTTATTAAACACAGGCAGTTTATTTTTTTACCCTCTTAAAAATAACAATTTTGGGGGTTTAAATTTGTAGAACTCACCATTATGAGCATAACTTTAATTACCAGGAAAGTCAGGGAATGAAGGAGTTAAGGTTTCAATTCAATCTCATTGCATATACATATTTTCAGACATGCTAGATTCTGCTTTCCCTTTTCACAGGCACTATTTGTATTTGCAGTGGGATTGTAGGAGCAACGCTGATTTTTAACCTCTAATTACCGAATTAGCACAGTCAGGCAGCTGGATGTATAAGTACTCAGCATTGCATTTAACGGTGCAAATTCTGTGGGTGCAACTTGTGCCTGCACATCAAAACCTGCATCTTGGCTGGGGGTTAGACTAGATGACCCTTGCAATCCCTTCTAACCCTATGGCTCTAGGAGGAGTCTATGAGTGTGGCCACCCTTCGGAAAGCGCACCCAGACTAGCTGGAAGGCCGAAGTGGGTCAGTGCCAGCACCTCCCACTCTCTTCCTTTGGGGAAACGGGGTTTCAGTTCAGGCAGCTGGATCCGGTTTCCCCACTGGGCTAGCAGGGGGAGCTGGTTCTGAGCAGGTCACGGAGCTGCTCTTCGTAGCCGAGTGCCTCTGGGGTAGCTGCCTGCAGGCAGGGGGCCCATGGCTCCCAGATTCCCAGCCAGGTTCAGGCAGCCGCAGTGGGGCCCTTTTAGCAGTGATGCTGTGGCTGGCAAAGGGCAGGGAGCCCCAGGGGAGAAGAGGAGAAAGTTCCTGCCACGAAAGTGCTGCTGCACCCAGCCCGAAGTGTGTATGTGGGGAGTCCTGGAGACTGTGGGGAGCTGCACCGCACACCCGGCCCAGTGTGTGTGTGTGTGTCCTGGGGGGGTCCCCAGCTGCACCCCACACCCGGACCAGTGTGAGTGTGTGTGTGTGTCCTGGGGGGGTCCCCAGCTGCACCTCGCACCCGGCCCAGTGTGTGTGTGTGTGTGTGTGTCCTGGGGGGGTCCCTAGCTGCACCCCACACCCGGCCCAGTGTGTGTGTGTGTGTGTGTGTCCTGGGGGGGTCCCTAGCTGCACCCCACACCCGGCCCAGTGTGTGTGTGTGTGTGTGTGTCCTGGGGGGGTCCCTAGCTGCACCCCACACCCGGCCCAGTGTGTGTGTGTGTGTGTGTGTGTCCAGGGGGGGTCCCTAGGTGCACCCCACACCCGGCCCAGTGTGTGTGTGTGTGTCCTGGGGGGGTCCCTAGCTGCACCCCACACCCGGCCCAGTGTGTGTGTGTGTGTGTGTGTGTCCTGGGGGGGTCCCTAGCTGCACCCCACACCCGGCCCAGTGTGAGTGTGTGTGTGTGTGTGTCCTGGGGGGGCCCCAGCTGCACCCCACACCCGGCCCAGTGTGAGTGTGTGTGTGTGTGTGTCCTGGGGGGGTCCCTAGCTGCACCCCACACCCGGCCCAGTGTGAGTGTGTGTGTGTGTGTGTCCTGGGGGGGCCCCAGCTGCACCCCACACCCGGCCCAGTGTGTGGGGGGGTAAGGAGTCCCGGCGGGAGCCCCCCCCGAGCACTAACGGCCTGGGCCCCCGGGCGGGCTCTTACCCCTCCGCCGCGGCGCTCGGCCGCTTCTTCGACGCTTCTGTTGCCTGGCAACAAGACCCCGCCCCTCCCACCGGCTTGGGCTGGGGCCAGGAAGGAACGAGCGCGAAGCAGTACCCTGGCCCCGCCCATCTCCCTATAGGCCCCGCCCCCGGCCATTGGCCCTGGGGAGCCCAGGGCCCCCGCTCGGAGCACGAGGCCTCGGCCCAGAACCGGCCAGGCAGGGCCCGAGCCCGGTCTCCAGCCTCGGTCCAGGAGCAGCCGGCCCCGCCCCCGCTCCCTCCCGCGGGCACGAGCCGCCCGCCCCGCCCCCAGCTCGGCTCCCTCCCGCGGGCACGAGCCGCCCGCCCCCGCCCCCGCCCCCTCCCGCGGGCACGAGCCGCCCGCCCCGCCCCCGCTCCCTCCCGCGGGCACGAGCCGCCCGCCCCGCCCCCAGCTCGGCTCCCTCCCGCGGGCACGAGCCGCCCGCCCCCGCCCCCGCCCCCTCCCGCGGGCACGAGCCGCCCGCCCCGCCCCCGCTCCCTCCCGCGGGCACGAGCCGCCCGCCCCCGCCCCCAGCTCGGCTCCCTCCCGCGGGCACGAGCCGCCCGCCCCCGCCCCCGCCCCCTCCCGCGGGCACGAGCCGCCCGCCCCGCCCCCGCGGGCACGAGCCGCCCGCCCCGCCCCCGCCCCCTCCCGCGGGCACGAGCCGCCCGCCCCCGCCCCCAGCTCGGCTCCCTCCCGCGGGCCCTGGCGCGCCCCCGCCACGGGAGCGTTGGCAGGCGGGAGGCCCGAGCTGCGCCCCTCGGGCTGAGCCTCCCTGGGCTGCCGGCAGCTCGCTCGGGTGGCAGGTTTGGTTGGGTGGTTCCTGCAGAGTTCATGGCGGGACAGTCTTTTAATTAAAGAGTCACCTTTCCTTCCTGGAGACTCCAGGGCAATCCTGGAGGCTGGCAACCCTAGGCCTCGCCTGGCTCTGTGGGCCCTGTGCTGGCGTCAGAAGTAGGGCGGGTCCGGCCCGGCTGCTTGGAGGGGCTAGTCACCCCCGGGGCTGACAGCTGGCTGGGCCGCTCTGTAGCCATAGGGCTGAGGGCCCCCGGGGCCTGGTGGGGTGACACAGGGGCCGCTGCCGGCGAGAGCCCCTGCGGAGGAGTCTAATGTGCGATGGCTGGTGGCCAAGCTCATTCGTGGCGCGAAAGAGGCTCCGCAGCGGCTCTGCGCCAAGCCCCTGGCCTTGGGGAGATTTTTACTCTAAACTCACCTCCACCCCCTTGGCTTTGGCGCTGTGAGGGGTGTGACCTGCCCCTGTTCACCTGGGGGCTCTGGTAAGAAAGGGCTGTGCCTGTGCTAGACACTTGCCCCCGATTCCACGCTATCGCTGTCACCGGCTTATGTCCCCTGGTGTCCAACACGTCCCCCCCCCAATCCTGCTAACATTCCCCTCTGGCCTCCTTTCGACTCGGTGACAGGAGGAGGAAGCTTGTCTCTTTAAAACTCCCTCGAGAATTCTGGCCTAACCGTGCATCCGATGAAGTGAGCTCACGAAAGCTTACGCTCAAATAAATTTCTTAGTCTCTAAGGGGCCACAAGTCCTCCTTTTCTTTTTGCGGATACAGACTGACACGGCTGCTACTCTGAAACCTGGCCTAACCATGTGATTTGACTTCTTGGCAGCTGTCCCCTGACACCTTGGAGAGGAAATGGCTGCTTGGTTGCTGCTTGTGCTTCCACTGGCTTCTGCAGAAGGTGAGGGGTTAAAGGGAGGAGAGGGGACTTCCCTTCCCTTCCCATGAGTCATATCCTGTGCATGAAAAGCGTTGCCTGGAAAGCGAGAGAACATGAGAAGTAAAACTGATTTTTTAGTGACAAATCAGAGGGGCCCAGCGGCGAGAACTTTCCTTCTCTCTATCCAGACTTTCCTGCTTCCGGGGAACACCTGAGAGAGGCAAGCGGGTTAGGCTTCTGCGGTTGCAATAAAAATCTCACTGAGATATTGCGCCCCTTTGGAAGCCTTCTGGATGGGGTCTTGTGTCTCAATTTAAAAAGAAGAAAAGTTAGCATGTAGAATACCCCTGAGAGGTCAGATTTGGGGACCCCTCTGCCCCTTCCTTCCTCACCATTTTCAGCTTTTTTTGTTTGGTTGGTTTGTTTTGGGTTTGCTTCCCTCATTAAATGAGACAAAATTTTATAGGAGGCAAAATTTCTGTAAATGCCCCTGTCTGTTCCTGTGGATTTCCCCCTTCTTCCCATTCTCCCTTCATCCTGCTAGACCCTCATGTGTTGCTCCTTCAGTAACTCTTTTTCCTTCAGACTTGTTTTGTTTTTCTTGTTTTCCTTTTAAGAGTCTGTTTACTTCTGTTGCTCTGAATTATGCAGGGCTTTGGTGTGGCAAACTGGAAATAAGGGTAGTTTCATTTAAATGAAAAATGAAGGGTTGTTGTCGAATTAATTATGAAAGTGACTAATCCCATTAACGCAATCTCCTCTGTGCTATTAAATTCCATTTGTTTTATGCTGTTTCTGTATTTTCAGTTGGCAGTATGCACAGATTCTTGTGTGGGCCAATAGGCTCATCGTGGAAGTAAGCGGGTAGTACTTAGATGTGTGGCCATCTAGGGCTTTGGACCCCTGGGATGCTAAGGGAGGTGGATTGGGATCGTGCGGTAAATACATTATCTAGATATTGAAATTTTAGATGGTCAGTTTGAGGATTCTAGAGTTAACATTCCGTTGAAAGATGCGGCTGGTTATACTTCTCAGAGTCCCAGCTGCAGATTCTGGAAGACAGCATGGCATTGGTTACATGCGGTTCATGTTTTCAGGGTTATCATCACAATCACGAGAAAAAGAGAAACACAATTATTTTTATATGGAAGTTCAGTTTCTAGAAATGGCAGATTCCGTGACTGATGGGCAGAGTGTGAATTCTGTGCTAAATTCAACGGGAGCCGAATAAACAGGGTCCTGGTAATACGCATCTGAACTACTATGACTATTATCACAAATTGGTCCCAATTATTTATTAGATTTCGACCATCACCATATTTACAGCATTGGTACAATATTGTGATTTCTTCGAGTACTGGATCAGTGGAGAAAGAATTTTTTTTTTTCCAATTCTGTGGAATTAACTTTTGATGACTCCAGCAATTAAAGATGTTCAGTTCCCAACTCATGGACCTATTTATCCTCCTCAATATCTTGCTCATTTAATTGTTACATGCTAGAAGCAGTGTTTACAATTGACATGTGGCTTTTTAACAGAGTAGCTTAGAGTACACAATGTTTTTCCTATTTCTCCTTATCTGTCTTGGTATTTGTATCATGCTGATATTTGAGCCTCTTGCAAGACAGTATATAATAATATGTATTTATTAGCAGTTTATGCTGTCAGAAGATGATCAATTTTTGTTGGTTTGTTTGCTTTATTTGAAGGATTTTTGGCTCAAACATGCTGTATTATCTCAACATCAATATAGTAGGTGTCACAACAAAATCAATAGCCACTGTGTGCTGCCATCTCAAGACTTATTCTGTTTTTTCCCTTTTTCTAAAGTAAGAAAGAACAAAAGGAAAAAAAATTGTCATGGGAGAGCACTGTGTGTTTGTTTCCCCATAATATGCTTCATTAACTCTGTCTCACAAAATGAAAGCTATAGACAGAAATTCCTAACAGTTACCTACCTACCTCCCAGTGCATACCCTGTAGAGGAGAAGGGGTTTGGCATTTCTATGAGGACTAAAATATTGACAGGACGATCATGACATTTTTGTGGATCCTAGGTGTGACGTTTCGCTTTGCATCCTATTATGATGACCACATGGTATTACAGAAGAAACCAGCTGGCGCAGTGGTATGGGGCTACGGGGAAGCTGGCGCTAATGTTACCCTGTCTCTTTCCAAAGGCAGCAAAGTAATAATGAAGAAAATGGCACAAGTTGAAGGTAATAAAATAAATCTCAGATTCCTACTGCTTTGCACTACCCCATGACTACACAGCTTCCCGGGCCTCTCAGCTCCCACTCCCTGCCTCTGATGAGGGCCAGGAAACATCCTCAAACAGTAGCACCTATCCACTTCCCCAACCAAGTGGATGTCCTACAGACGAGCTCCCAGGCAGTGGGGGAATGTGGCACCGAACCCTGTGTCCTCTATGATTTGTTGGCTTCTCTGTGTTGCTGCCATCTGACCTTCAGAGAGGATAGGGAGCTGTACTAGTTAGAGGGCTTCTCCAGTAACTCAAGTGGTACAAGGAATTGAAGGAGGCATGTTCTAGTCCCAACTTCCCAAGTGCCTGTTTGCTTTCTGCAATAACTGACAATTGTCTGGAGCGCACATGTGTGGTGATGATTCTCTGTTTACAGTTACACTTTGAGACCCATCAGCCAGTTTTAAATCCATTTAATGTGTGCCATGTTAATTTTATATCGTTCTACTTTTTTAATCAAAATGTCGTTTTGTACCAAGTCAAATGCCTTGCAGAAGTCTAAGTATATTACATCAATGCTATTACCTTGATCAACTAAACATGTAATCTCATTAAAAAAATCAAATTTGTTTGACCAGATCTATTTTCCTTAAACCCATGTTGATTTGCATTAATTACATTACCTTCCGATAGTTTATTAATCCATTATCTTGACTGAGATCAATGTCAGGCTGACAGGCCTACAATTACCTAGGTCAACCCGTTTACCCTTTTTAAAAATTGGCACATTAGCTTTCTGCTAGTCTTCTGGAAGTTCCCCAGTGCTCCAAGACTAATTAATTAAAAATCAACATCAATGGTCCAGTCTGCTGCTCAGCCAGCTCTTTTAAAACTTTTGGAAGTAGGTTATCTGCACCTACTGATTTTAAAATATCTAACTGTAGTAGCGTCTGTTTAATATCCTCCAGAGATACTAGTGAAATGGAGCATGCTATCATTATCATATGATGAGATTATATTAGGGCTGTCAAGCGATTAAAAAATTAATTGTGATTAATTGCACTGTTAATAATAGAATACTATTTATTTAAATATTTTTGGATGTTTTCTACATGTTCAAATATATTGATTTCAATTACAACACAGAATACAAAGTGTGCAGAGCTCACTTTATATTTATTTTTTATTACAAATATTTGTGCTGTAAAAAACAAAAAAAATAGTATTTTTCAATTCACCTCATACAAATACTGTAGTGCAATCTCTTCATCATGAAAGTTGAACTTACTGTACAAAAAATAACCATTAATAAATAAAACATCGTAAAACTTTAGAGTCTACATGTCCGCTCAGTCCTACTTCTTGTTTAGCCAATCGCTCAGACAAACAAGTTTGTTTACATTTGCAGGAAATAATGCTGCCCGTGTCTTGTTTACGATGTCACCTGAAAGTGAGAACAGGCTTTCACATGGCACTGTTATAGCTGGCATTGCAAGATATTTACGTGCCAGGTGTGCTAAAGATTCATATGTCCCTTCATATTTCAACCCACCATTCCAGAGGTGATGCTGGTGACAACCATGCTGATGA
The DNA here is from genome assembly GCF_009764565.3 of Dermochelys coriacea. Taxonomy (NCBI): domain Eukaryota; kingdom Metazoa; phylum Chordata; order Testudines; family Dermochelyidae; genus Dermochelys; species Dermochelys coriacea. The sequence continues at coordinate 2,332,532 of NC_050089.1, forward strand.
CAGGTTCTGCTCGATAATGATCCAAAGCAGGATGTAGAAGCTCTTTATACCCTGTCAGTCCAGTATGGGGGTGGCCCACTCCGCCTCTCGGTCGTGGGCTTCCCTGTGGGTGATTTCTGTCAATTGTGGCCCGGCCCCCCACACGGGATCACCTAAACGGGTAATCCTTGGATTCTGAGCCGCTAAAAAATCAAACAGTCTGTGGAATTTGCCCCCTGGGCAGGGCGAAGCAGCAAGCAGTCTGCAACCCCGGGGCGGGGTGAGGCAAGCGAACAATCAGTCTATAGGTCTCACACCTCTCGGGGCTGGGGCATAGTTTAGGCAACGTCCTCCACGGGCAGTGGCTCAGCTCCCACAGCGGTCTCCTCAGCTGGCAGTTCGTCTGGTTGGTATTCCCGGTCCCCAGGCTTCACTGCCAGGGGCGCTGCAGGTACCTCTGCAGGAGCCAGCAGTGTACTCCCTTCCTCCTTCGCCCCCGTCTCCCCTTGACTGGCCTGGCCTGCCTTCTTTTATCTGAGTTCTCCACTTGGAGCATGTGCGTCAGGGAAAAGGGGGCGTGGCCTCCTGGGCCCACAATGATTGGTCCGCCCTTGGCAGCCCCATGCGGGGCTGGTACACCCCGTCACAGCATGCTCCACACCTCGTCCCTCTCCGATTTTGGAAGGCACTTCTGATTCTTAAACCTTGGGTCGAGCGCTGAAGCTATCTTTAGAAATCTCACATTGGTACCGTCTTTGTGTTTTGTCAAATCTGCGGTGAAAGTGTTCTTAAAACGAACAACGTGTTCTCGGTCATCATCCAAGATTGCTATAATACGAAATACATGGCAGAACGTGGGTAAAACAGAGCAGGAGACATACAATTCTCCCCGGAGTTCAGTCACAATTTAATTAATACGTTATTTTTTTAACGAGCATTATCGGCATGGAAGCAAGTCCTCTGGAATGTTGGCCAAAGCACGAAGGGGCATATGAATATTTAGTGTATCTGGCATGTAAAGACCTTGTGGTGCCGGCTACAGAAGTGCCACGCGAACGCCTGTTCTCATTTTCAGGTGAAATTGTAAACAAGAAGAGGGCAGCATTATCAATGTAAACAAACTTGTTCGTCTTAGTGATTAGCTGAACAGCCCTAGATTATATCATCTGTTTTCCATCCCAAATACAGAAAAGAAATATTTATTGACCACTTCTGTCTTTCCAGCATTGTCATTGATAATTCTGCCATTTCCATCTAGTAATGGACCAATACCATTGTCAGGATTTTTTTTTGTTCCCAATACGTTTTAAAAACTCCTTCTTTTTCTCCTTGACTCTGCTGGCCATAGATGTCTCCTTGTATCCATTTGCTTCCCTTATCAATTTTCTGCAATTCCTAACTTCTGATTTATATTCATTATTTTCAACTTCACCTTTCTTCTATTTGTTATATATTATTTTTTTAGTTTTTATAGTTGTCTTCACTTCCACTCTAAACCTGTTTGGTTTTTTAATGGGCCCAGCCTTCTTCCTCACATGTGGGATTGTGGCTTTTGAGGCATCGAGTAAGATGTTCTTAAATGATTCCTAATTTATTGCACATATTTTTCTAATTAAATTCTTCCTCCCAGCTGCTTTGGCTCATAATTGTTTTCAGCTTTTTAAAATTAGCCCTATTAAAGCACCATAATATGAAATGTCCCTTTTCATTTAATAAAAATCTCTGTTTGTTTCGCTGGATTGATACCAATCAGGGATCTGTGCTTGCTGCTATCAAGTCAGGGTCCTTTGCTTCGTGTTTCAGAGCACTCGGAGACCTGGAAGGTTGTACTGGCTCCTATGGATCATGGTGGCCCTTATAGTGTGATGGCAGAGCAGCATTCTAGGGAAGAGCCAAAGAATCTGACGCTGCGGGATATCTACTTTGGAGACGTCTGGCTTTGCAGTGGGCAAAGTAACATGGAGATGACAGTTTCCCAGGTAATCTCCAGTCCTCCAGTATGCAATGAGGCATCAGCCTTTGCAGGGGTTGGGACAGGCCTGGTAACTACCTCCAAAGGAAAAGAAAGTTGTTCCCTTTTGATCTGTCAGTGTCAGGCATTAAGCTTGCTAAGTGAGCTACAAGGAATCATAGAAATCCAGTTCAGTTTTCCTAGTGTTTTGTCCAGTCTAGTTTTAAATCTCTCCCATGCTGGCTGGAGCTTCCACAACTTCCCAGCCTCTTGCACTCCTAAGTGACCTCACCCTCCGGAGTATTTGTCACTGGGAGCTGCAGGGTTTCAGCTCTGCAGACTGTATGTTAACCGCACAGTTAGCAGCCAGGACTGCTGTGGGAAAGGCCATGATGATTCACCGCCCTGCCTGTTTCCTAGATAATCAATGCCAGTAAGGAGCTGTCCGAGGCATCTCTCTATCCATATATCCGTGTGTTCACGGCCTCTCTTATTCAGTCTGAAGTGGAATTGCAGGACCTGGCTAAGATTGACTTGGAGTGGTCTGTACCGACAGCTGGTGAGTACAGAGTGGGTCTGTACAAATCCCCCTTAAAAAGAGCCTGTTTAACTCCAAAGTCTACTGTAGAGGCAAGAAGGGCAACACACGTTCTCTGAGACTTTCAAGAACCCTGTTGTTTAACCAGGCGAGACCAGATGCCACCTTCCAGGTGTAGCTAAGGTAAAAAAAAGAAGCAGAAAGAACCTTTTCAGGCCTTCTTCATCCAGCATAAAGAAGCAAAAGAGAGCAAACCCTATGTATAAATTTAAAATCCTGTAGGTGTTCTCTTCCAGCTCTGATTTCTAGAATACTTGTTTAGGGATGTTCAGATGTCCAGATTTTATAGGGACAGTCTTGATATTTGGGGCATTGTCTTATATAGGTGTCTATTATTCCCCACCCCTTTCCCAATTTTTCACACTTGCTATCTGGTCACCCTACTTTAGGTTCTTCTCCCACCCTCACAAATATCTGAGCGCCTTTCAGTTGTGCATTTAGTATCAGTCATGAGCAGTTGATTCTTTCTCTCATCCTCTCCCAGGGCAGAATTATGCATGCAGTGCAGCTGTTTGCTTTGGGAGTGGTTTTGTTGTTGTTTGTACATGGCCATGCTGCTCTGTGTCTTAGCAATGACTGGTTGGAGAATGTACCTGGCCCTTGGAGTGGAATATGGGGAGGTTTGTGATGGTCCTGAGGGAGTTCAGGCCAGAGTCTGGACCCAGCCCCCGAGAAAGCTCTGTCTCCTGCACAGACCAGCTTTACCATGGTGCTAGAAAGTTCTATTGTGCCTGAGGAATGGAGTTGTCAACCACACCTTCACCTGGACTTGGGGGCTCTTAGATACGCTGGGCCTCAACCATTGCGTGCCTTGAAGATAAGGACCGAGACCTTGAAATGCGTGGGAAGCCAGTGTAGGGAGAAGCAATGTCCTCTCCAGGCAGCTCTTGGGATCAATGCACTCTGTTCTTTCCAGCATGTTTTACAGTGTCTACTTCTAACGGGAATCTCTCCTGTCTCTTGAGAGGTGATGCCCATTTCTGGAAGGCTTCCCTGATATTCAGCCTAACACTTCCCCTCCCCTTGGAACTGCTCCTCTGGATCAGACAGGACACTGGCCAGATAGATTCTCTCCTTGCACTGGCCCTCCCACAGGGTGGATTTCCCCGGCGGGGGTGTGACCCCCAGCACTTATAGATTCATAGATATTAAGGTCAGAAGGGACCATTCTGATCATCTAGTCCGACCTCCTGCACAGCGCAGGCCACAGAATCTCACCCACCCACTCCTACGAAAAACCTCACCTATGTCTGAGCTATTGAAGTCCTCAAATTGTGGTTTAAAGACTTCAAGGAGCAGAGAATCCTCCCTCAAGTGACTCGTGCCCCATGCTACAGAGGAAGGCGAAAAACCTCCAGGGCATCTCCAATCTGCCCTGGAGGAAAATTCCTTCCCAACCCCAAATATGGTGATCAGCTAAACCCTGAGCATATGGGCAAGATTCACCAGCCAGATACTACAGAAAATTCTTTCCTGGGTAACTCAGATCCCATCCATCTAATATCCCATCTCAGGGGATTAGTCCTATTTACCCTGAATATTTAAAGATCAATTACTTACCAAAATCCCATTATCCCATCATACCATCTCCTCCATAAACTTATCGAGTTAGAATCTTAAAACCAGATAAATCTTTTGCCCCCACTGCTTCCCTTGGAAGGCTATTCCAAAACTTCACTCCTCTGATGGTTAGAAACCTTCGTCTAATTTCAAGTCTAAACTTCCTGGTGGCCAGTTTATACCCATTTGTTCTTGTCTCCACATTGGTGCTGAGCTTAAATAATTCCTCTCCCTCTCCTGTATTTATCCCTCTGATATATTTATAGAGAGCAATCATATCTCCCCTCAACCTTCTTTTAGTTAGGCTAAACAAGCCAAGCTCCTCAAGTCTCCTTTCATAAGACAAGTTTTCCATTCCTCAGATCATCCTAGTAGCCCTTCTCTGTACCTGCTCCAGTTTGAATTCATCTTTTTTAAACATGGGAGACCAGAACTGCACACAGTATTCCAGGTGAGGTCTCACCAGTGCCTTGTATAATAGTACTAAAACCTCCTTATCCCTACTGGAAATGCCTCTCCTGATGCATCCCAAAACCGCATTAGCTTTTTTCACAGCCATATCACATTGGCAGCTCATAGTCATCCTATGATCAACCAGTACTCCAAGGTCCTTCTCCTCTTCCGTTACTTCTAATTGATGCGTCCCCAACTTATAACTAAAATTCTTGTTATTAATCCCTAAATGCATAACCTTACACTTCTCGCTATTAAATTTCATCCTATTACTATTACTCCAGTTTACAAGGTCATCCAGATCCTTCTGTATAATATCCCGATCCTTCTCTGAATTGGCAATACCTCCCAGCTTTGTATCATCTGCAAACTTTATTAGCACACTCCCACTTTTTGTGCCAAGGTCAGTAATAAAAAGATTAAATAAGATTGGTCCCAAAACCGATCCCTGAGGAACTCCACTGGTAACCTCCCTCCAGCCTGACAGTTCGCTTTTCAGTAGGACCCATTGTAGTCTCCCCTTTAACCAATTCCTTATCCACCTTTTGATGTTCATATTGATCCCCATCTTCTCCAATTTAACTAATAATTCCCCATGTGGCACGGTATCAAATGCCTTACTGAAATCTAGGTAAATTAGATCCACTGCGTTTCCTTTATCTAAAAAATCTGCTCCTTTTTCAAAAAAGGAGATTAGGTTGGTTTGGCACGATCTACCTTTTGTAAAACCATGTTGTATTTTGTCCCATTTACCATTGACTTCAATGTCCAGTGTAATTTCTCCTTCAAAATTTTTTCCAGGACCTTGCATACTACAGATGTCAAACTAACTGACCTGTAGTTACCCGGATCACTTTTTTTTCCTTTCTTAAAAATAGGAACTATATTAGCAATTCTCCAATCATTCGGTACTACTCCGGAGTTTACAGATTCATTAAAAATTCTTGCTAATGGGCTTGCAATTTCAGGTGCCAATTCCTTTAATATTCTTAGATGAAGATTATCTGGGCCCCCCGATTTAGTCCCATTAAGCGCTTCTACCTCAGATATTGTAATATCTAACTCCATATCCTCATTCCCATTTGTCATGCTACCATTATCCCTAATATCCTCTTTAGCCTTATTAAAGACTGAGGCAAAGTATTTGTTTAGATATTGGGCCATGCCTAGATTATCTTTAACCTCCACTCCATCCTCAGTGTTTAGCGGCCCCACTTCTTCTTTCTTAGTTTTCTTCTTATTTATATGGCTATAGAACCTTTTACTATTGGTTTTAATTCCCTTTGCAAGGTCCAACTCTACTCGACTTTTAGCCTGTCTCACTTTATCCCTACATGTTCTGACCTCAATAAGGTAGCTTTCCTTGCTGATCCCTCCCATCTTCCACTCCCTGTATGCTTTCTGCTTCTTCTTAATCACCTCTCTAAGATGCTTGCTCATCCAGCTTGGTCTACAACTCCTTCCTATGATTTTTTTCCCCTTTCTTGGGATACAGGCTTCCGATAGCTTCTGCAGCTTTGATTTAAAGTAATCCCAGGCCTCCTCTACCTTTAGATCCATAAGTTCTTCAGTCCAATCCACTTCCCTAACTAATTTCCTTAATTTTTGAAAGTCAGCCTTTTTGAAATCAAAAACTCTAGTTGCAGATTTATTTTTGTTAATCCTTCCGTTCAGTTTGAACTGAATTAGCTCATGATCACTTGAGCCAACATTGTCCCTTACAATCATTTCTTCTATGAGGTCCTCGCTACTCACCAAAATTAAATCTAAAATGGCATCCCCTCTAGTCGGTTCAGCAACTACTTGATGAAGGAATCCATCAGCTATCGCATCTAGGAAAATCTGAGCCCTATTATTATTACTAGCACTGGTCCTCCAGTCTATATCTGGGAAGTTAAAATCTCCCATGATCACGCAGTTTCCATTAGTATTTACTTGATTAAAAACATTAAAAAGGGCTCTATCCATATCCAAATTAGATCCCGGAGGTCTATAGCACACCCCAAGCACTATTGTAGGAGAGGCTTTACTAGTTATCTTCCCCAATGTAATTTTTGCCCACACGGACTCCGTCTTATCCATTGCATCGCTTCTTATTTCTTTACATTCTACCTCATCATTGATATACAATGCTACTCCACCACCTTTACCTTTGTTGCTGTCTTTCCTAAAGAGCACATACCCTTCAATACCTGTAGTCCAGTCATGACTACTATTCCACCATGTTTCTGTTATCCCTATAATATCTGGTTTCATTTCCTGCACCAGTAGCTCTAGTTCTTCCATTTTGTTACCTAGGCTCCTCGCATTGGTGTACAAACATCTTAATTTTTGCTGTTTGGCCTCGCTCACATTTTGTATCCTATTAGGCACAGTCATTCTACAGCCAGTATAACCTATTAGACTAGTATCCACACCGCCCTCGCTCCTTATATACATTCTCCTACCCACGGCTGTATCCTTTCTTACTTCGTCTTCTTCCCTCTCAATGCTAAAATCTGGTGTGGAGATTACCTGGACATCTCCCAACCATCTCCCCCAAATTCCTAATTTAAAGCTCTCTTTATCAGTTGTGCCAGCCTTGATCCTAGAAGTCTATTTCCTTCCCTACTCAGATGAAGTCCATCCCGAGAGAACTGTCCTCTCTCCATGAATGCCTCCCAGTGGCCATACATCCCAAAGCCCTCCTTATAGCACCACTGCCTAAGCCATCTGTTGACAGTCATAATCTTGTCACACCTTTGTTGCCCTTCTCTAGGAACAGGAAGGATCCCACTAAAGATCACCTGAGCCTCAATTTCCTTTCGCGTCTTTCCCAGCCTAGCACAGTCTCCCTTAATACTTTCCAGCGAGAATCTAGCCGTATCATTTGTTCCCACATGAAGGATAATTAGGGGATTCTTTCCCGCTCCCTTTAGGATCCTTTTCAACCTCAGGTCCACATCCCGTATCTTAGCACCTGGAAGACAGCACACCCTTCTATTCTCTGGATCAGCTCTAGTTACAGGCCTGTCTATTCTTCTCAATAAAGAGTCCCCGATCACATAGACCTGCCTTTTCCTGGTGACGGTGCTATTCTCCAGTCTCTCCCCTGTTCCCTCTGGCTGCAAGTTCTTTCCATTCCTATTTTCCCTTATAATCCTCTTCAACCCATCCTGTATCCTCCTGGGGCTCATATTTGGTGTAGTTTCCCTTGACTCTTCCCCTTTTCCTATAGGACTAGCCTCTCTTCTCTTCTTCCTTGCCCTTCCACCTTCAACAAGTACCTGCTGAGCCCCTTCTTCATTCTCCAACTCTGCAAACCTGTTCCTAAGCTCTATTTCTCCTTCACTAGCCCATCTTTTCCTCTGCCTGGTCCTTTTTAGTCACATGCTTCCACTGACCACTTTCCTCACCCAGTCTCCCCTCAAAATTCCCCAGCCCTGCTTCCATCTGAGTCTGAGCTTTTCCCTTCAGATACCTCATATCTTTGCTCCATCATCTGCTCAAACCCCTTCCTAAACTCAACCAGACTTTCCACCTGCATTTCTAAACCTCGGATCTTTTCCTCCATCAGCTCTATCAGACGGCATTTCATGCAGAAAAAACTCTTACCAGGTCCCCGCTCCAGGATCATGTACATACCACAGCTTCCACATCCAGTCATCCTCAATGTGTCTTCCACTACAGGAGTTACTCCCACAGCTGCCTCCGTATCTGTCATCGCCTTCCCACCTACGTCCTGTTAATCTGGGAAACACAAGCCACACCAAAAGACCACCCCCCCCCATTAAAAGCAAACCCCAAACTCCCACTCAAACTCCCCTGTTTACAGCTCTGTTTGCTAGCTCCTGTGCCGCTGCAGCTGTCTGGCACTTGCACCTCTGCCTCTGGCAGCTCCCCCTGACATTTGCATCGCCTGCAGTTTTCTGATGTTTGCCTCTCGATTCTCTTTTTCCTGAACAGAAAACTTGGGTCACGGGAACTTCAGCTACTTCTCAGCTGTGTGTTGGCTGTTTGGCCGTCACTTATATGAGACGCTCCGGTACCCCATAGGCTTGGTGCAGTCCTCCTGGGGAGGGACCTGCATTGAGGCCTGGTCCTCAGGAAGGGTGCTGCAGGAGTGCGGGCTCACAGGTGACGCCAGACGGTGAGGACATTGAGAGCAAATTCAGGGCTGTGAAAAACACGTCATGGACCGTGAAATCTGATCTCCCCCATGAAATCTGGCACCCAGCTGTGGGCTCCTACCCTGCACAGGCTCCAGCTGCTAGTCCTGGCTGGGGATGGGGAAGGACAAGGAACAGACTTCCTCCTCCCTTGCGGGGGCCACTCCCAGGACAGGTCAGACCCATCTCCAGGAACCTCCCCCAGCTGCAAGAAGCCTCCCACTGGGGCGGGAGACTGCCGGGAAAACTGGACAGAAACGGACCTGGGGACTACAGTGGACGAGAAGCCTGACAAAGCCCTGGCTGGGATGATTTAGTTGGGGTTGGTCCTGCTTTGAGCAGGGGGTTGGATTAGATGACCTCCTGAGGTCCCTTCCAACCCTGATAGTCTATGATTCTATGACATATGGTAGCCCACCCCTTCCCCGTAGCCTGCGACCCTCACTTCAGCATTGCTGCTGGTGGTGGTGCTGACTTTAGAACTGGGTGCCTGGCCAGCAGCCTTCCTCTCTGGCTGCTCAAATCGGAAAGCAGTGTGCCTGCCAGCCACAGGGCAGAAGAGAGGGTGGCAATCCCATGACCACCTTTTGGGTCAGGACCCCCACAGTTACACCACCATGAAATTTCCGATGTAAACATCTGAAACTGTGAAATTGACTAATTGAAAAAAAACCCTGGCCATGAAATTGACCAAAATGGACTGTGAATTTGAATTTGGTAGGGCCCTAAGTATATGCCTTCCCACTTCAGTACCCATTCCGTACCCATTCCATCTGAATGAACTGCCCCCACCACACCCCTCTCCAGAGCCCAGAGCTTCCAGCTACTGCCCCCATGTGCCCATGGCTTCCAGCTCCTCCACCCCACCTTGCCCTTAACCTCCTCTTCCTCCCCACCCCATTGTACTTGCAGCCACCACCTCCTTCAGTCCCACTCCCCTAAAGCTTCCCTGGCCACTGCTTTCAGCCCTTGCTGGGCCAGCCTGAAACCCTATTTCATTCGGTGCCGGCGTAATTCAAGCCCTGACTTTCCACTCTGAAGAGCCTCCCTTGTGGGTTGGTACAGAGCTTGGCAGCTTTCTGCCCCGGGGGGAGTGTGACACAGCTAGGGCAATGACACGGGTAGGGCTGGGGCGGGAACATGCTGGAATAACCCCAGATGGAGTTGGTAACTGCATCTCGTTAGTGACCATTTAACCCCTTCCCTAGAGGCTGTTTTTCCAGCTTATCTCCCTCGGGCTGAGCTCGTCTTTTCCCAGTGCTTTTAGCCCTATCAGTCTGATCCCAAATGGTTCACCTCCTTTGGTCCTGTGTATCCAGTCCCCGAGGAACAGGTCCAGTGATTGCCCACCATAGGGGATCAATGCCACCTGGAGTCGGCCGGTCACCTTGTGTGGCATGAGCTGCCTCCCACCAATCGGTGCTTGTCTTGTGTTGTAGGTTTCTTTTTCCCACTCTGCTTTCTGGCCCTAAGATGCCCTCTGCACTCTGGAATGCGATGATCCACCCGCTCCTCAACATGTCCCTCACGGGCGTTATCTGGTACCAGGGTAAGTCTGGCAGCATATCACAGCACCAGCCATGCCACATTGGGTGCTGGACCCAGCTTTCACTTGTCCCATGTGCTCATTGCAGGTGAATCAAACGCCTTCATGAACACGGATCTGTACAACTGCACTTTCCCGGCTCTCATCGCGGACTGGCGCAGGGCCTTCCACGCCGGGTCTGACGGGCAAACGCAGCCGCTCTTCCCCTTCGGGTTTGTCCAGGTGATTGGTAATCAGGGTGCTGACTGTACCATGGAGACAGTAATCGCTGCTCAGAACCAGCTCCTGCTTGCTGCTCGTTTCTTTCATTTCACTGCAGAGCGTTTTTTGGTGCTGCCCTGGACCGGCAGGGAGGGCTGGGCTGAGTCAGTTTGATCAGAGTTTTCCTGCTGACTCCTTGACACTAATGGACCCAGGAGTGGTTTTGGCATAGGCCCCAAATCCTGGCACAGAGGCCTTGTAGGGAGAGAGTGAGCTGTGAGTTATGCTGGAGGGATGATATGCCCTTCTTGCCCCTGGGGCGCAGTCAGGCACTGCTGCCTGTCCCCTTTTCATTCTGGCTGGGGTCTGTGCCCTGCCAGCTCCTCTGCTCCTGTCTCTATCTCACAGCAGAACGGGGATGGGAGGAAGACAAGGTCCCCCACATCTCAGACCCTATCACTTCCCCTCTTGACGCACTGGGAGGGAAAAGGGGTAAGAGACGCCACCCCTGCTCTGTCCCCTCCTGCCTCACCCCCAGACTCTCCTGGCTTCAGGTGAGTTGGGGAGGAGGAGGAGGAAAGAGGGAGCATATGGGTGGAGGGAGAGGACTGGCAGGGAAGGGGAGGAAGGAGGCGAGTGCTGGGATGGAGGAGTGTCAGAAGCGCACTCTGAGGAGAAGGTCTGAGCCCAGCAGGGATGCGGAGGGAAAGGGCGTGAGGGGACGAAGTGAGAGAGTCCAGCTGACCTTCGAGTTAGTGCCCTGCCCACAGTCCCACCGATGGGCCTTGCCCAGCTCCCTTCCCACTGGTCATCTCCCGTCTGTCTCAGCCCACCACACCACCTCTGCCTGCCTGCCACCCTCTGTGTCAGGCGGTCTCAACCTTTTTCTTTCTGAGGCCCCACCAGCATGCTATAAAGACTCCCTGGCCCACCTGTGCCACGTCTGTTTTTCTGCCTATAAAAGCGTAGGTACTAGAACTAGGGGAGCTGGGGGTGCAGCTGCACCCCCGGCTTGAAGTGGTTTCCATCATATCCAGGGTTTACAATTTGGTTCAATGGCTCTCAGCACCCCCACTGTACAAATTGTTCCAGCGCCCCTGTATAAAGCCAGGGCTAGCACTGGGGGTAGCAAGCAAGGCAATTGCCTGGGGCCGTGCAAAGCTAAGGTGCTCAGGCTTTGGCTTGAGCCTAAGCTGGCAGGGCTCAGGGCGATGGGGATTCGGCTTTCTGCCCTGGGCTCTAGTGAGTCTAATGCTGGCCCTGCTTGGTGGACCCCCTGAAACTTGCTTGGGGGCCTCCCAGGGGGCCACAGACCCCTGATTTGAGAACTGCTGCTCTATGCCATGGTGACCCCCGCTCTGCCTGGCTGGGGCATCCCCTGGCCCCCATGTCTCATGGTCTGGGGTGGAGCAGAAGCTCAACTCTCTACATGGGGAGTTAGTACGGGGCTGCTGGTGCAAGTCAGGGTCTCCTGGGCTGCCCTCTGCTCGGGTGGGTTGGTGTGTGGGACACTGGGAAGCAGGGCTGGCAGGACGACTCTGGCCCCAGTGGGGGATCAGCTCTTTCCCAGCTCTCCTTGTCTTTGCAGCTATCCACGTTCCGCCACCAGGAGTGGGATGACCGTTTCCCCCGCATTCGGTGGCACCAGACCGCTGACTACGGCTACGTGCCCAACAAGATACTGGCCAATACCTTCATGGCCGTGGCGGTGGATCTGTGCGACGAACACTCGCCCTATGGCAGGTAACTGCCCACTCCCTGCACAGCAGCCTGCAGTGCGCCCAGGGGACGTTCCATAGCACCTAGCCTGGAGGTGCCAGCGCCATTCTGCACGCAGGAGGGGTGGGGCTGAAGCAGGGAGGAGTGTGGGAGGAGAGTGGGGCAGGGCTGGGAGAGAGGAGGAGGACAGGGAGTGCTGAAAGGGGAGGAGAAGAAATCCCCTAACACACAGTGCTTCAGGGCCACTCCCTACCCCCGTGTCACTGGCCTCCCAGATCTATTCGCTGTGCTTCCCCCAGCTGCATCCAACTGAATTCTTCCCCGCCTGTGTGAGGCGGGGAGATGTACAGGTCGCTAGCCCTGTCAAGTACCGGGCGGCACAGCGGGCTTGGGTGCACTGCTGTGATAGCCAGTAATGGCTACTGGTACGGGGGGCAGGCGCTCGGAGCCAGCGACCAGCCCACCGCGAATGGGCAGAGGGCTTTGTGGAGAGGCCGGTCCAGGCGTGTTTGGCACACAGGTGCATGCAGCGTCGGTGTACTCAGCGTACATGGGAGGGGCGACGGACAGCACCGCAGAGCCTGGCGCCAGATCCCTGGGGCCTGTTGCCCCCCAGAACAGCGTGGGGAGCTGAGCTGGGATTTGTTCGGTAGCCTGGTCTCTGGGAGGCTGGGCTCTTTGAGCTTGTGCTCTCAGCGGCGGCTTGAGATGAGTGCCCCCTTTCCATTTGGTGCGTGGGGGGATCTGCCCAGGAGTTCTTTTCCCTGCCCCCGGAACTAGACTGCCTCCCGTTGTCTTCGTGCCCTCCCCTCCCACGGCTGACTTCTTTACCTCCAGGGTTGGCCGCTGTCTCAGCCAGTCCCCCTCCCACGGCAGACCTGCTCCCTTCGGCACCTGCTCCCCCACCAACCTCTCCAGCCAGTTGCTGCTCTTTGGAGGGTCCCGTTGACTCATCCCGCGGTTAGACGAAGCTCTTTGCTGCTGGGGTGGGGTGAGGGCACCCTGGAGCCACACGGCACCCTCTGCTGGCAGAGGTGGAGTTTCAGGAGCCACTGCCTTTGGCTGCATTGCTGGGAAGTGGCTCCCTGCCCTTTCCCCATCATTTCCCCCGTGCTTCCCTTTTTTTGCAGCATTCACCCCCGGGATAAGCAGACTGTGGCATATCGGCTGCACCTGGGAGCCCGAGCTGTAGCATATGGAGAGAAAGACCTGGTCTTCCAAGGCCCATATCCTACAAAAGTCGTGGTGGATGGAGCCAGGGGCCTCATTAACGTCACGTATGGCCAGGAACTCCGGCTGCTTCTAATGCACAACCGCATCTTTGAGGTGAGGAGCATGTGCGTGGGAGTGGGGCAGTCCCAGCATGGCTCAAGGCAAGTGCCCAGGACAGAGGGGCTGCACTCTTACTGGGCTAGCCTGAGTGCTGTCCGTGGGGCACGTGACCCCTCCAGCACCATCAGCTCGGGCTATGCCCTCTGCTGGAATAGCTGGCCAGATGTCAGCGGGGCAGGCAGCTCTCAGCGCATGCTGGCTAGCTGTCTAAATAAAAGTTTGCAGTGGACAGAGTCCACGGCTAGAGGGGCGATCTAGCAAATGCTGCCTCTCCTGCTGTAGAAGTGGGGGGAACTGCGTTCCCCTGCTGTCCGAGGGGGAGACGAGGCTGAGCTGGGAGGTGCGTGGCGCCCTGAGCAACCACATGCACTGCAGAGCAGCCCTGCAATCTCCACCCCAGAGCGCAGCAATGCACCGCCCAAGCCAGAAAATAAGAGCTACCGCCCAGTGCTGCAGAGCAAGGTCACGTGACTGGTCTGTGCTTCTTCCGGCAGGTGTGCTGCTCTGACGGGCCCCAGCTCTTGGCGCAGGAGCCGTGCCAGTGGCTTCCAGCACCCATGCTGTCTGCATCTTCCCACACAGTGACGCTGGCCGGCCCTGGCTGCAGGGACGCTGCCACCCGCCTGCGCTATGCGTGGACAGAGTGGCCGTGTGAATACAGACAGTGTCCCATTTACAACAAGCACCTGCTGCCAGCACCTCCATTTGTTATCGACTCTCTGCATTAGGAACAGGCTGGGCCAACTGCTAAGCGGCTATAGGCACGTAGCCAGGGCCTTATCAAATTCATGCTCCATTTTGGTAAATTTCATGATCACAGGATTTTTAAAATCTGAAATTTCACCAGGTTGTAACCATGGGGGTCCTGACCTAAAAGGGGGAAGGTCGGGAGCAGTCACAAGGCTACTGTAGTGGGGACGCGATATTGCCACCCTTACTTCTGCACTGCTGCTGGTGACGGTGCTGCCTTCAGAGCCAGGATCCCAGCCAGCAACCGCGGAGCTTCCTGCAGCCAGGTTGATTCCCAGAGGTGGGTCTGACCCAGCCTCCGGCAGCGAGCTGTGCAGGGGAAGAAGTAGTCCCTCCTGTCCCTCCCCAGCCCAGCCGGGTCTAGCAGCTGGAGCCCAGCACAAGGTAAGAGCCCCCAGCCAGGGCACCCCCAGCCATGCCCCTCCCCAGCACCATGCCCAGCACTTGGGGCTTATAGGGCTGTTGGGCTGGCTGTGTGTGGAGGGGGGGAATGACCATGGCGCCCTTAGCAGTTGCCCACATCATGCACCTGTAAGGCCGGCCCTGGCTCCCTGCAAAAAGTAACAAACCCTCCCACCACACTGTGCCACCCTCACTTCTGTGCTGCTGCTGAGGGCGGTACTTCAGAGCTAGACGGCCAGAGAGTGGAGAGCAGCGGCTGGTGGCTGGGCACCCATCTCGGAAGGCAGAGGTAAGGGTTGCCATCCTGTGACCCTCCCCCTACAGTAGCCAGATTTCACGGGGGAGACCTGATTTCTCGATATGTGACGTGGTTTTCACAGCTGTGAATTTGGTAGGGCCCTACTCATAGCCAGTGAACACTCCACCTGCCCTGTTAGGCAGAGATTCCCAAAGCCGCCGAGGACGTTGGATACCCGTTAAAATCAATGGGAATTGGACGTCCAGCTCCCCTGGGTGCTTTGGAATTCACATTGATTCAGAAACAGCTTCTTCTTTATACCACAACGCCATGGATTTGGCTAGTCTAACCAGTGCCTGACTGGTATTACGCAAGCTTTCCTGGACCGGGTCAGACCTGGATAAGTCCAGCCAAGTGTCCTGTTTAATTACAGCCAGTACCTGTCTCGTCGGAGGAACAGGCAGGGCACCCCCTGGTGTCCTGAGGTGGAATTACCTGCCCCCAGGAGAGGTGTCTACCTGGCCCCCTGCATAGAATCATAGAAGATTAGGGTTGGAAGAGACCTCAGGAGGTATCTAGTCCAACCCCCTGCTCAAAGCAGGACCAATCCCCAACTAAATCATCCCAGCCAGGGCTTTGTCAAGCCGGGCCTTAAAAACCTCTAAGGATGGAGATTCCACCACCTTCCCAGGTAACCCATTCCAGGGCTTCACCACGCGCCTAGTGAAGGTGTTTCCTAATATCCACCCTAGACGTCCCCCACTGCTCCTCGTTCTGTCATCTGCCACCACTGAGAATAGCTGAGCTCCATCCTCTTTGGAACCCCTCTTCAGGTAGTTGAAGGCTGCTATCAACCTCCCCCCCTCCACACACACACACACACACTCTTCTCTTCTGCAGACTAAATAACCCCAGTTCCCTCAGCATCTCCTCATAAGTCATGTGCCCCAGCCCCTGAATCATTTTCATTGCTCTTCACTGGTCTCTCTCTAATTTGTCCACATCCTTTCTGTAGTGGGGGGCGCAACACTGGACGCAATATTCCAGGTGTGGCCTCACCAGTGCCAAATAGAGGGGAATAATCACTTCCCTCGATCTGCTGGCAGTGCTTCTACTAATGCAGCCCAATATGCTGTTGGCCTTCTTGGCAACAAGGGCAAACTGCTGACTCGTATCCAGCTTCTCATCCACTGTAACCCCTAGGTCCTTTTCTGCAGAACTGCTGCTTAACCATTCGGTCCCTAGTCTGTAGTGGTGCATGGGATTCTTCCGTCCTAAGTGCGGAACTCTGCACTTGTCCTTGTTGAACCTCATCAGATTTCTTTTGGCCCATCAGTCAGTGGCTCAGGTCCTGAAGCAAGAAGATTTATATATGTCCCAATAATTATTTGACCCTCTAATGTAACTATAGATGTTCTTCATATCCATGTAAACATTCAGTCCTCTAAATAATGAGTCCTGCTAAGCTCTTGGCCTCAGTGATATCTTGTGGCGGTGAGTTCCATTGGTCAATTATGCTGTGGGGTAACAGTGCACTTTACCCTGTCACTGTGCCACAGGCTGTGCCTGGAAGTTGGTGTCCTGGCATGCTCTATGTAGATTTAGGAGCATCTGTAGCCTGCGTGGAAGGCTGTAGTCTGTAAGGAACTCCATCACATTGCGAAAAAAGCATTACGTTAGACTGGTTGTGGTTCTCCAGTCCAGTAACTGGGCAAAGTCCGTTGGGTATTTCCAGCTGGCTCTCTAACCTGCTGTGACGTTGTATGAGTAAAATATGACCATGTAGATGATTGTTGCTACCACTGTTATATAATTGCAACAAATCTTGTACAAAATATGTCACATAAGGTGTCAATGGAAACATTGTGATTTGCTGAATATAATTATCGTATTTGTATGCATGTATCATTGTTGTATCTGACGTTACGAATATTGACTACCTCTATTTCAAATATGTTTGCTCCTGAGCAACACCCACAAGGTAGTTTGCATCCAGTCTAGCCAGCACATGATGAAGGGACTATTCTAGTTGATGGCCCATCAACAAACATAAGACCATGGAAGAAGCTTATTCCTGCCTGATGGACTTTCTAGCTAGAATATGGGCAATGGCTCTGCTATGACTCATTGAAACAGGCAAGGGCATGTGACTAGATCATGTGATTCTGGACTCCATCTTGTGCCTGTGTTTTTCCACTAACTGTGCTGAGGGCTTTGCTTGGAACAATGAGTTTCCCTCCACATGGCAGAAGCTATAAAAGGCCCTGGAAGCATCTCCAGTGTTCCTCTTTCCTGCTTTGATCTCTGGACTTATATAATGGGAGGAGTCTAACCAAGGGATTGAGGACCTTCCATTGATTTGGGAGCAATCAGAGACTTAACAAGCCAGCAATTTATGCCATCAGTGCTTCAAGCCTGATCCAATGATTGATATGCAATTATTGTATGTACTTGATTCCTTTAACCAATTTTAACTCTCACTCTTTCTTTTTATAAATAAACCTTTAGATATTAGATACTAAAGGATTGGCAACAGCGTGATTATTGGGTAAAATCTGAGTGTTATATTGACCTGGATATGTGGCTGGCCCTTTGGGATCAGAAGAACCCTGTGGTTGATGAAATGGGTTTTAAATAACCACTCACCATTAAGTCTAGTGTCTGGGTGTTGAACCAAGGACTGGAATACCTAAGGACGCTGCATTTCTGACTTCTTGTTGTCCAGTGTTGTGAGTCAGTTTACTTTTGTTGCAGGTTTGGTATATCTTATGGGAGAATAACCACCTGTTAGGGTTTTCAACTTTCTAATAGCACAAAACTGAACACCCGTGCCCCAAGGCCCCACCCTTTCTCCAAGGCCCTGCCACCCGCTCACTCAATCCCCCCCTCCCTCTGTCGCTTGCTGCCCCTCACCTTCACTGGGCGGGGGCAGGGAGTTGGGGTGTAGAAGGGGGTGAAGGTTCTGGCTGGGGGGGCTGGCTCTGGGGTGGGCCTGGGGATGAGGGGTTGGGAGTGCGGGAAGGGGTTCCAATCTGGGGAGGGGGTTGAGGTGCAGGATGGGGTTCAGGGTGCAGGCTCTATCCTGGCAGCGCTTACCTCAGGTGGGTCCCAGGAAGCAGCTGGCATGTCCAGCTCCTTGGCACAGGGGCGACTAGGTGGCTCTGTGCACTGCCTGCACCTGCAGGTGCTGCCCCGCAGTTCCCATTGGCCACGGTTCCCAGCCAAAGGAGCTGCGAAGCCAGCACTCGGGGCAGGGGCAGTGTGCAGAGCCCCATGGCCCCTGTGCCTAGGAGCCGGACGTGCTGGCCGCTTCCAGGAGCCACATGGAGCCAGGGCAGGGCGGGAGCCTGCCTTAGCCCCTCTGTGCCTCTGACCGGACTTTTAGCGGCTCAGTCAGCACTGCTGACTGGAGCCGCCAGGGTCTGTTTTCAACCGGAACGCCCAGCAACCCTAGTTTTGGGTGGGTGTGGGGGGGGGGTCTGCCCTACTTCTTGGCAGTTTGTCCTGAATTTGGTATTCTCAGTTGTGATCCACCGAGGCACGGTGACATCTGCACCAATGGGTCCGGTGTGCAGCTGCAAGGGCTGATGGCTCGCTTTGGGTTGCATGAGCTGGGACGGATGCAATATTCTGTGGCTTGTGCTCAAGCCAGGTCTCGATTCTATTGGGCCGAAAAGCGGGTTGCACAGTGACACTGGGAGGCTCTGTTTGTGTCCCTGACGTCACCTCGGTGCTCTGCTGACCAGTAAAATGAAGCCCGGTAAACTCCGGGGAGCTCATGCTGGGCTCTCTCCTTCAGCTGCCCCACGCTAGAGCTAGTCCTCACGCCCCTCTGCCACTGCCTCACGCATTGGTGAGCGAGTGTCTGCCCTTTCACAAGGCCAGGCAGCATCCTCGTGCTCAGCGCTGGGTTTCCTCGGCTTTGTGAACAAGCTGAGAATATTTCTGTCCCGATGTCAGCTGGGTTTGAAGGGGCTAAGATGCAGGGACTTTACAGAGCAGAACCACGTGTTCATGTCACGGAAGATGATGTGGAAAGCCTTATTTACTCCACTTCTGTATTCTTCTGAGTTGTCAATCTGTGATGTAATGAGCAGCCCCCTCTAGATGGAGGGTTTCTGGACTGGGAGGTTTGATTAAGATGTAGACTTTTCCTCCCCTTTAACTAGGCATCCCTGTGTAACGATTAAAGTTAATTCTATTATGAAATAAATTCTGTGTCTTTGTCTAGCGCAGGGGTGGGCAAACTCTTTGGCCCGAGGGCCACATCGAGGTTGCAAAACTGTATGGAGGGCCGGGTAGGGAAGGCTGTGCCTCCCCAAACAGCCTGGCCCCCACCCCTCCCACTTCGTGCCCCCCTCAGAACCTCCAAGTCCACCTGCTCCTTGTCCCCTGACTGTCCCCTCCTGGGACCCCCTGCCCCTAACTGCCCCCCAGAACCCCACCCCCTATCCAACCCACCCTGCTCCCTGACTGCCCCAACCCCACTGTCCCGACTCCTATCCACACCCCTGCTGCTGACCTGGGGACCCCACCCCCTATCCAACCCCCCTAATCCCATCCCCTGACTGCTCCCCCGTCCAACTGCTCCCTGTCCCATGACTGCCCCCCAGAACCCCCTGCCCCTTATCTAACCCTGCCACCCCCCTACCATACTGCTCAGAGCAGCCGGAGCCCGCTGCGCTGTCCAGCAGGAGCTGTGGGCCAGAGCACTGGTGGTGAGGCGAGCTGAGGTTGTGGGAGGACAGTAGGGGAAGGGCTGGGAGCTTAAGGGCTGGGCAGGATGGTCCTACGGGCCGGATGTGGCCCGCGGACTGTAGTTTGCCCACCCCTGGTCTGGTGTGATGTTTCTCTTCTTGTAAATTATGAAAACTACAAATAATAAAGTGTTGGAGTTGATTGTGCTTTTGTAACAGTTGATCTCTTATTTCCTTATGGACGATGCCTTTTCTCGCTGGCTTTTTTGAGCTGGTTATATCCAGAGTTTGTACATGCAGGTCTTTTGGGGACAGCATTTCCATTGACTTGGGTGGAAGTGAATATTAGTTCTTTGCATTGCAGTGAGGTGGAGAGGCCCCAGCCGAGAGCAGCACCCCTTGGTGTTGGACACTACACATGCTCACAGAAAGACAGCCCCGGTTCAACAAGCTTCCAATCTAAGCAGAGAAGCAGACCAATGGGGGAAGAAAGTATCATCCTTATTTTATAGCTGGAGAACTGGGGCACAGAGATTAAGGGCCACGTTCTCCACTGGTCAGCAGCCAGCACATACAGCTCTTTGGAAACTGCCCACTTACTTAGGGGCATCAATGGGAGCTGAACACTTCTGGAAATCTGGCTCCATGTAGTGCCCACAGTCACTCAGGGTGTCTGTGCCAGGCCTTGGACCCAGCTCTCCTGAGTCCCAGTCTAGTGCCTTACCCACCAGCCCTTGCCCTGGCTGGATCCTGTGACTTTAAGAGCAAGTCCACCAGGCTAGATACAAGAAGCTACATCACTCTTTGGTTGTCTCTTCCCCACCAAGCGCTGACCCCAGTACCGCCATTTTATTCTCTAGGTTCGCAAATAGAAATACTTTTAAGCAAGAACTTTTGGGTGCAAAGAGAGGGCAGCAAACCCTGCCTGCTAAAATCCAACTGCCGAGAGCTGTGAACGCCGCCAGCCCCTGCCCCGGGAGAGCCTAGCCCAGCTGGGTGGGGATGTTAGAAACCTCAAGGGCTCCTACTCTATTGTGCCGAGCGGCCTGCTTTTAATGGCATCCCCCTGGCCCTGTGGGCCGCCGTCTCCACCTTTTCCTCAGCCCTGGCTGCCCGGCCAGCTCTCTCCCGCTGGTACCGTAGAGAGCTAGTTACTTATATGGCCCCTCTTACTCGAGTACTTGAGCACCTCACAGGTCTTTACTGGGGTTATCCTCCCACCACCCCTGCATGGCAGGGCAGTGCTGTTAACTCCATTGTATGCTGCAAAGATAGTGGCAGAGCAGGGACCTGCAAATCACTGGCTAGTACACTAACCCCTGGCCAATCTTCCCTCACTAGCAGCACCTGTCCGCTGGAGGGATGGGTCCCTTGGAGCAGGTGCTGTTTCCTCTCCCCCTTCCCTGACATCATTCTGGGATGTATTAGCAGGAGTGTTGTAAGCAAGACACAAGAAGTAATTCTTCCTCTCTACTGCACGCTGATTAGGCCTCAACTGAAGTATTGTGTCCAGTTCTGGGCACCACATTTCAGAAAAGATGTGGACAAACTGAAGAGAAGAGCAACCAAAATGATGAAAGGTCTAGAAAACATGACTTATGAGGGAAGACTGAAAAAAATTAGGTTTGTTTAGGCTGGAGCAGAGAAGACTGAGAGGGGACATGATAACCATTAAGTACATAAAAGTTTGTTACAAGGAGGAGGGAGAAGAATTGTTCTTCTTAACCTCTGAGGATAGGACAAGAAGCAATGGACTTAAAGTGCAGCAAGGGCAGTTTAGGTTGGACATTAGGAAAAACTTCCCATCAGGGTAGTTAAGCACTGGAATAAATTGCCTAGGGAGGTTGTGGAATCTCCATCATTGGAGAGTTATAAAAGCAAGTTAGATAAACAGCTGTCAGGGATGGTCTAGATAATACTTAGTCCTTCCATGAGTGCAGGGGACTGGACTAGATGACCTTTTGAGGTCCCTTCCAGTCCTATGTTTCTATGGCATGGCAGTAGCTCTTCATGGGGGCAGTTGTGCTGACCCCTGCTTCTTATTTCCAGCTGCTTTTAAACCCTGACACTTACAGCTGGCAAGGGAGTGAGCCAGGACCATGTGACTGGCCAGCTGGGTTGTAGTCCCCAGGGGTGGGAAGGGACCTCAGGAGGTCATCTAGTCCAACCCCCTGCTCAAAGCAGGACCAAGTCCTCAATTTTTGTCCCAGATCCCTAAATGGCCCCCTCAAGGATTGAACTCACAACCCTGGGTTTAGCAGGCCAATGCTCAAACCACTGAGCGATTTCTCCCTCCCCCCCCCCCCGGCAGGGCTCGTGGGTTCTAGTCTAGCACCCTACTGTCCTTCAGAGCAGCCTGCTTCCGCAGAACCCACATACCTTTAAAGCAAGAACAATACACAGCGTTTACTTTTGAATTATGAACCATTTTCCCTTTCCTCTGCTTAATTTTTAATATGCCTTCCTCAGGCCCCTGGGTCCACTGGTACTCTCACTTCCTGTGGTTTCAGAGTAGCAGCCGTGTTAGTCTGTATTCGCAAAAAGAAAAGGAGTACCGGTGGCACCTTAGAGACTAACAAATTTATTAGAGCATAAGCTTTCGTGAGCTACAGCTCACTTCATCGGATGCATTTGGTGGAAAATACAGTGGGGAGATTGATATACACACACACAGAGAACATGAAACAATGGGTTTATCATACACACTGTAAGGAGAGTGATCACTTAAGATAAGCCATCACCAGCAGCAGGGGGTGGAAAGGAGGAAAACCTTTCATGGTGACAAGCAAGGTAGGCTAATTCCAGCAGTTAACAAGAATATCAGAGGAACAGTGGGGGGTGGGGTGGGAGGGAGAAATACCATGGGGAAATAGTTTTACTTTGTGTAATGACTCATCCATTCCCAGTCTCTATTCAAGCCTAAGTTAATTGTATCCAGTTTGCAAATTAATTCCAATTCAGCAGTCTCTCGTTGGAGTCTGTTTTTGAAGCTTTTTTGTTGAAGTATAGCCACTCTTAGGTCTGTGATCGAGTGACCAGAGAGATTGAAGTGTTCTCCAACTGGTTTTTGAATGTTATAATTCTTGACATCTGATTTATGTCCATTTATGTCCACTTCCTGTGGGGCAAGTAACTCCACTGAGATCAGTTTTGCTAGAGCACATTACGAGTCTCTCCGCTGGCGTCCATAGTTACACTGGGGTATAATTGCTATAAAACCAGAATCGGGCCCCACAGCTGCACTGGAGCAGCTGGACCCAAGAGAATGGCAGGTGACGATTACCCTGGTCCAGATAAAAACAAGTTTGATGGGCACTGAAGAAGGGATCTGACATATAACTAGGGCCATGAACGGTTTCAGCCATGATGACAAGGGTGGGATGAATGCAGAGCCAATCCTAGAGCAGTAGCTGGGTATAGGCCAGTAGCCTGGATTCACCCCATGGATTTGGTTATGTTACATTTCTTAATTGTCCTCTAACATCTTGTCATCGTTCGGCAGGAGAGCTGCTATCTTCCCATCCCGGCTCAGCAATCTGTCAGGATCCATCACTCAGGCAGAGCCAGGCAGGCTGGGCTTGGGGCCAGCGTTTCTTTTAGCTTCTCCTGTGGGTTTCATTTCTAGATATTAGGGAGAAAAGAAAGTCACCAGGATATGTGGGTGATAGGGCTCTCCCTTTTCCCTTTATTTTTAAGGGATGTGACCAGCCTCACTGGAGCAGGAGCTGTGGCACCTGCTCCCCACCAGCCTAGCCCTCCCATCGCCCTGTCTCAGACAGTCAGGATACACCCTTTCCTGCAGGGATTGCCGTAGCTGAAGGGTCCAGCTAGATTGGTACCTTTTGTCCAAGCGTGGCCACTTTTGGGGGCTCCAGGAAGAGGCATAACACCCTCCCCATTTCCCTCATTCCCCATTCATTCAGTTCTTTGTGTAACAAGGGAGGGAATTTTCCCCAGCTCCAGCTGGACACTAATGAGCAGCCATACTGCTGGCACTTGGCATTTGATCATAGCCAGCATCAGCGATATATTACATTTCTATCAAATCCAGAGGCAGTGAGGTCCACCGTTTAATTATACATTGTACCCAGTTTCCTTTTATCCATTCTCCATTTCTTGCTTTTTGCCACTGCATGCCCTTTGCTCTCTTACAGGATGCTGGGATGGGGAAATGGGGGCACCCTCTCCCCACCCTCATTATTTCATGCAGCTAAAGGTATCAGGGGATCTCCTTCTATTCTCTTTTTAGCAAAGCAGCCCCAGGTTTTTAGTGCTCCTGTTCCCTTCCACTCAGCTCCAACTCCCTTTTCTACAATCTGGCTCTCCCCACTGATGGGATCCAGCCCCATGGTCACAGTTTGAAGAGTGGCTGTTCTCCCGAGCCACGCTCACAGCTGTTACGAGGCCTCCAGGGGTCGCTCTGTACTATGGCACTGCTGTAAGGACATAGGGAAACTCCCTTAGCCATAACTTATAGTCATTCCTGCTGCCTGTGGATAGTCATTGAACCAAGGAAAGAGCAAGAACAAGGTATCTGGCAGGGATGGGATGGGATGGGATTTGAACCTGGGTCCCCCACATCCCAGGGGCGTGGCCTATAAGGGAGGCATGGCCGCGGGTAAGGGTGGGGCTGCCCCTCCAGGATGTTTCTAGCCACGAGCATGGCTGATAGCTACACCACGCGCCAGGTGATTCCTCTGAGCCCCCAGGCTCCCCCTGCCATGCTGTGCTGTGCTGCTCTTGAAAGGGAAGGAGGCAGGTTTGTTGCTCGCTGGCCATCCAGGAGCTGAAGCAGCTGTTACCGTGCTGACAGGGCTGATAATACTGAGCATGACCCTAGTGTTTTTCAGCCAGGGAGCTCGGGGCACTGCCAAAAGAGGGATAAGGATCATACTCCCCACTTTACAGAAGGGGAGACTGAGGCACAGATTGGGGGAGCATACAGCCAATAATGGCAGAACAAGGAAGAGAACCCAGGAGTTCCTAGGCCCATGTTCTAACCCAAGATGGCATTGTCAGAGTGAGGGGGATGGCACACGGGACAGGGGGATGGCCCACAGGACAGCTCCCATCCGTGGCGACCAGCTGCCCACGCTGTACCTGGCCGGGGGCCCAGACAGGCCAAAGGAAATCAATTCAAGCTGGGCTAGAGCAGGAGGTAGGTTTACAGCCACGCTCCGTTCCCTGCCCCAGAGCGGGAGCGGCCAGCCCAGCATTGCCCAGGAGTGCACCTCACACGGCGCAGGAGCCAGCGAGCAGAACGGGGGCTGGGGAGAGAACGGGGAGTGAAGCGGGCCTGGAAATCAAAGAGCTCAGACCAGACAGCAGCTGCCCCAGGGGAGCGCGGTGGGAACGAGACGAGAGGTGTGGCAGAGGCTGCGGGTGCCTTTCGCTGGCCCAGCAGAGTCGCACCGAGGTGCCTGGGAGACTTGGCTGAACGGTGCAGCATTCCCTTCCCAGACCCCATGCGGTGCCTCTGCTCCCACCATCCCACCT
This sequence comes from Dermochelys coriacea, assembly GCF_009764565.3. NCBI lineage: Eukaryota > Metazoa > Chordata > Testudines > Dermochelyidae > Dermochelys > Dermochelys coriacea. Next base: position 2,357,602 of record NC_050089.1, read on the forward strand.
CGGCACCCTTCGCTCAGGGCACAGGGGACAGGCAGGAACCCCGCGTTTACAGCCAGACAACTGACCACCAGGATGCTTCACCTCGTGCCGCACCCGAGACACCTCCCCCATCCGTGCCTCAGTCTGCCCTTCGGTGACCCAGGAGAAGAAGGGGCACAGGGCTCCAAGCTGCTGCCCCACGGCCTGCGGGGCCTGCCCTCCAGCAGTGGTCCGCAATGGGCAGAGCTTCAGCTCCCTCTGAGCCTTGCAGGCAGCCTGGCTTTTAAGCTGCCAGCTCTCCAGTGAAGCTGGTTCAACGGTTACTATGGCAGCCACCCACCCACCCACATGCAAAATCCCGACAGCCGCAAAATCCCAGCTACCATGAAGCATCTGTGACCTAGAAAGCTCCCGTTTGGACCTTCCGCCCCTGCACCAACCCAAGAGGGGTCCCATTGTGCCCTGCAGTGGCCGGTTGCCCTCGTGTGGTTCAGGGTTGGTCTGTGGCACACGGTGATCTTCTATAATGACAGCTTTCAGAGTAGCAGCCGTGTTCGTCTGTATTCGCAAAAAGAAAAGGAGGACTTGTGGCACCTTAGAGACTAACAAATTTATTAGAGCATAAGCTTTCGTGAGCTACAGCTCACTTCATCGGATGCATAAGCTGTAGTTCACGAAAGCTTATGCTCTAATAAATTTGTTAGTCTCTAAGGTGCCACAAGTCCTCCTTTTCTTTTTGGTGATCTTCGAGGTTCATTACTATTGCAGAAGAAAAACTGGGGAACATGAGAAGGGCTGTGGGTTTTGGGGGAGCAGACAGGTCTCCCCTCTGCACAGAGCTGAGCAGATCCTGGGGCTATTCCCGGGGAGTTTTCTGCACCTACACTTGTGCCCCCGGCACATTTATGTTCCACAAATATCCCACGCAGCTTTTATGCACCAGGAGCAAGTTCCACAATTGGAAGAGCAGCTCATGCTCAGACATAGCTAGTCACAGAAGCCGTCCAATAGGGGAACAGAAAGACAACCATGTGACTTACATAAGTTTGAATTTTGAGGGAGGGATAGCTCAGTGGTGTGAGCATTGGCCTGCTAAACCCAGGGTCGTGAGTTCAATCCCTGAGGGGGCCATTTAGGGATCTAGGGCAAAAATTGGGGATTGGTCCTGTTTTGAGCAGGGGATTGGACTAGATTTCCTGAGATCCCTTCCAACCCTGATAGTCTATGATTCATAATGAGCTGCTGCGGAACGCCCTGCACTCAAGTAATAAACATGGTTCCTGGGGGAGTGCCCAGAGGCACCGAGCAGAATGTGTGCCCCCCCCAACGCCCTGCCCCCCCCAGCTCATCCAAGCAAAGAAAGAAAATTGGGATATCACCAAATACGCTCGAGAATTCACCACTCACCTGGCACTGCCAGCAAGGCTAGAAGCACCAGAGGGATAATTGGGGTGGTGCAGGCGGGAGAGGAGAAGTAATGAGATGCAAGTTAGGAGAATTGAGGATGACAGTCAAGAAAAGATCAGCGCCTGTGAACTCTGGAATATTCCCCCAAAGGAAGTGATAGGAGCCTCCTTGCCCAAGATACTTAGAACTGGGCTGCACAGGGCATGGAGAAAAGGAGTACTTGTGGCACCTTAGAGACTAACAAAGTTATTTGAGCATAAGCTTTCGTGAGCTACAGCTCACTTCAATGCATCCGATGAAGTGAGCTGTAGCTCACGAAAGCTTATGCTCAAATAAATTTGTTAGTCTGTAAGGTGCCACACGTACTCCTTTTCTTTTTGCGAATACAGACTAACACGGCTGCTACTCTGAAACAGGGTATGGAGAATCACCCAGTAGGAAGAGCTCCTGTCATGGCAGGCTGGCTACAGGCTAGGTGACCAGGTAAGATCAGACTTCTAGCAGGGGGAATGGAGTAGCTTTGCCAGCACTATGTTGATTTTTCATTGACTTCCCACCGAGATGTCCGTGCTTCAATTCAGACTAACCCAGAGGGAGGGAGGAAGGTTCCATTCATCTCTTACCCAGGATCTCGCTGCTCGGAGGAGGAGGGTTTCCTTCGGCCCCTGCAGTGCAGGCCTGGTGTTTCGGTTTGGACGTCTCCAGGCCAGCGAGGAGGGTCATGAAATCCACCACGGTGTCAATGTTCTGTGGGCTGGAGGTGACCTCCCTCAGTGCGCACACCGCATTCAGCCTGCTAAAAGACTTAAGTTCTGAGATATTGGCCTGCAGGAACAGGAGGATGATGTTCAGGTCGTTCATGGGGCAGGTCAGCATCTTCCTGCTGAGGAGGTCAAAGGCGGGCAGCATCTCGTAGATGGACAGGAGGCGTTTGTCCCACTGGAGGAGCTGCAGCATGTTGTAGATGACCACAGGTGCCAGGAGAACATAGACCCCCCCGTTGGAGAGGCTGATCAGCTGGAAGACTGAGAAGAAGACCAGCTTGCAGGGAATCATGTCGGGGACATAGGGCTCATCCTGCAGGAGCCCTGTCTTGATGGAGCAGCTGAATTCATCTTGGAAAAAGACACGGAGGTGGAGAAATCCCAGGTAGAGACAGGTAGCAGCAATGAGGAGCAGCAGCAGCAGGTTCCGCAGCAGGTAGGCGCCCACCAGGGAGTGCGAGCTCTGCTTGCAGGCCAGGTACTGCTCTAGCAGAGGGAACTCAAAGTACCGCTCCCTGCGAGCCCTGGGGGAGAGACAGAGGGGTAGTTGGGGCTAGTTCCTCAGCTAGAGTAAATCAGGTCACTTCACTGAAGTCAGCTTACACCAGCTGAGGACCTGGCCTGTAAATTCCACCTCTAGGGTTAAATCCCCGGCCCCTGACGCCAAGGGGATGTAGTGCTGGATGGATCAGAACTCAGCCCCTGCATTAACCAGAATCATAGAACCAGAGGGTTAGAAGGGACCTCAAAGGTCATCGAGGCTAGCCCCCAATGTGACCCTGGCACTGAGCACAAAGCAGTGATGGGGGCGCTCAGGGATGGGACACTGGGAGGCGGGTTGTTAATGAGTCAGTTTGTTTATACTCAGAACATGTTTTGATCAACTTTTTTCTCGTCTGTAGCCAACACATTTTAAGTAATTTTGTTTAATAAAAAGATCAGTTTTTAAGTGCTGGTTTTGTGCATGTAATTGAATTTTAATTTCTACCCAAATGGAGCATGACGCAAATCACAAGGAAAAAATTAAATCCTCCTCTAGTCATTAAAAATTGCAGCATTGCCCCTTTTCTAGCGTAATCAAAATGCAGAAATTAAGAAGCTGAAAAAACGTGTCTGGATAAACCTTCTGGTAAGCAAAAAGTAACACGGGATTTAGGGCAAAGGCTGTTATTTCAATCCACGTGTAAATGGCAACCCTCCAATAAGCATCAACCTTTCTGTAGGAAAATAACTCAAAGTACAAATGCAAAACAGGATTAAAATTGAGGCTTTAAATCAAGGTTTCCTGCCTGCTGATTTCCATCATGATTTAAATCAACCTCCCTCTCCCCTCCCCCTCTTTCATTAGATTAAATGCAGAAGAGCTACATAAAGGGCCTGATCCTGACCACAAGCCAATCCCCCCACCCCGTCAATGGGAGTTTTGCCTGCATACAGGCAGTGGGACTCTAAGGAAACCATAGCGCCGAGCTTGGAAGTGCACCCAGCATAGGGTCCTTCATTACAGGAGTCCCCCCATACGCACATCCCCACCCACCACGGTATCTGCAGCCCTCTGGCCCTTCACTATCAGCAGGATCCACACGGTGCATGCAGCTTATCCACAGCTGCTTCCAGCAGAAGAAGCTAGAGTCCTGGCTGCAGGGGCGAGAAGGGGGCAGGAGGCAGCAGGGGATGGGAGGAATCACATGTGAGGTGGGGGAAGGGGCAGTGGCCGTCAGCTGGAGCCTTGCACTGTTACCTCCCCGGGGGTCTGCTGGCCCAAAGCCCAGCCCTGAGCACCCTGTACCCCATTCACAGGCCCACCTCCAGCCCTGGGGCAACTCAGGCTCCACCCCAGGTGGAGGGCAGCCCATGCTGTGGATGGGATCAGACACACACATGCCGGACCAGATTGGACCACAGCCCCATGTGGGGAGGGGGCTTCCAGGAACAGATCTCCTTGCGGGAGCATGAGGTGGGCAAATCCTGCAGCCCATCCCAGGCCCCCCCAGAGGGCTCTCCACAGGGGAGGGAATGGGGGCCTGGGTTACTGGGATCCACCACCCAGGTCCAGTCTGTGTTACCTTCCCCTCAGAGCCCCTGCATGCTGAGGAACCCCCTCCTCACAACAGGGTGGGCCTGAGGGCAGCCCCGGTGAGGGACGGTCCTGGTAGCATGGCCTTGGGGGAGCTGGGGCTGGGTGGGAACCCCTGTGTGAACAGGTTTGGGGGGGCAGAGACCCGACCTGGGCATTGGAGGGTCCCTCCTGGGTGGACCAGTCCTAAGGACATTCTCCAAGGAGATCCCTCCGGCCTTCCCCACTGCAGAGCTCTCTTGCCATGGGTCTGCCCAGATCTCCAAGGAAAAGGGCTCAGTCAGACCCCAGAACCCCCTCCGGCGAGATGGTGGCTGCAGGACTGTGCACGCTGGGAACGGGAGGAGGAACCCAAAGGGTCAGTCCTCAAGCCACTGACTCACTTCTCAAACTCCTCCCAGAAGAGCCGGGCATCTGTGCTGGCCTGGCGGACCTTCACCATGTGCTGCACCAAGCGGATGGAGCGGTTGTAGGACTTGTCCAGCTCGTCGATGATGAAGAGCAGGTCGCTGTTCAGCGCGGGCGCGGCTGTGTATCTCCACAGCAGGGAGGGCAGGTACATGGCTACCGCGATGAGCAGCAGGGAGTAGGGGAAGGCCTGAGCAAAGGACAATGCAATGGCCGAGGCCAGCAGAGCAGCGGTCAGAACAGACTATAACAGGAGCATAAAGGACAAGCCAGGCAGCAAGTCAGGGCCATTCAGGGCTGCACATTCTACTCCTGAGGACATTCTGTGCCAAAAAATTAAAAATTCTGCAGACAACATTTTAAAATTCTGCAAATGTTATTTGTCAAATACATGTGGAGGGTCCAGCGATGGCACAGGGGAGCAGAAGCCGCTGGCTGCACAGAGGTGCGAGATCACTATGCAGCTTCCCCCTGGAACATGGACTCAGCAGTGAGGCTGCACCTGACCCTGAGAAAGCGCAAGGACCGGGCCTGCCCCAGAAACACCTCAGGGCCCTGCCCCTCTGTGCCAGGTGCACCAGGTGTGGGCAGGCAGGCTCAGCAAGGCAGGTTCCAAGCATGAAGGGGCTTAGTGTGGGGGGGATCCAGGTGGAATCAGACGGCTCAGGGGGGAATCCGGGCACAGGGGGAATCTGGATGCACAGGGGCTTGTTGGGGGTTTCCGGGTGCAACAGTAATGGGACTCTGCAGGGGGGGTCCAGGTGAAGGTGGTTGGGGCTCAGCAGGAGGGGGTCTGGGTGTGGGGGGGGATAGAGCTTGGCAGAGGGGTCTAGGTGTGGGGAGCTCACGGAAGGGTCCAGATGCTAGGGGAGTGGGGCTCAGTGGGGTGGGCCATGTACAGCTGTTTGGGGCTCAGTGTGGTGGGGATCTGGGGGCTCATTGGGGTGTCCAGATGCAGGGGGAATGGGACTCATCACGAGGGGTTCTGAGTGTGGGGAGAGTGAGGTTTTCCGGGAGCATCTGGGTATGAGGGGATCTGGATGCATGGGGGTTGGGCAGATGGGGGAGCATCTCCCGGTACAGAGATCCCTCCCCCTGCAGCTGAGGAACAATGGGTGCAGGAAGTGGGGGTTGTGGGAGTTTGCAGAGCTTTCTGCAGCTGGGGGAGAAATCTTGGGGTGGGTCTGACCCAGCCCCAGATGCCATGAAGAGGAAAAGGAAGTCCCGTCCTCCCTAGCTCAGCTGGGACTAGCAGCTGAGCCCAGCCCAAGGTAGGAGCCACGAGCCAGGTCTTCCCCAGTACCGCCCCCTGCCCCACAGTGATTTTGTCTGCCAGCTGCCCTGGGCACTGAAATATACTGCTGGGAAGGGTCGCATGACTGCTCTGTGGGGAAGCAAAGAAATCTGTGGGGGACGTACCTTCTGCGCATGAGCAGTGGCGCAAAATTCTCCCAGGAGTAACTTTCAGGAGGCAGGGAATGGCCAGGCTAAGGCTGAACAGCGGATTAGGAGCTGCAGCCCTGAGGTCTAACCCCAGATATAATGATACCGAGCGATTACACAGCACTTCCCACCTGACCATCTCCAAGTTCTTTAGAATGACTCATCCTCCCCATTTTACAGATGGTGAAACTGAGGCATGGAGCAGGGTAGAGACTTGGTCAAGGTCCCACAGGGAGTCAATGACAGAGCTAGGGATTGAATCCAGTTCTCCTGAATCCCAGCTCAGTGACCATCCATGAGGCCTCCTGGGGGGGCGGAATGGTTAAGCTGGACAGACTCGGGGGAACTCGAGCCCCAAACAAGATTGCTCTCCAGATGAGCCTTGCAGTTCAGGACACTCCACTTGGCCCCTGGGAGCTGATGCAGGGTTTGCAGGGTAAATAGAGGAGATCCTGGGTGGGGGATTCTTGGAGATGGCAGAGGCGGTTCTTGCTTCTACATGGAGGTGGTTTGTTCAGAAGCTCTGTGGGGGCTGCTCCCAAACACACAGAAGTGGCATTGAGGCCTCTCTGCCCAATGACGTGACCATGATCACTTCTTTGAGATCTGGACCTTGCGCCAAGAGTCGCTGCCTTGTGACACCCAGGCCGGGTCCCTGCCATGGACTCTGCACGGGGCTGCCCCCGGAGACCACTCGGCAGTTTCAGCTGCTGCAGAATGGAGCCACCCGGCCGATGGGCACAGCTGATCGCAAGGAGCATGCTACAGCAGAACCATAAGCACACTGACCCCCTAGTCACTTCTGGAGCCATTTGGCCTAGATCCCACAAGCCCCAGGTGGCTGGAGCCTGCCTGTCAGGTATAAATCTCTCTGCCGCATGCCACGGCCATGATAGACATCAGCAGGGATTCCACCAGCTGGGGCTGGGGGCAGGGCTTCCTGCTTTGGGGCAAAATTGGTCCAACAGAGCCCCTTAGGGTGCACTGCAAAGGCCAGCCTGTCCCTCTCGCCTTTGGCTGACAGGGGGGCAGTGAGCACTTTATCCTCATGAGTTGTGTTCTTCACCTGGGTCCCTTGCCCACCCGAATGCCACTGGCCCTGGAGACACTGCATCGGGGGCTGATTTTCAGCCCCTTGAAATACAGAGCTCCCCCAACCCATCAGCCCCACTACCTTGAGAGTCCAGAGGGATTTGGCTGTAGTGTTTCCAGCAGCATCAAATTCATAGTGGATCAAGGAATCCCAGCAAGACGTATCAACGTATGCAGACTGCTTCCCTGTGAAGTTGGCAGGCGAGAAACAGCTGATCTGGGTCCCTGGAACAGAGCGCAAGTGGTTACAGCAAGAGGGAGGAGCTGGTGGACCCACAGGTGGGGATTCCACCCGCCACCGTCCCCACTAACGCGGAACCCTCCTGCTCCAGAATCTCTGCGGTGAATGTGTCCAGCAGCCCCGGTTCCAACCCACGCCTCTCCCAGCCGGCAGACAGCCAGTCTACACTGCCCCTTCTGCTGTGCAGTGTGGATCGCACCCCCTTGTGGGCTCGGAACAGGCAACAGCCAGCAACTAAGTTAAACTCAGTGACAACACGGCAACATCTCCGCTGGCTGCGGTCATGCTGACTGCTGCCAGGCTGCCTGATTCCCTGCAGGCCGGAGCTGGGCAGGGATCAGACCGGGCCAGGGGCTGTAAAACACATTGGACATGGGCTGTGTTGTCCACACTCCTCGCAGCTGCCTTGGGATTACAGTCCCCGGGGTATCCCCTCCTGCCCTGTCTCCCCAACAGCTCATGTAACACAGTCGGCTGGGCACAACTCGTCTTGCCCTGGCCCGAAAAGGTGAGAGTCCCTGTGGCAAAGGCTCCTGCCAGCCCAGGAACAGCCTCACTGGCAAAGCCAGGTTCGGCAGGAAAGTCTGGCTCCAGCCAGCACTGAGAATCGAGCAGTATGATACGAGCAGTTCAGCGCAGCCTCGCTGAGCTCGGATACTGGCGTCCTTCCTGCAGCCACACCAATGCCCCCCTATACCCGTTCAGGTGCAAGGCACTCTGGGTACTTACCCCACAAACCACTGGCCACTGCAGGGATGGTCTGGTGAGCTACTATAGACCACTGACTGGGGGATCCCTCTCTGCTCCCCCCCCCCCACACACCCTCAGGCTATGCCCCCAGGGACTCCACTAAGTCTTCTGACTCCAGCTGGCATGTCACACCATGTGCTCAGACCTAGCCGCAAGCTTGCTGGTGGGGCTGATGCAGCAGGAATGCAGCTACCCGACAGCCCTGCAGCCCCCAGCTCCCCATCCCTGCTCCAGGCCTGTTAGTTTTGGAGGGGGCTAGAGGAACTGGCAGCTGAGGGGCTGGGGCAGTGGAACTCCCAGCTATGCTCCTAATGCAGCAGCCCCAGGCCATGGGCTACAGGTGGGTCATGAGCTGAGATACCTGTTCTGCCAAATCCCAGGCAGCTCACCAGGCTAGACTTTGCTGCCAGGCCAGCTAGGGTGCATTTAGCTGCTGTCTTGCCCAGATCATGATTTAGGTTTGGACGGGGCTATCAAGGAACCAGCTTTGCTAATGAAGGCATTTGAGATGATCCTGTCCTTGAAGACGACGTGTTCATTCCTGTATCACCATGTTCTGGTGCTTTACATACACACAGAGTTAGCCACAGCTCTAACGCCATGAATAGCCGACAGTACGGTAGAGAGCCCATCAACTAGACTATTTCAATGTCCATTCAGGAGACTAATAACCGGGTGGCACCTCAATCTATGTTATAATCAAGGAACAACCCAGCAAAAACACATCTATTTATTCTCTCTGGCTCCACCCAGCCTCCTGTACATTAAGTTCAAGAACAAATTTCTGAGGCAGGATGGAAATTGTATCCACAAACCTCTCACTCTCTGGTCAGACATACACAAATAACCCCACAAACACAAGTGTCCTCTGCTACCGGGACTAGAAACCAAAACATTTCTGCCAGGAAAGCTAAATCACTGGCAACACAGGACCTTAGAGTCACAGATTTTAAGGCCAGAAGGGATCTCTCCTGAATAACACAGGCTTGTTACCCCTCTGTAGAGCCCAATGACTTGTGTTTAGCTAAAGCATCTTCCAGAAAGGCCTCCAGTCTTGATCTCACTCTCCCCTTGACAATTTGTTCCAGTGGCTGAATAGCATAAGGCCTTGAACTCCAGCGGAGCACCCCCATTCAATGAAGGTTCCCCACTGACAGCTACTTTTTGAGAGCTGTCAGTTCATTTCTAATCCATTTAATGTGTGGTCTATTGATATTGAGGGGTGCTAAATTTTTAAAATTAGAATGTTGTGTGGTGCTAAGTCAAACACCTTACAAAAGTTTATTATAACTTACACACTTAGTTGGGCCATCCTGCCTGCTCTTTTTTATCATCACCACATTAGCACTCTTCCAGTCTTCTTGAATTCCCCCAAGATTCTGAGATTTATAAAAAAATTAATATCAGCTGGCCAGAGAGCTCCTCAGCCAGCTCTTTTAGGACTCTTGGTTACAAGTTATCCAGGCCTGCTGATTTTAAATATTTTATCCCTAGAGTTTCCACACTTCATAACTTCTAATTTCTATCAATTGCTGTATATTTTATTTTTCCATTTGTTACATACTGCTTTCTTATTGCTAATTGCTCTGTTATTTTGCCATTGAACCAGGATGACTGTTAGCCAAAGATGTTCTCTTTCTCAATTGTGGAATCATGGCTTTTTGGCCAACTACTACATTCTTTTTAAAGAACTCCCAGTTTTCTTTCATAGTTTTCTATGTTTTTCTTTCCAATGTCACTGATAAATTTTCCTCAGCTTAGGGGAATGAAACCTTTTGAAACACCAAATGCTTCTATTACTGGTTGGGACTAACCTCTACTTGCCCATATTAAATGTAATCAGTTCCTGATCACCGCCCCCTAGACAACCACCAACTTCAGTCCCGTGGAATTCATCTTTAGTCATTAGAATGAGTCCAAATACCAAAAAAAGAGTACTTGTGGCACCTTAGAGACTAACAAATTTATTTGAACATAAGCTTTCGTGAGCTACAGCTCACTTCATCGGATATTTTGCGAATACAGACTAACACGGCTGCTACTCTGAAACCAGTCCAAATACAGTTACCTCATGTTAAATGCAACACCCTTTGTATTAGAACATCATCACCCATAAAAGAAGCTAATGCTATTTTACTACTAGCTCAATGAGACCTCCAGCAGATGTCTCCAAATTGAAGTCTCTCATAAGACCACAACTTTTCTGTCCACACATTACAGTAAGGTTGATCCAGGGGTTGCTCCCCTGGTCCAGCCAGCCTTGTATTCCTTCTCTGACCAGAGCCATAACTTGTAGAAGTTCGTGGAAAATCAGCCTGATAGTTAATTACACAGTAATATGCATTTGGGAATATTTCTTCATCGTCCCAGCTAAGCAATGGTTGGCTTCTGTCAAGAGGGGAGTATCCCTCATAAATGTCTCTCCCAGAAGGTCTAATTGCCGATGATATTCTTAAAATTCAGGGAAATGTCTAACCCTGTTTTGAAACCTGCTAAGCTTGTTCCCTCTCTAACATCATGTGGAGAGGAGTTCCACAGGCTAAAACACACATTGCGTAAATAGGCATCTCCCTTTTGATTTTAATAGATGCTCTCTCTCTCTTCCAGGAGTAGCAACTGAACCAACAAAGGAGACTTAAGAAAGATTGTGACATAACCCCCTCATCTACCACCCCCCATACACACCTCTCTCTCAGCAAGAACATAGGGCATGTAGCAGTGGGATGGACAGAAAGAGGTAGAAAGCAAGGAAGCTAGACCAAAGCCTCTGGAGGCAGAAGCAGATCATCCTCCAAGTCCATGTTTAGCCTGAGGTTAAGATGCATCCAATTGTGTTATCAATGAAACTGTGTGTAATAGGTTCCTAGGCCAAGTCCTATAAACAGGGAAAAGAAGAGTCAGTTCAAGCACTGTCAGCATCCCAGCGCTGGCTGGGCTGGCTCCCCAAGGGGCTGCAGGGACAGAGAAAACCACAGCCTCCAAGAATATCCAGGGGCAGGAGAAAGAGAGACCACACAACACAGGCGCCCAGCCAGTGAGGTGCAATGCTAACCACATCAGCACAGGAACTGGGAACCCCAAGGAGAGGGAAGCAGCTGTTGTTTTTGTCAGAATTGTGGCAAGTTATGTCCAAGGTTAGATGCTGGCTAAGGAATGGTCCCACCAGCAGCAGCAGCACCCTACTTAGATCGGAAGCTCTTTGGGGCTTTCTATTCTCTTTGTACAGTGCCTTGCACCATGGGGCTCCAGGCCATGACTGGGGCTCCAAGGCACTATTGCAACACAGATGATAAACACCACAGACTCTCCAGGGGAACACCGAGTGTTTACAGGAACATAGGAACTGCCAGCCAGGATCAGACCGAGGTCCATCTAGCTCAGTGGCCTGGCTCTGACAGCAACCAGAACCAGACGCTTCAGATGGAAGAACCTTGCAGTGGCAGATGTGGGACAGTCAACACATCATTAAGGTCTCACCTTAACTTCTAGTAATTAGAGGCTGGAGCAAGTACCGAAATAGACCAAGGTTTTATCGTCCTTCTGAAACTCTTCCATACCCCCAGAACTCTGACCATAAACACCCCCTTGCTCCTTGAACCCTCCACATACCTGTGATGCACCAGCAAAACTAGAGCCAGAGGAAGCCAATGGGGTCCGTGCTGCATACCCTGCTCCTGCCCTAGAACTTTTCCCCCTTAATGCTGATCTAAAACCAGCCCCGATAACACACCACTCTACAACTCACCCATGGAAAACTCCCGCACGAACGCCAGGGACACCAGGAACAGGGGCAGGCCCACCGTGACAAACTTCACAACGCGGTCGCTCGGTAACTCCAGGCGAAGGCCTTTGGCTCGGGAGCCGTTAGGGTCCGGGAGCAAAGCATCAGAGAGCATGTACTCAGCAGCCGTGTGCGCGAGAGACATGACTCCAGGAGCAGAGACGATGCAGCTGCTACTGTTTACGGTTTGATCCCGGCCGAGCAGTAGCTAGCAGGGCATGAACACTTGTGGGGCTGAAAGCTGCATTTGCCCAGCATTATGTACCGGGCAGCGGTAAATGACAGCCCAGGCAGTGCATTGCTAATTACAAGGGAAGCCTTTTTTTCCTAGGAAAGTTACAAATAGCTTTCCCTCAAACAGAGCAGAGGGAGGGATTGCTGGGCTCTGGCCTGCCTCACCCAGCCCCGGGCAACCCCACAAAAGGCCGCGTCCTTGTGGTTTTCCAGCCCTCTCTCATGAAGGGATTTATTTCTAGCAGCGATTTTAAGGGGCGTGGGGCTGCTGGGCTATTTTCACATCCAGTAATGAGCAGGAGGGTTGGCAGGGAGGCACAATCCCAGGGGGATGCATGCAAGCGTCAGCTGTAATAACCGCTGACACTCAGATCCCCAGCCCTGCGGGCAGCCAGTGGCACGATACAGAGAGGCCTCTCTACGGCCTGACACTGCCCCAGGCACTGCAGGGCTGCAAGGCGAGCATGGTGGGCGTTTGACCAGGCCAAGCCCCAGACTCCCGTAGACACTCACACGTGCGCCTACCAGAGGGACGGGACGCCGCTGTGCTGTTCAGAGGAGACGCTGCTGAGCACAAGAGCTGATGGCCCCTCAGGGCGGATAGAGAGGAGCAGGCAAGGGCAGATTTTCAAAGGTATTGAGGTACCTCACTCGCACAGATTTTTAAAGATGTTTACAAATCTGGGCCTTGGTGCCTGCCGACACCGCTCCAGGTCCACCCTCTTCTCAAGCCTTTGGCCTGTGCCTCTAGAGGGCCCCATGGGGTCTCTTCCACACCATTTTCTCCTGCTTGTTGGGATGATAGCCACATTAGAAATCCCACCACCTGTTCGCGTTGCTCAGGTGGCCCAGGCCTGACCCAGCTTGCTTCCTAGGTAAGCTCAGTGGCAGATCCCTTGCTCCCCACCCTCATCCTGAGGAACTCCACCCCTAAACAGCCACCCCTTGATAAATTGACCTGCTTGCTCAGGATTTTGCCTCTCCCCCCTGGCCAAACCCTGCTGAGCCTCCCCCATGCAGGCTTGTCAGAGACACTTCTGAGTGCAAGAGGCTGCCGTGCTTGTGCCCCTGGGCTCACTTAGTGGGCCTCTCTGGTTGCTTGGCCACTCTAGCCTCTCACTCTGGCTGCAGCGGCATCTTGCCCAGCCATCCTCACCCCTCCCCATCCAGAGCCCAGGCCAGGTACAGGCCTTCTCCTGATGGCCATACCACCTTTCAGGCCCAACTAACCATGGAAGAAAGAAGGGGTCTAGCCTGGATGAGTCCCAAGAGACTATCCCTTCATTATGCAGCTGTCCGTCCATCATCTCTTTGCCAGGGGTCCCCACTGAATTAGGAGAGGCAGGACCATGTTAAAGCCCCTCTGGCTGGAAGCTTAGATCCCACTTTGATTTACTTACTGCACATCAGCACATCTCACTCTACGGCCACGGACAAGCATTGTAAGAATGGAGCGGGACGAGAGGTCAGTGAGGTGCTCTCTCTCCAGCTGTGAACCAAATGGGACACACCTGGAGATCCCCTTAAGATTCCAGCCACATGGACAATCCAGTATTTAAACACAATCCCTCCCCACCCTGCAAAACCAGAGACCCTTCAAACCTTAGTGCACCACCACTTATCCTCCTTGCTCCCAGCCACCCCTCAACAAGGACTTGGGGCCTTGCCCCCTTTGTCTTCATGGTCAGCAAACCTGTGCCCCACTGGATAAAAGGAATGTGTGTCTGGGCTAGGGGCAGGATAGACTGTAGAGATGAGAGCCCTCTAGTGAGGAAGCCATGCCCTCCCCCCCCCCCAACACCTCTACAGAGGAAAGCCCTAGGCCAGCATGAGCTAATGAACTCTCCCATCTGGTCTGCACACTGACATCTCAGACTTTGCAAAGGACACTTTACATGGGCTCAGCTGTCTCTGCCGCACAATGGGCCCTGCAGGGCCTATGCTGTAGCAAGGGCCAGGGCTGGAGGGGAGGATTCATTGATTCCGAGTCAGAGACCATAGTCTGACTGTATAACACTCGCCCCAGGAGCGTTAACCCCTTTCTACGGAGGGCAAGGACTAGAACTGTTGTGACACACAGACAGGGCAGGGCTGCGTGGGGAGAATCACCGTCCCCTGCCCTTGCTGAGCTCAGCTGAGGCGGTTTCACATTGATCTAGCATTTGGCAGGTTGCCTTAGAATTAATCTGCTGTTGTGCGATCGAAGAACTGGGTCTCATAGCACAGCACCCAGGGTTCCTGCTGGGCCGCTAGAGAAAACCTGCTTCTACAGGGCTGGAGGGAAGCTGCAGAGCCAAGGGAATCTCAGCGGGAATGCAAGTTACGTTGCCAAGGGTGCTGTGGGCAGCGGGGAGGGAAAGCTCCAGCACAAAACTGCATGCATTCTGTGCAGTCCCTTGGCCAAGGCAAAGCCACGGCTGTATTTACACTGTGTGGTTTACAAATGAACATGTTACAAACGCCTGTGGCGGTGAAGAGTTCGGATCCCAGACAGGGACCTGCCCCGTGGCCAACTGTCTTAATACATATTCCCACTAGAACGGCAGCTCAGACAGAGCAATTCACAGATCTCCAGCCAGTAGGAAAGGGCTATCCTGCCCCACTCCATGCACCGTGGGCCCTGCCCATGCTGCCAGCAGTAGAGTGTAAATTGGGCTAGCACCAGAATGCAGCCCCAGATAGAATTAAATGAGGAGGAGGAGAGAGGCTGTGAGACTTGTGACTCCACCTCTCATGAAATCAGAGATTAGCTCCAAAATCTGGTGCATCTCCAGCTGGGGCCATGGAGGGAGGGCAGAGCTGCCCCAGAGCCCCTTTCCCCACCCCTCGAACACCAGGATCACCGAGTGCACCCCTGGCCCCACAGGATCCCCTTCAACACATGCTGAGCTTGGGGAAACCCACCTCGTTTGTGTGGCAGGATTCCAGCCTTGCACTTCCCTCATCTGCCTGGGTCACTCACCCAGCCCATCAATACCTCCAGCCCAGGGCCTTAGAGGGGAAACTGGCCCCACCAGCTCAGCTCAGCCCAGCAGTCAGTCAGTCACCCCCGAACAGGGTTTTGCAGCACAGTGCACAGCAAAATGGGTCATTCCGGTGCCTTCTGCCTATGGCAGCTGACATCTCAGTGGTGCGAAGCCCCATGGCAAAGACAACCTGGCTTTCTCCCAGATTACGCAACTCCTAACAGAGCATTACCATGTAGAATGAGATCACACCATTTATTGTTTAGAGATGTTCATGGCTTGAGTTTGGATTTCAGGCAAAGCCCTGCTCTACCTCTGCCAAACCACAACTGGCTGAACCTGCTGGCTCGTCACTGAATCCAGTCCTGTTTCTGCACAGAACCAGACCTTGGAGCCGAGTCAGAACCTCCCCCAAGCGGCTGAACGGCCCAAAATCAATCAAACAGGTCAATGCACAGACAGTGTCCCCAGTGGCTGTGGTTTTCCTGGAGCGGCTGAGATCACTGAACTCATCACCCCATTCTCCCATGAGGCAGACAGCACCGCACAGCAGCTAGGACCAGAGTCAGATGTCATTGGAGCAATGGCGGCTGAGGAGACAGGCGGCTCCGCTCTCCTCTCACTTTTCCAGCGACTCTGGAATCTCCAGCTTGAGCCGCTTTAAAGTGTTTGTGAAGAAGTGGGGCGGCTTGCAGACCAGGTGCAGCTGCTTGTCCCCGCTGGTCCCCGTGGGCAGGGTGAGCTGGTGGGCGTGCAGGTGGAGGGGGAGGTGACGCACCTTGGCCTGTTCCAACCCCAATCTCTTCAAAACGTTCTCGGGAAGCTTCTGCTCCAAGGAGAGAGAAAGGGAGAGAGAGAGCAAGCAAGATGGGTGAGAGCCGGTGCTCAAAGCCAGCACACCACCTGCAAAAGCAAGGCAGTGCCCCAGCCCCTACTGCCAGGGAGGGCCGAGAGAACAAGGTCTCTGTGGATACAGCAAGCTGCAGAAGCATTAGAAACACCCACAGCCAGTCGCAGCCGGACATCCTCACAGTGTTCCAGGTACCTGCCTGGGGGAGGGAGAATCACAGGAGCCTTTGGGGGTTACCCCCGATTCAGTGAAAGAGCACTGGGCTTAAGACTTAAGCTGACCAAACACTATCCGAGAGGAAACAGGAACTGGGATCTGCTTTAGGGCGAGATCGCTCCCTCCCATCTCACCTAGGGTGAGGTGTTGCAGGATCTGGCTGGTGCAGAGAGGCCACGGGACCTGCCTGTAGCATAACATAGAATCATAGAATATCAGAATTGGAAGGGACCTCAGGAGGTCATCTAGTCTAACCCCCTGCTCAAAGCAGGGCCAATCCCCAATTTTTGCCCCAGATCCCTAAATGGCCCCCTCAAGGATTGAACTCAACCCTGGGTTTAGCAGGCCAATGCTCAAACCACTGAGCTATCCCTCCCTCCATCTCCTTCTTGCCTGGGGAAAAGATGCCTTGGGATCTTCATGGTGACACCCCCAAGCTCCCAAAGAGAGAAGCCCCAGGAGCTGGGTGTTGCAAAGTCGACCACCCCCTCCTCCCCTAGAGATGATGGGACCTGCCTACTGCACATTTCCCCACCTCTTCCCTGGGGAGAGGTGCCTTGGGACCTTTGTGGTGGCAAAGGTGATGCCCCAAGGAGATGCCCCAGGATCTGTCTTGTTGTAGGAGGGGAACCCATCATCTCAGGGGCAGGGAGAAGCCATAAGGACTCCTCCTGAGTTTCCAGCTGGCAGTCTTGGTGCCTGGTTCCTAGATTCTCCTCTGGGTTTGAGGCTCTGAGAAGAACAGGCCTCACCTGCCAGAAGGGGGTGCTGGAGATCCCACCAAACTGCTCTGAACTCCCTGGCCTGGAGAAGCCAGTCTCAGCAGGCTGTGGATGTGTAAGGAAGAGCTGCCAGGGAAAGGTTAGCAACAGGCCTCACACCAAGCAGTGGAGCCTTTCCCGGGGCCTGGGCTGCAGCAGGGACACAGGCCCCATAACTCTGCCATTGTTCCCCTTCTGAGGGCCAGCAGCTCCCACTTCCTCCCCGAGCCATCACCTCTTACCTGGGGTGCCAACTTGCTCCAGTGTGCGTATTTGTGGTCCCCGAGGATTGGACACCCCAATCCATAGGCCAGATGGACCCGGAGCTGGTGCTTCACTCCTGAGCACGCAACAGGAGAGAGAAGAATCAGGCATTAGAACACAGCCTGGTGCCACCTACTTGAGCACATGCCTGCTGCTTGCCCAAACTGACGGCCAAAGGAAGAGTGGGCATGGGCTGGAGATTGCAGCCTGTCATTAGCCCCAGCAGCCAGAGAGGCCTGGATGCGAACAAGCACTCCGACTGACTGCTGGAGCAAACCGTTCGGTCCCCACCGCACTAGGAATGCTCCCGATTGGCTGAACTGCAATCTTATCCAATAGCCAGACTCGACTGCAAAGTCCTGAACTCCCAGGGACCCACAGGCTCAGCCTGAACCATTTCCCCTCAGGCATCTGCTGTCGCTATAGGGACCCCCCAGAGGCAGCATAGGAAACATGTCAGGGGCTCTGGTCGCTAGCATATCCGAACAAACCGGGGTCCACACGAGCCCCACCTGTGACTGGCTGGAGCTCCAGGAGGGAACAAGAGGGAGAGCTAGCCAGAACGCGGTACCGGGTCACAGCACTGTGGGCAGCTCGGTTCGGTCGCACTTTCACCATCTTCCCATTCTCGGGAGACATGCGGTAGTTTGGTGCCAGCGTCATCTGAAGCACAGGGAAGCCCGCGCAAGGAAGAGAGGGACACAAGAAATACACCTTGAGCACTGTGAGGCCAGGGTAACGGTGCTGACGGCCTGGCTAGAGATTCACAGTGCTAAGCCCTGGCCAGCAGTACTAGGGCCCGGCTGGGAGGCAGCTCACTCACCTTATAGTGCGACTGGTGGCTCTGCACTTCCTTCTCCACAATGGGAATATCC